>NC_054065.1:9805500-10122112 GCF_017639655.2 Falco naumanni
ATGTGGAGGCTCCGAGCCAAATTCAGCCTTGGTGTTACTATTCTGTAATTTTGTTCCCAGACATGTAGGATGAGCATGTGTATAGCTGCATATCTTGCATGTAGTCTTTTCTAAACAGGAGGTACCCACCCATTAAATGTGTTTACACCAGTTCAGCTGTAAGGAAGGTTTGGGACTGGGAAATAATTTAAAACCCTGGATCTTTCATGTTGGTAAAATCCATCCAGGAGGTTAGCAGCCCATCTGTTTGGTATGCATGGCTCGTACCCAGGAACCACAAGCAGGAAATAAATAAAAAGAGGTAACTTTTTCAGTTGTCTTGTGTCAAGCTCCAAAAACATCATCTTGACTAGTTACAGGTGATATTTAACTAAACCATACGCTACTCTTGTGAGCTTTTGTATTCTAAGGCAGGAGGTAAACTGGAGCAAGAGGCCAAAATGTTATCTACAGAGCTACCATTACCTTGGTCGCTCTTTGTCTGATTTATGATTTAAACTAATAAACAAAACAGAATATTCTTGACAAGAACCATAGTTTGTATTAAACATGTCATTAGGCAAGGCAGCTGCCTAGTACTGAAGTTCAATTAATGACTGAGGATTTGCCACACTCTGGTCTTCCAGTGCTATTATAATTTTACATATTTTAAAAGGCAAGATGCTGAGCTGATTATGTTCGTTCTGCTTCATTTTTCATCTGTTAAGAATAACCTTGCATCCTGACTAAGAAAATGCATTGTTCAATAAGCCTGCCATCTTTCAGTGCCCTTCTAATACTTCAGCTGCTAAATGCTTGGCGGTGATGGGGGCCATCAGCTTCTACGTTGCCTAATTTGGGAGATTTACATTCAGTCATTAGAAACCCCACAACCATGAAACTTAATATCCAGGTTGTCAGGCTAAAGGCAAGATCTTTTTTAATATAAAATGATTCTGAACTGTTAAGCTCGTTCTGGAGTTATCAAGTGACAGAGGACTGCTAATTTTTTCAGCTTAAAGTTCTTTAAATGCTGAACCTAAGCCTGGAATCAGCTTAATGCTATGAAGTTAATATGTCCAAGTGGTTGTTTTGGCTTCTAAAGGTATTGTGTAAAGTGGTTTGGCAGGGTAAGGCTCCTAGCCTTGTAATAAAACCACTGAATAAAGCAACCTGACTTTCCATATCTGTGGAGTATCACAGACTTGAGCAAAAGGTAGGTGTGGTGCAGTGGTGAGGGTGCTGCGGGAAGGCTGCAAGCAGAGCCCAGACCCTGCTGGTGTAAGGAGCAGTGCTGGCAACCTTGCTGCGCAGCAGCAGTTCCAACTTTGTGTTCCCACCTCAGGCAGCGGGCACAGAAAGGGAGAAAGCAGCTTCTCTGGGGAGTTGTTTGAACATGTGTCTGGTTTTGATAGGGATTTAACTGGTGCATTTTAAATGTCAGCTACGGCATACGTTATGGTGTTGCTGGGGAAGTGTGTCTCTTTAGGACCTCTCCCTCCAAACTGAGCCTGGTACTGGTGAAACACTTGCCTGTGCTCTGTCCAAGCATCATGCTTGTTTGTTGGAGTTAGTCCCTGCTCCCTCAGAGATGCTGGAGAAGGGCCATGGGGTTTGTCACTGTTTAGGGTAGTAACTGGGTTTTCTGAGTCCTGGGGTTTCCCTGGTGCGATATCGCTGTAACAAGTGATGTTTCTTGTGGAACAAACAGCTCTGAAGTTCACAGGGACTTCACTGTATGGCTTGTTGTCACTTGTAGTCTTTCGGACACTCAACAGGATCCTCAGCCCTGAGTTTTGAACCTGGCCTTCCCATGCAATACAGAGAGCCTGTAGGGGTTAAACTGCAAAGGAACATATGCATAGTTCACACATTTTTTTCATTAAAGGCAATTTACTAATCTAAAATTGCCATAGGGAGAAAAAAGTTCTATATTCATTTTTTAGAATTTCATGGGATTCTTCTTTTTTTTATTGTAGGGGGAGGGGAATGCCCTGTAGCATTTGCAATGTGACATAAATGTCAACTTTCTTCTAATGAAGAGTCCTACAGGATGATTGCTTTCTGCTTCTGAAACCATGGCAGAAATAAGCCTGAGGAAAAAGAATAGGGTGTTTTGTCACTATCCTCTACTATCTCACAGCCACCCACAGAGAAACTGGTAGGAAGTGTCTCTTGATTGTGGAAGATGGATGGGCCCATGACAAGAGCTTAGCTACCAGATTTCAAATTTAGTATCAATTTTTGCCTCTAGGTTTGAGATATTTACAACAGGTTTTAGGTTGAAGTGCAAAATTATGGTTGTAGGGAAATATGGCATTTTTGCTGCTGAAAAGAAATATATAAGGAGGTGTATAAAATAGATGGGCTCTTGTCATTGCCTAAGCAAGTTGACTGAAAAATCCGGTTGCTGTGTATTCAAACATCAGGACTTTTAGCACAGTCTGAATGCCAAAATATATTCAGGGAAAGTTGTGTTCTGTGGTGTTTTAACTTCAGCAGAAGGTTAGAGGCAAGCTCCATGTCTTGCTACCCTGCCCTGGGTATTTTGTTCAAACTGAAGCAGCTAATCTATTCTAATCTCATTACGTCCCTCTCAGCTCTACTAACTAATTTCAGTGGTTTGTATGCATCCTCTAAAGGTGAAAAGATATAATTGGTGGAAGGAAATTTTTTTTGTGTTTCTAGATACTTTTATTTTTGTGATCATTAGAACACTAGCTGCTTACCGTAGTTTGTTGCCATAGAAAATACCTACAGCACCCAAAATCTGTGCAAAATGCTTTACTATATCACCCACAGAGTGAAAATTTTAATTTTTAAGGCTAAATCTTTTTCTTAGCTACAAGTTGATGAATACCTAGTGTTTGACAGCATTCTACTCTGGTTTCTGAAAGTCACTGTAGGACTGATACAGCTGTCAGAAATGTGGTCTGTGTTCTTGTTCTTTTAAAATGAAGTGGCACAAGAAAAAGTCACAACAGAAATAAGTCTACTCTGTAGCCTGCAAAGAGGCTGGTACTCTGATCAGGCTGAAAATTGTATGAGATGTGGCCCTATTGCTTTAGGGATAAATCTGGACTCTTGGTTCTGCTGTTATGATACTTCGCCTCTATCTACAAGGAGTAAAAGAGTCTTCTTGTGAAATCCTGTTTCTGACACTGATTAGTAAGTACTCTGTGATCCAGGGAAAGATTCAAGCAACTCTGAGTGATGACTGGTGTGATGGGAAGGACAGTGGTTTTCACTTCCCTTCACACCAGTTGTCACTTGCAGTTGCTTAGTGGTTAATTCATGCTCTGCTTTGTGATTGACTTCAATAAGAAGGGATTTAAGTAGGGATGTTGGCATTTCAAATCTTATGAAAGGGTGACTTTCTTAGTGCAGTGTTTCTGGAAATTAATGTTCTAAAGGATAAAAGAGATGATGGGAAAGAGACTGTTTGTGTGGAAGGGGATTCCATCCAGAAATCTGGCATCTGTGAAGGCAAAGGTTTAGAGGAAGGAACTAAGTCAGCTCTGTTGTAACGTGCTCCTTTCCCTGTATTTGCTATCTTTCAGTTTTAACAGATCATGTCACGGTTGTGTGCTTTAGGCCCCCTACTATAAGCACACTCTAAGTTTTCCTGAGTCCCTGAGTCTTGTGTGGATCACCAAGCAGCACATTCTGTCTCCACAGGGCAATTTTTAGTGTGGTGTTCAGGGAAAAAAGGTGCAATTAGAACTAACCCATTAACTGTAATAGCTCTTTATGTACCACACTGACTGCAGCACCCTGTGGGGGTCAAGGCATTACCAATTAGCCTACATCTGTCCAGCGACAAGGTTCTCTTTGATCTCTTAAGTGTAATCTAATTTTATTTGTAAGTAAAGTTGGAAAGCATGGTCTGAAAGAGATAAATGAAAACATTGCAAAATGGTCCTGAATTTGGTATTGTAATTGTTGGAGGAAATGTTTTTGTTTATACTGCGTTTTCCGCAGTAAAGTGACTTAAGCCTTGTCAGCTAAGCTGGCATAACTCAAGACCTGTTGGGTGCTAACAATTCTTCCCAGTAATAAAAGAAACGTGTTCTGAGAGTGCATGTGCTATGACTTGGGGACAGGCATTTTATATGGTAATATCACAGGTTTTTATTCATGGCCATTCTAGTAGGATGTTGATGGAATAAAATGAAAGCTGCTTTAGACTGAGCTGGAAAAACTGCCATGGATTCTGGTGAAGATATTAGGGAAACCCAGCACGTCTTAGTCTTGCTCACTTAGTAGTTGGGTATTTTTTGTTTACAAGTTAACTCTGCTTCTAGAGGAAGTTTTGCATTATCAAAATCATAGGGCATCTAAATAATATTATTTAAAGATTACCTGCAGAGATAGTTTTTCTTTCCCTCAGTTTTTCCCTAAGCATAAGGCAATCTGAAGTTAATGTAGCATATCTGTTAGGGATGTTCTATTTCATGGATACATGAAGGGTGAACTATTCAGTAGGGCTCAAAATGCGGTAAAACAAAGCAAATATGTAAAACCTTGTCATCTGTAGGGACTTACATAAAAGTAAATTCACTTTTTATGCAGCTCTTGTGCAAGCAACTATTGAGGGAGAACTATTGTTCAGTGTATGCCACAGAAAGAAATAGGTCAAAAATATTTTTTTGAAATCTTTTCAGAGTAAGGGAATGCATGTGTAGTCATATTATGTTACAACCTTACTGAACTGGTTTCTGTTGATGCAAACTGTACCTCTCTAATCAAAGATAATTTTCAAGCCCATCACAAAGAACTGGTTGACAGTTTACTTTTAAGACATCAGAAGCACAAGTTGTTCATTATCCTATACTTTTGCCTACTGAGAGGCTTCTACAACATTCCCCTTCAGAATTTGGTGCTGACCAGACAGCGTGGTTGAATCAGAGATCTCATCTGATTTGTTCATTTCTGTGTTCCTTCCTAAATGCAGATTGCCTGATTGCAAGTAACCCTTGCTTTCAAGGTACGAAAAGAAGTACTGTTATGCAGCACCTTCCTGCGGACCAGGAATAAGAAATGTATAATTGTATAATCGAATACAATAACTTGGTATTTTTCACTGGTGTTGCTAAAAAGTACAAACATGAGAGACAGTCTTACTCCCACTGACTTGAAACTGGATTTTGTTCCAGTTGAATAGTGAAGCTGCACTGCCACTGTTGTGGCAGAACAGGCAGTAGTTTCAAACAGCATTTAGGTTGGAAAAGACCTTTAAGAGCATTAAGACAAACCAGAAATGCTATGCAAATTACTCAGTGCGTGAAACAGTCTTACAGTATCTTCTTTACGTATTTGTGGCAGGTGTATTTTCATGGAATAGTAATAGTCCTAATGGAGTCCACGCTAAAGTCCTGGTTCAGCAAAAAATAGCTGAGCATGTCTTAACAGAGAGGGCAAGCAACACTGCTGAGCTAAAACTCAAACTTGCTGGTGTTCCATTGCATCAGTGTTTGGTGGATGTGTGTTTTGTTTTGTGTTTTTTTTCCCTGTTAACAAACCTGTGGGGTTTTTTGGTGGTTGTTCTGTACAACAAAATAGACTGTAGGGAGTGGTTTCTGTCCGATCTTTATTGGGAACTATGCATGTGAATGCCTGGATTTTTCTGCCTAATGTTATTATTGTCCTTCCACTGACTGGAACTGTGAACACAGACTATATGAAGTGCTACGGTAATAGGACAAATATAGTTCTGGATTGGTCTCACCCACTTCATTCTTTTTGCCTGTCCTCTTTACTCATTACATTATACAATACTTCAGCTAGTATTATAGTCATATCTTCCACTCCAAAGCCTTCATTTCAGTTAACAGCCTCTTCACTGTTACCATAGAGTCCCGTTACCTTTGTTTCTATTTACAGTGTGAATAGATGTCCATCATTACATTGTCGATCATGACATGCATCAGTAACACAATAAATTGTCGGGGGAACTAGTCAGCTTCTAAGAAGAAATGCGCTGTGGCTGCTAATGCCTCCAAGGAAAAGGAATTTCATGTGAGGTGAAAAATCTAATGAAGGATGGAGCAGCCAGCACAATGCATTTGGAAAACAGTCTGTGAGGGACAAGGAAAACAATGGTAGTGGCAGACTTTGGTTTTCCTCTTGTTGAATGGGTGAAGGCAACAAGATGTAATGTAGAAACCAAGTATTGAGATAGTCATCGATGGCTGGTTCATGGAGCAATTGATTAGCAACCCTGCAAGGGGTGTGGGTATGCTTGGCTTTGTGCCAAGTGGTGTATAGATCCTGAATCCTACAAACTCTGTAATGAGGACTGTAATGTGCTTTGGTTTGGCATCCTTGTTAGAGCAAGGAAAGCCAAAAAATCCATCACAGCTGTCCTCAATGTGAAGGGCAATTGTGTAAAAAATAGCACCTGGTATGAAGCTGGCATGAAGACTAATTAAGGACACTCCACCTGTTAGGAGAGATTGCAGGAAGTCTTGATGATTTCTTTTGCCCCAGGGATTGTCAGAAGTAAGGAGAATCTGTCAAGAAGCTGAAGTTATGTTTGAAGAGAGAAAAAAAATAATTCCTACTCCGGCAGATTGTATGTAAAGCTCAGTAAGGTACTCAAATTTTTGGTTTTGTCCTATTAACTACCGAGAGGGATCCAAACTTTTATAGTAATTAATATGTGCTTCTTCAAATGCATCAGGAGCATGAAGCCTGCCAGAATATGTGTAGGTGTAATAGATGATTGAGCTATAAGAGGAATGCTTAAACTTGTGAAGACCAATGCAAGGAAATGTCATTATTTGCATTGTTGTTCCTGTGGAATAACCTGAGGAGATTCCCCATGCCAGAACCCTTCCTGTTGGGTACCCTTGAGAAAGTCTTTCTGAAGCTGAAGTGACTGTAGAATGTTATAGAACAAATTGTCAAAATGAACAGCAACAAGTCACCAAGACTAGATTGTGCTCGTCCAAAAGCTCCAGAGGAACTCAAGCTTACAGCACTGTGTGACCTTTGGCTTAGACCTGCCTTTGTACCTGAGAACCATGAGGTGATAAATGTAGTGCCTTCAAGAGGTTTCTGGGGTGTTTTTTTGGGAATTCTAGGCCTGTAAGTCTTATATAAGTACTTGGTACAGTGTAGAAACTATAATAAAAAGTAGAATTAGAGGATGTCTGGATAAGTGTCTATACACTTATCTGATGAATTAGTATGTACACCTGCCTTGCAAATGTATTACCATCCTCTGTAGGAGTTGAAAGGTTGTAAATAAATATGATCTCTGTGATGTAGTCTAGTTTGTCAGAAGCCTTTGTAAAAACCAGCTTCCTCATTAGAGGATTTTAGGGAAGTTAAGCAGCTATGACACCAGAAGGACAGTTCTGGTATGGATAGATAATTTGGCTTAAAGTTGGAAAACAAGATCAATGGTCATTTCTTGCAGTGGAAGGAGATCACACAGGAATGTGTGGTGGGACCTGTGTGCTCTTAGGTTTGCTCACAAACTACTTGGACAGAAGCTGCTGGTGATACTAAGTTATTGTAGTAGGGGCAGCAAGGGTGAAGGCTGGCTGGAGAGCTGCAGAAAAACCTCATAAGGCTGAGTGACTGGTTAAGAAAATGTCAGATGAAACTCAGTGTAGGTGATGATAGTGATCCATATGGGGAACAAATGATCTAGTCCTCATAAAAGACAAGTGGTGAGCTGAGCTCATACTGGGAGGTTGGATCTCTGGAGTGAGAACCTGGGGTTTTAGTGGATTATTCTGTGAAAAGGTTGATTTAATCACTAGTGGTCAAAAAAGCAAATAAAATGTTGGGGCTTATGAGAAAAAGAATACAGAACAAAGCATGACATTACATGTAAATATGTTGTTTGCCTGCATATCGAATAATGTGTGAAGCTCTGATCTCTGTATGTTAAACATAATGCAGTAGAGCTGGAAAGGTTTGGAGGAGGGCAGCAGGGATGATCAAAGGCAAAAAAATCTTTTGTAGGAGGCTATGACAAAGTGTGCTGGGACTCTGGTTTGGAAAGACAGCTGAGGAGACTCTGATTATAAGTCTATCAGAAATGGCATGTAGTGGGTTGAATATTCACTTTGTTGAATATTCACTGTGTGTTCTGATTCAAGAACCAGTGGACATCAAATGAAGCTAATAGGAGAAAGGCTTAAAGACAAAAAAAATTTGACTCCTTATACAAAGGGTAGTGGATGCGTGGAACGTTTTATTAAAGTATGTTGTGAACACATTTTTGTTAGTTTGAGGAAAACTGGATAAATTCAGGAAAGAGAAAGCTGGAGTTGGGGGTTACTGACTGTGCAGAAACCACAACAGCTCACATCCCTGAGTTAAAACAATTGGAGGTTGGGACGATGTTAAGGAAGCCATGCTTATTTGGTGCTTGATCTGTAATGATGGCTCTTGCTGAATACAGGTTATGGCAGGGGGAGCTGAACTTCCAGTCTGACCTAGTACAGCCACTCTTCTGTGATGGAGCAGACCAGGGCCTCAGCTTGGAGTAGGACCATGACCTGGCTCCCACACCAGGATGCTGCAGCAGCTCTGGCGGCCACTGTACAAAATACAGAAGACAACGAGGTTCTGTAGTGTCCAGCCCCTTCATTAGCCTTTCACCCCAGTGCAGGATGGATACCGATTGTTAGCAGTTAGTTTTCCAGTGTTTTGCAAGTTCTTCTCATGGATGTTCAGGGTGACATGTAGCGCAACTACTGAAAAAGCAGTTTATGTAGGTTTGGCTGATGGGTTTTTGAGACTGTTGCTCTACTCTGAGTGTTACGACCTAGAGGTTGCCCTGCAACTTGCTCTCCAGTCTCTAAATAGAATAATAATATTCATTGTGCTGCATATTGCTTTTGCAGGTTTGCTTTTTCTTTCAGTATTACTGAGACTAGATATTGTTTTTTTACTTTCCCTGCCATTTATTTTTATACACATCTTCCAGAGCCTCATCCAGTCTCCTTGAAGTCAGAGAGGATCTTTCCTTTGACCTCCCCAACTTTGGAGTCAGTCCAGGAGTGTGCCCCTTGCTCTGCTGTACTCTGCTTTCTGTTAACTGTAGGGAGGCAGTCCTGGAGAACCAATTTACCACAACCTGCACCTGAAAGTTTTGATAGCTGAATGTGGTGGAGACACAGGAAGCTGTGCAGAGGGAAAATGTAGGTTTATATTTTTCCTGTAAATCATTTGAACTGGTGTGTATTTCCATTTCTGATTTCTGGGCATGGGTCCAGGAAAAGAACAGAGTAAAATGTATGTTCATCTATTTTTTTTCCCCTTGTACAAAGAAAAACAAGTACAGAGCTTGTACCTATTGGAAATGAAATAGCAGCATGTTCCTTTTAACCACTTTCTATTAGTAGTGAGTGAGCCGCAAAGGCATATGTTTCATATGTTCAGCTTGGAGCTGAATCTGTGCTGCAGTGTCACAGACTGGCAGTGTCAAAGAGTTCTGTGTCCATTTTCTAAAATCTTGGACAAAATGGTGTCCTGCATGGGGTCATCAAGCTAAGGTCCTGTGTTTTAGCATCACTGACCATCTTTGGTAGTATCTGATAACTGCACTCCATGACTTCCTGAAGTCAGGCTGCTGCTGTATGGGTGTGAGCTACTGCATTAATGTGGCTAACGCCTGTAACCAGTCTGCCTTCCTGTGTTCACTTTGTGTTGGGCTATGCTTGTCCAACAGCAGCTGCAGTGTGGGTGAGTGACGCTGTTCAGATGCTCAGAAGTCATGGCTGAATGCCCTGTTTTTGTGGACGGCATGTGTCTGCTGGCCTCGGCTCTTTCTGCTGAGGTACTCTAACTTTAGGATGCTGGGCTAGGACTGCAGTGTGAGTGGTATGGGAGTGATTTTGTGAGCCACCTGGCCCCAGGAACACACATACTTTTTAGTTGGGCATATTTTTATTTATTTATTCTTAATATACTTGTCTGAACTGCTCTCATTGTCCCTTGAATACTGGTGCTCTGACACCTGGCACAACTGCTGCAGTTAGTCTACTTGATTGTGGCTGTCTTCCGCACTTTCTACAGGAGGCCACTGAAGCCCAGCTGCTGTGAGAGGCTCCTTGGAGCTGTGTTTATTCCTGTATCTTCAGTTATCAGCCAGATAGTCAGTTCTTCATCCTGGAAAGTTGTGGCTGGATCTGTGAAATGCAGTCACCAGGGGCTTGCCTCTGTGTCATTCATTCAAAAGCGGATGCTGGCAGCCCTCAGTAACAAATCCACATCTGTATTCCTGGTCTTGAGCAGAGCTGCGGGTGTGACTGACTGCAGGGAAACTGAGAGGAAGCTACCTAGTGGAAAAAACGTTGCTTGCCAATGAAAATGAAAATAGGAAAGCATTCCATGTCACCAGCGCAGAAATGGAGGGCACAAGTGAGGGGACCCACAAAAATATGTAAAAAGACAAATAAAACAATAAAACAATTATAGCAGGAAGAGGGAAAGTAATAAGATTTGGCAGGAAAACCAGAAGTGTGGATGAAGTTACTTGCAAGGTGGATTTTAAAGGCTGGTGCTAGGCACCTGTTTTGGAAAGTCTTGTCTCTGGACTTACCTCATCTTCAGACTTCTCTTGTGGCTATATGTTTTCCATGGTTTTAGCTGAGGAATGGATTTTTTTGATCTGCCAGCTAGTGTACCTCCCTGTCTGGACTGCTCTACCTGGAATCTGCAGACAGTTTTCCTGCCCACATGGGAGGCTTTGGCTAATGAGGAGGCTGTGTACAGCCCTCTGTTTGTTCTTTCAGGGTGGACTGAAATGTCAATTAAACAGCAATTTGCAATGGAGAGCAAGCAAAATGCGTCCGCCTCTCAAGCCCTTAATATTAGCCAGCTTGCTTTTTACTGGTACATCCTGCTGCCGAATATGGCCCTGACTGGTGTTTGCCAATTCACATCCTTATGAGTGAATATTCCTTTCATTCCTGAGCTGAAATAGCATGCTTTGATATGACAGAGCCCATTTAGTTGAACTGCTTAACAGAAACTAAATGTTACCAGATTCCTGTGTTAATGAACAGCTTCAGAGTCTTAGTGCTAGCAATAAAGAGCATGAAATTAATAAGGACCTTTCCTGTTGAGTTAAAGGGGCTCTGCACTAGGCTCAGTGATGGTTCTTACAGTGTATTTTAACGTGGCCTTCAGTGGGACATGAGGCCAGATTCACTAACTAGATGTTGGCCTGTTGGAGAACATACAGACGGGTTTTATGACAACTGAGGTAGTATTTTACAGATGAAAAGCTGGTGCCTGTCTGTGCATTGAAGAGCACTCAAATGCATACTTGCTGTTCACATTAAGGCTTTATTACTCTGCTTGGCTCACAGGTCACTGCAAGGTAGAGAGGATAGCTCGCTGCTAATGTTGACCTGTCTCTCTCTACAGTTGTCCTGGGATTGTGTACTTGGGGGCAGATGGAGCTTTTAGGCAGTTTTCAAGCCTGGCTTCAGTGCCTGTGTCTGAGTCTTTGCAGCCCCAGATATTCTCCAGGAGCTGGGTGTGAAGGAAGGCTGTGTGCCCAGGCAGGGGCTTACTGGTATATCCTTCCTTCTGTGCTTTCCCAGGACACTGGAGAAGTAAAACCAGTGTGTGCTTGCTCGCTCTTTCCCAGAAGGGGTGCAGGTTGTGGTCTAGAAAAAGACAGGTACAGGATAACTCTTTTTAACTTTGTATTTTCTGCCAGTGTATGAGCCAGCACAATTGATGCTTACTGGACTTGAGCATCAGAGTAGTTATTTACTGCTAGCTTACATCTATGCTTATAGTAAATAAACACCAACCTGCAGTGCAGTTCCCTCCTGTGGTGCCTCTGGAGCAGCTCAGAACTGTGCTTTTTTTAAGGATGCAACACAGCCCTAAAACAAGTGAATATAAATTGTTGTTTTGGTCAGCTTTTCTATGGCTTTGTGCAGTAAATGGGAGCATGCGTGTGCTATACAGGTGTCTGTGGAGTCAGCTGAAGGAATGTTTTGGAAAAAGCAGACTTATAAAAGCTCGGAAACAGTACCAGCTGATAACTAAGCAGAATTAAGTAATTCTTCTGTGATATAACATAGGAGATGTGTCTGAGAAATATTTTGGAAAGTGTTTTAAAGTGTTCTTTATGTTTCCCAAGATAGACTGAGAAGAAATAGAATTATTTTTGATGAAACAAATTGATCTCTCATCACTAGACATTTTCTTTTTCTAGAAACTGATGAATTTAACATCATGTTAGCTTTTGCAAATGTCATATGAAATAAATGAGGAGAGCAACTTGGGAGAAAAGCTGTAATCAATCACAAGGTGCCACCGTTCTCTCTTTTCTGTTGATCATCTTCCCAGAAAGCAATTTGAGGAAGGAAAGATTACAAGTATAAAGAAAATAAAAACAAGCCTGCCTCCCCTTTGTGAAGGTGGATTAAGTGGGCCAACATGCATCTTTTTCCTGAAAAAGAAAACCCAGAGGCTGTAGAGTGGTCTAGACTTCACTAAAAACTTTGTACTTATTTGAATAAATGGAAACAATAATGGTGTGTAAATGGCCAATTCTGCAAGCTGCTAGTTGAACTTCAAAATTAGAAACGAAGTCATTAGGAAAGGAGCAAAATGGGGAGGGTGCTGTGAAGAGAAACCAGAATTTAAGCTGACACCTTGAGGTCAGACCAGATGATCATATGGGTCAATGGAAATATTTTATAGTACCAAACTATGTTCACCCTTCTTCCAGGAACAGCTCCATTGACCCTCAGGATTTGTACCTTAGTTACATCTAACTCTGCAGGTTTTTTATTCTCTGGTCATTTCTATTAAACAGTTACTACCATTTCATATCATTCATGTAGGTGGTCCCCTTCTCTCCCCTGCTCATAGCTGCCTGCCGAAGGCTGGAGCTTTCAAAGGTGCTTGCACAAATAAGGGAACCACAGAGGTACCACCTACATGCCCTTTTGCAGGCTGTGCGCTCTGTGTTCTGCTTTAAGAGTGCATGGGAAGAGAAACAATGCTGCTGTGCTCTGGATAGCCTTATTTTTAGATGTAGCCTACGGTGAGCTTTTCAGCTTGACATTTCAAGAATGAAACAAAAGGCTTAAAGATTTGGGAAGGTATACGTGTACTTAAACTGTAGTCGTTGATGTGACTACAGCAAGTTGCTTTCACTTACTTGGGTCAGTATTAGTAAAAGTTGAGCAGCTCCTCTGCTAATTGGTGTCCTGGGGTCACTGACTTCCAGTGAGGCAGTTCACCTTCTCCCACAAGAAAAGCATTTTGGGCAGGCACTGTACAAAACTGCTTAGCACGGAAACTTCAGTGACATGTGAATTTTCCAGTCAGAAATCATGTGCCAAATGTAATGAAAATGAAGAGAATATATTTAAAACATTGCCTTTATAGAAAGAAGAAAGATTTATTGTCCCTTTGGTGGCTAAAGTTTCAAACTTTTAGGTGGTAACTTTCAGAGATTCTTTTTAAAAAAATGTCATTCATATGCAAGCCTGTGAACGTCAGAACCAGTGGTTTTAACGAGAGAAACAAACAGCATGAGGCTGGTAGTGATTGCTGCTGTGTACCCTTAGCAGGTAAGTTTGTTGCTGCTCAGCTGACCTGCGGAGCATGCCAGCAGCGTGCCCGTGGGAGTGCTACCTCTGAGCTGGCTCCAGAATGGCCATTTTCCTGTTTACAGTGCAGCTGTGCTTGCAGCTAGCCTCAGAACCTCGAGCTTTAACAGATCCTTTTTCTATGCGAGGGCTGCAACGTATGCTTTTTTTTGTTACTCATCTTTTCCTTGACTGCAGACCCCTGAGCCTCCTCCTGGATGGAGGGATCGGAAAAGTGCTGCTTTTAAGATAGGTGGCATATACATCTGTATGCAGCCTGCATTGTTGGCCTGATCGTCAGTGTGGTTCCTTGGATGATCTTTTCCCTGTGTTTCTGCATCAAGGACTAGGGCTGATGTAATATGTCTCTGACTGCTTTAAACATACAACAGTGTTGGGTCAATAAAAAAGTCAGAAAACATCTTTAAGTAAGGAAAATTCCAGTGAATGTTATTTTCTTAACTTTGTCTGCTGACAGTGTTGTTGGGGGCTCATTCTATGTTCTGCTGTCACTTGCAATATGCTCAGATGTGTAAGGATCTTCATGTTCTGTAATGATCCAAGACCTTGTGTATCACTCTCCACTGATCTGAAAAATAAGCAATTTCAGAGGAGTTGTCATCAAAGCTAGAAAAAGCTTCTGAACAGTGTTGTTTTTTTTTTTTTTTTAAATCCTACATAACCCCTGTGTCTGAAGCACTGGGGACTTGTGAGTTCAGTAGGCAACTTCAAACAATATTACACCACAACTCTGAGCTCTTCTACAATGACCTTTCTTTTGAAAAAAGTTTTTCTTTTATTTTCTGGTTCAGATCACAATGTGGGCATATGGAAGTGTGGATAATGGCCAGCAAGGCTTCTAAATTTTAGACACATAGATTTGGAGTGAAGGAATTTTGCTGAAGCTGGAAAATAGGAAATGAAATGAAGACGTGGCTAAACCATTTTCACTAGAACCTATGAAACAATCTGCGTGATGAGTCTTCAAATTACCTTATTAAGCAAGCTGTTGAAGATGACCAGAAAGCACATACCAGAGATTATGCATTTGACTTTTGTCCTCACCTGTTCTTCAGTAAATACATGAAACAAACAATATCAGGGAGAACCTAGAACTTCTTTTATGCTTGATATTAAAGTAACATTTTGTCTGTAGGCTTTGTATGTGGATCAGCATTGCTCTGGGAAACTGTCCTGGGTCAGTATGGTCCAGGAAACATCAGGTGTGTCATATAATGTGGATCTATGTAAAGGTAGACAGTCACTGGTACTCAGGCCCCCTTGAACACACAAGCATGAGTAGACATGCACACTATGGATGGCCTTAGACACTGTCTATCCAGTAGCTGGCCCTTGCATCCTTTAGTCTTCAGTTGTCATGCACAAACACACATATATACAAGTGGGTCTTTCAGCTGACCCCAGACCTCGTGGTCTCTCCAGTAATTGGCTTGGACTTGTTGGTTTCTCCAGTAGCCAACACTCGGGCCTTGTATGGTCTTGTAGGCAGCCCAGACTTGTGGTTGTTTCAATACCTGGCTCCCAGACTCCTTATCCTACTCGCCAGCTGATCAGCATGATAATCACTAGCAGTTTCATGCTGACATATATACCACACAATACACTTGTTCTTCATCCAGTCTTTTTTAATTGCTGGTACTATGGCCATACAGGTGTCTATGGCTTGTGATCTTCACTCCAGTTGCTGGCACTTATACTGTTTGTGCATTCTAGTCTTTCCAGTTGCTGGTACTGCAGGTGGATATGGACTTCCACACACACATATGTGCACAGAGTAGAGTCTCCTCACCCAGAAAAATAGAAAAGGGCATTCATAAGGAACAGGCTGCAGCGATCAGACACAGGGCATGGCTGGATAAGCACACTAACTAGCAACCTGTTTGTCTGTGATCAGCCTCTTTCATCCTCGTATACCCCTGCTCTCCTATGCTTGTTCCTCCCCAGACTATCTCGATCCATCCATTTCCCTACCTTTGGTTTCCTCCTTAAGCTTCCTATAAGAAATCTTTTGTGATCCCAAGATGCTCTTTCCATGTATCCCATAAGAAATCCCACACTTCTTTAGGCAGTAGCTGCCACCCCTTCATCTGTAAGGTAATCTGAGGACCTGCTCCTGTTGACTCATATTAATGGGTTTCACACCTAGAGAGCAGGGCTGATCGCAGTGCCTCAGAGGAGACAGGGCAGGGGGCTCCCTTTCTCTTACCAAGTTACTGGTGTTCCCCTGCTTGGCATTGTATTTCTGTGCTCATTTATCTTTGTGGAGATGAACCTGCAAACACACAACCTGATAGCTGGGTTTTCTACAAACTTCAAATCAAACCTTCTGTATGTGAAGGGAGGAGAAAATGACGGCTGAGTCTCCTTTGGAACTTGGGGGAAGAGGGGTGGTGGTGCAGGCAGAAATGGGAAAGCACAGTGTGGAGGGAAGGAAGCAATTTAGAGAAAGAAGAAAGTACAATGGAGGAATCACCCATGGGGTTTTGCCCTACACTGAGAAGGAGAATAAGGGTGAGGAGAGAGGAGAAGGGTGACAGATCAGTACGATACTGAGACTACAATGAATATGACGCATCATGCATAGTGAGAAACCAGACTGGGCAGATTGAGATAATTTCCTTTTGATGTACATGCCTGTGCGGTTACAGCCATGAAGTGTCAGTGTAATCACTGTTACTCTGATGGAATGTCTTCACTTCCCAGGTCAGTCTCTGAATAGCAGGATGCACCTGCCTAGAACTCCTGAGATGCTCTTCCTACTAATTTTCCCCCTGAAAGATAGCACAGGTTGAAGCTTGTACCTGAAATTGAACAGCAATATCCCCCTAAACATATCAGTTATTTGTACGAGCTTGACCTCACAGCTGAGGGCATGTTGGCATGGAAAAGCTGTCATCATGTCTTTGAGACATTTTACCTTCAGTAACTTTTTGGTGGTGATATGGGGAAACTACATCAATCTCACTGTAGTGACTCATTAAAACCCAGCTGAAATGATACATAAGAATAACAGAGAAGCATAGCTAGTGGTCACTTGGTCAGTGATGTTTGGGGATTTTTTTTTCTTTGAGATACTTTATGTTCATATTCCACTTTTATTTCTATAAGTAGGACTCACAAATATGTAGCAGGAGCAAATGTATTTTCAGCTGAACTCCAAATAGGATACAGGAAAAGGAAAAAGCTTCAGGGATGGTTGCTTTACCCTGCCACTTTAGAACACAAACCATTGGTGAGGATTAGGTATGGGGCTACCAAGTACCCAGCCAAAAAGTATTATGGGTAAATAATATAATATCTAATTTTTATGAGGTTTAAAAGCAATACATACCTTTTAAAACTCAGAAGACTGGGCTAATAGAGCAGATGCTGAGAAAAGCAGAATCATGACTGACTTCTCTCAAATACAGAAACAATTAAGAGGCTATACCATAAGCCATTCTCTGGCTGGCACAACTTCCTCCTAGTTGTATTCCTGTTCGGAGTAACTTCTGCAATTACAGATGAGATTATTTTTCAACGCTTTAGAAGTATGATTTCTTTACAGAGTAACTTACACGTATAAATATTCTTCCTGATTGATGTTTAGAGGGACATTCATGTGCTTCCATTCAACTGCTGGGTTTAGTTGCTGCATGTTTCTTGACCCTTTCCCTCCTCATTATCTGGTTTTCTTTTCTGTATGTTCCAATACTCATTTGCCTCTTTGTGGAGTACAAGGCATGAACAGCACTTTTTCTTAGGAAGCTTATTTCCAAGTTCACTTTTATTCATATCTGTGCCTTTCCTCTTCTTTTGATTAAGTTCTATCATATTGGAATGTCTCAGCATCTCCAAATATCTGTCACCCATATTCCCCTTAGATAAGTAACAGCTTACTGCTTCAAAAGAGCCCTTTCGCTATGACTTTTTCTGCCACTATCATACTACTCTAATTACTTTCTCTACAGACTTCTTTCTTTCACCTGGAAAGTCTCCCTCATTCTCCGTGTCTTTGTGATCTGCTTGCCTGTTGGACCATCCTCTGATTGCACTAGGAAGGTAGTGCTACATACTCAGAAGTATGTTACATACTCGTATATATACATACAAGCGTAGCATTACAGGTGCAGAAGTGCTTTCTATGTGCTGCTCATCTTCTCTGAGCTTCTACTACACATCTCTCTCTTCTGAAGTCCTTCACGTTCCTTTCCAGTTTTTCTGATTTTGATTTTCCCCCTCCTTTCCTTTATAAAATCTTCCAATATTACTGTTTTTCCCTTTCAAATCTTCATTCTAAATTCCTGGCTGTCTCTATTCTCATGTTCTTATCTCTTGCTGTCCAGTCCAGGTTCTGGAGATCCTGTTAGTTTTCAGGTTCCTACATAGTGTTCTACAAATTTTTTTAATTGATAATACTCTCTTACTGTGCTCACGATTTCACCTGCAAAGACTTAGATGGTAACATTTGCCTACTTTCCTTTTGTTGCACACTGCCAATAAAATGACTCTGGACCTCTCTGTTCTTTAACACATTGATTCTGTTATTATCAAATAATCTCAGCAGCACAGCAACAAGAATCTGTCTCTTATTTGGAGCTTCAGCTACCGAGTGCTGCCTTCCCATAACTCCAGCTCATCTCTTTGTGCCTCACCTTGGTTTATCTTTTCCCCTCTCACCTCCATTCTTTCTGTCTTAGCCTACGATCATATCTTAGCTTATGGTCTTATCTCTCTAACTAGCTTTTAATCTTGTAAATCCATTTGAGATAAAATATGTTAGATTGTATTTAAAACTCTCTTCAAATACATTGCTATATAACATCTATAACATCTTTATTCCTGCAAAACAGCAAAGCACAGCATACAGACAGGCACTCATTCCAAGCATGCCTTAAGTGCAGTCACCTCGAATGAAATACTATGACTATTAAACAGCCCACAAATACCCTGCACAAAATAACAGTATACATGAATGCAGTGTCTAATACCCACTTGACGCTGGAGAGGGAATTTTAGTACAAAGTATGTATCTACACACAGTGAAGCTGCTAAATTCCTCAAAAGTACCAAGAGGTACAACAGTGACCCGGTCCATGCCTATTACCTGCTTTGTAGAGATAGTATTTCCTGTTATGAGTACTGGGGGGATAAAAACCTTTGAACTCTTCAATGAGAAAAATTGATCTGATGAAAATTTAAATATAGGTTTATAAAAGACTGCTTGAGTTAAATTAGATGCAGAACATAAAGCTAGACTTTAATGACACTTCTTCATGTGCTCATCAGTCCCACACTGGTTGTCTAATGATACTGATGAGAGCTGAAAAACAGGAATTAAAGAATAATTTGGAGGAATAAAAGCATTAAAGAGGAAAACCATTTATTATTGAAGATTTAGGCCCTGCTCCTGCAAAGTGTTACTCATTTATATAACTGCAGACAGCAAGTTACTTCAGTAACACTGAAGCTACTTATAGTGCTAAAAATTAAGCATGTGTAAAAACCTTTGCAGGTCCAGGGATGATTGAAATAGGGTGTGAAGACCTATTTTTAGGACAGAACAAAGAAAAAGTAAAGGGTGGTCAGATATCCTAAAATGTATTTTATACAAATACATTCTACACTTCTGTCCCTGTCATAAAATGTGTGTGTGTGTGTTTGATCTCATCAACAAACATTGAAAGTCTTTCTACAAACACAAAATGCAGCTGGGTTCTGCCCTGATGTTTTTTACTTTTTAAATAAACACAATGGATGGAAGGTAGATGATGCAGCACAGTAAATTAACTAATCTTAAAACCTCGGGACTCTGCAGAGTATTTACTTCCAAAATGAAGACATGCTGCTGGTTCTGTAATGGCCAGCAGGGACTTCCCCTCTGCTGTTTTGGAAGATGCTTGGATACCATGGCAAGATAAACTTGAAAGGGTAGGTAAGAAGCAGAGGCAAGGAAACTTAAACAGATCAATAACAAAGCCAGGACACAGGTCCCAGTGCTGTCATTATTAAACCATGTTTGCTCTCTATATACATAGGAAAAAATAACAGAGGGTTGCAGTAATTTTTGGCCTCTGAAAACTGTGAGACTGTCTCACACCTAAGTAAATCCTTCTATGTAAACTTGCTCCCTCAGGGAAGCTGTCCTTCAGTTTTCTTCTATTTCTGTTTCGCAGAAGGAAGGACTTCCCATTCAGAAAGGTCCAGTGTGTACTTTACACTTGTTCCAAGCAGCTGCTTGCTTAATTAATAGTAACTTGTTCCAAGTGCTCTTGCTTAATTAATAGTAAAGTGAACATTTCTTCTTAGAAACAAGCTATTGAGAGTCCAAGGAAATTTTCATATGATCAGAATTTGTGTATTTGGATAACATACTTGAAAATCCGTACAAGTAAAGAGTACAGCTAAGACAGCAGCACAGGGTTGCAAAAAATTCACCAAAGGGCATCTGGACTGTAAGATCTTGATAAACAATGAATGAAGTGAGATACAGTAAATAGAAACAGCACCTGGAGAACTGTATACTTAAGGAATCATAAAAAAGAAACCAGTGTAGCTGATGAATTTTAACACAACATTCTCAGATTACTGGCTTCCCCTGCACACATACAACTACCTTTTTGATCGTTTCATATAATAGCAAATTATATCTGAGCGGAGAATGCTCAGATTTAGTAGGATTGCACTCCCCAGGTATGCGTGTAGGATTCCACTGATAAGGATCTTTTTAAAATCAATAATGATCTCAAATCCTGAACTGTTAAACAGGCTCATTTCTTATTGAAGTTAACAGAAATTGCAAGTTTTCAAAACCTGTTTGTGCAGCAAATCCTAAGATTATATTTGGCTTCCTTTGGTCTGAATGTGGTAAAATCCCCAGAGAAATTGACTGTAGGAGAATGGATGGCTGCAACAGGCTTTTAAAAAAGAAATGCAGAAGAAAAAACACAAAACAGGCTGATGTATAAGGGCTTAGATGGAGAAGAGAAATGAGGACTGGTGTAGAAGGAATAGAAATTATTCCAAACATGATAAAAGCATGAATAAGAAAGGGATTATGAGAACAGAAAAGCATGTAGGGATAGAGGCCATAGTTCAGCCAAGATACCTGCCCATAGAATTTAGAGAGTTAGAAAAAACAAATAACTTATGTTATACAAGAAAAGAGAGAAAAAGAATTCTAATGCCAAAAATCTGTTTGTATGTGAATAAACTGAGTTTGTTGAGTGTGGAGACATCATAATGGGCATTGTCATTTACAGCAATCACCTAAGCTAAACTTTCTGGAGATGTTTGTCTGCTGACCACTGCCTTGAGTTATGCCAGGAAAACCCCTTCTGGATATGAAACATTTTAATTCAAGATCGTGAACCCTCCACAGTGCTTCTTTTTCCATGGGCTGTGGATACTGGCTACTGCTTGCAGGACTAGTTGTCTGTGCAGGGGCACATTTTCATCCTCTTAGCTGTCTGCTGGCTTCCTTTATCCAATGCTCTGCTGTCCTTATTGCTCAAAGGTCAAAGTTTGACTTGTGGTTTAGGTATGTTTTAGGAATGTACGTATTTAAGAATGTTTTAAGAATGACTCTTTTACTAGTCACTAAGAGTCAGCACAGTCTCTCAGGTTGAAAAGTGTGAGGAGCTATGCCAGAAAGCCCTGCTCCCTACAATGCATTGATTTTTATAGTTTAAACAAGGGAATAAGCCAACAGACTTTCATTGGTAGGCTTGGATTTGAAGCCCTGAAATTGCTGAAAGGGAAGTCTGCAGAAAACTCTGGCCAATAGGCTTATATTTCTTCTCTAGGTAAACAGTCTAATGGAGATGTTTTCATACTGTGCATCTAAGGCTTCTTTAATATTAGCAAGGCAGGAAATAATCTACTTGCTCACAATATGACAGGTATCTGCTGGAGCACTGGCTTGGTTGATAAAGAAGAAAATACCTTCTTAAAAAAATTATTTGTTTTATAACTAATTTTCTTATTTAAATTTAAAGGATAGTTCTGTCTGAAATATTTTCTATGTCTCATCAGAAAAAAACAAAATTTTCATAGTTTTCATTCTGAGACTGACTTCCTATTCACCCTCTCTGGTGGCCTGATGCTAAATGATTAGGTTTTGGGTGGCTGGAAACAAAAGTACTTTTGATTTTTAATAACACTTCTACATGGAGCAATTTACTGGAAATAATGTTTCCATCCTTATTGTTGTGCAAGTTTTAATGCTGAAAAGCATTTTCTGGCCAAAGTTTCTGATTATGGAAATGGAACACATAATAGTTCAGCCTGCACTTCCCTCACAGGTTTGGGTGATGATGATGAGTTCCTGCTTTCTGGCAGTCCTAGAGGTCTTTGGCCCAACTCTCATCAGATGTAAACTCTTGTAGACTCAGCCTGGTACATGTCTAACCAAAACATACTGATGGAAAATCATGCTGCTTTGAATCACTGCTGCTTTAAAAAAAACCCTATCACATTATAGAATCACAGAATCATTTAGGTTGGAAAAGACCTTTATTAGTTAATTAACTCAAAGCAGCATTTTATATATCTAGACTTTTTTTTGTTTTGTTTCTAACTCAAAGTTTCCTGTTTTTCATGTGTCTCAACTTTCCCCATGGCTCCTCATTATGTTTGCCTGTAGCAGTTCTTGCCTGTTAAAGTCTGTGCTTTGTCCCTATTGCAGTTATGGAAAGCACTTACCTTCTGGCTAGAAAACACTGTCAGTCTCGTGTATGTAATCAAAAAGGGAACAGGCTGAGACAATAACTTGCCACCTACACTGTTCTGTTAACAACTGAGGATTCTCCATTTTGTGAATGTACAATTGTCATCACAGCTGACCTAAAATGGTATAAACTCATACGGTGGACAACAGTCATGCAAAGTAGTTTATCTTCGTGTTAGAACAAGACGGCAAAGTAAGTCTGCTACTGGGGTAAAGATTGACCCATTAGGAATTTCCAGGATGACCGTTCAGCAAAGGGCTTTCTCCATGTACTTCAAAATAGTTTTGAATGGACTTATTCTTTTTTGTTTTCATGCTGCCATCACTTTATCAGAATATCTGTCTCTCAAGGGCCTAATCTCTTAAGGTTTTGAAATAGTTTTGAGAGTTCAAAATTTCGAGCTCACCTCAGTGGTACTCAACATTTTACAGAATTAGGTACTGCATGCATAAAATGGACAACAAATGCACCTGCATTCCCTTTTAAGAATGCCAGATTTAAGAAATTTTGAAGGTTTATATTCAGGAAATTAAGACCACTGTCAAGAATAACATTTAGAAATACTGTCTGCTCTTAAAAGCAGACACAAAAATCACAATTATTTACAGGCATAACAGCTAAGTGTTGTAATTGCTGCAAATTTATTCATCAGAACTACCCTTGACATGATTGAGAGATTAATCAATGGTTAAAATTATTTGGAATATGTGGGAAAGCATCTGGGACACAACTGCTAGATTCAGAGCCATTTGTGGTGCCATGGGATTGCAAGTGTTTTAAGGGAATACCTATTGAAACTCTTGTAAGTATAATGTGTGGGGGACATGAGGCTTACCCCTTCCCCTTAGTGCACCACTGAATATTCAGTAGGGTCATACACAATACTTAATGAGGGTGAGAAATATAAGAAGCTGAGTGGACTGTGAGAAAACCACTTCATTTAGTGGGAGCATTGCTCATGGTAGTTTTCTTGGCTTCTCTGTTCACAGGAATAATAATCCCATGTAGCTGATAGCGTTTCCACAGGTCATTCTGGAAAAAAAACCCTCATACATTTAAGTGATGTAATTTCTGCAGACACCTGGATAAGACAGAGCCTCAGTAAAGCAGGCAATGAAAGGGTAAAAGTGACCAAATGTGGAGCTGATAAAGTCTGTCCCCTTCACTCTCAACTAACTGCTTTGCAAACTTCCAGGTCAAGGCTGCTCTTGTTTGATGTTTCATGAGAAACAGTTTTTAGCAAAAGAAACACAACAGTCAGTGCAAAAGACTCAGTGACTGACAGGGAACCACTGTTTACCTGGAAGGCTCAGCCTGGCCAAGACAGTGGAAGTGAGTTCTGTAGGCTGTAGACTATGTACTTACACTCTGGACCTGCTTTTATCTGAGGATGTCATTTTTGATAAATAGTGCCCATTGTATATTGGGAAAAATCATGATAGTTGGGGAAATTGAAGGTAGTGAGCATTGCAGAGGAAAAAAGAATATCAAACAGAAACTTTAATTATGTTGGATTCAGTTTTTGAGATGGAAAATAGCAGCATTATCCATCAGATAGTCAACCATCCATCGCTCTTGTTCATCCACCCTCACCACTGGCACATTTGAAATGCATGGTCAAAAGTGCTCAAAGAGACACAGCT
This sequence comes from Falco naumanni, assembly GCF_017639655.2. Lineage (NCBI taxonomy): Eukaryota > Metazoa > Chordata > Aves > Falconiformes > Falconidae > Falco > Falco naumanni. Next base: position 9,829,438 of record NC_054065.1, read on the forward strand.
ACAAATATCCTTTGGAACATTGAGGAAATGAAGAAAGAGGGTTATATATCTTTAACTCATTGCTAAGAGCAGCTAAAACAAATGGTTTATTAGATCCGCTTAGTATTGCACTACTACTCTTAACTTGCCCAAACTTTGTGTCTCAAAGTAGAGCTGGACTTCCACTTGAAGCAGAGAAATGCTACAGAAAAAAATGTTTAGACCGTTACAGGTTTTAGATATTATTTGTTGACCCTGGATTTGAAAACATGTTCAACACTGCTCAGTGATTTAGTGTTAATTATAATTTTTTTAATTGCTGTGCTTTAGCTTTAGATTAGTGGGAATTAAGACAGTTTCCAAATGGAGAATACAGTCATAATATTTTGTGTTTAATTATTTTTGTCCAAAACCAAGATGATTTGTAGACATGAATATATAGGAATGAGATACTTTGCAGAGAGTCACCTTAGCCAGTGGTGAATCCCCTCCCAGAAAGATTTTAGTAAACATTAAGACATAAATTTCATGCAGTGTGCTCTGATGAACACAAGAAACATCTGTAGATACTATTGAGTATTATGAAGAAAGAATACTGATTGTCCTAGGAATATTAAGATTTAAATCACTGATCAGCCCATAGAGGATATGGGAAGAAAAAGCCTTTTATTTCACAATGCAGAACATCCTGGATCTGTGACTAAAAGGTTTTATCAAACCATTTGAAATGAAGGAAGCTTGGTAAAAATACCTGAGTGGTAAGCCCAGTTTAAGCATGGCTCTGGTGAATAATTAAAACCATTGCTCTGAACTGTAGCTTTTTTAATGGTCACAATGCTGCTGTTGCTGTTGTGGATGTGCTAATAATTGCTGTTCTATAAAACCGCCAGACAGGAGCAGAAGTGAAAAACAAGAGAGAAACTGAGTGGTACAAACAAACCATTTAGAAGTCACCTGGTTAATAACCTTGAAAAAGTTGTCAGAAACAGAATCATGATTCAATTATATTTAATGAGTAAAGAATGGCTATAGGTATTAATTGTTCTTTGCATATAGAGAATGAGTGATTTATTGACTGTGAAAATAAACAAAATAATTCTGTGATTAGAACTGATGCTATCCACAGTAACATCTGAGCAGTGCAAATGTATTTGCAAGTCTTAGTTTTGTCACCGGAGTGGTGCAAGCGGTACCCAAACGTTGGGATGTCAGTCCTAGGATTGTGACGAGGCATTGGCATCTGAACTCTGAAGTCCAAAGCTGTGTTCTTCTTGGTAAAGGTACCAGCAAATACAGAGCTTTGGACTTTTACTCCACTTAGACTATTAAATTTCACATTCCAAAACAGAAAGCAACTAGTGTTCATTAAATATCAGATATTAAAGAATTCGATTTAATTTTATTGAGAGAGCTGTCAGAGTTACTGCTACCTCTTAACACCAGTAAGGGTTGGAGCTTCACGTTGTTAAAAAAACCCAAAACAGATGAGGAGAGGTGAAACAGCTCATGTAGGTCATATGAAGGCTGGGATTTGAACTCAGATCTTTACAGGTCACTCTTTGATCTGTTGTGCTTTTGCAGCCTTGGATACACAAAGTCAGTTGTATCAACAGTATAGGAAACTAGTACTACTGTTTGCTTATTTTCCAAGTTGCAGTATTGTTCTTTCATCCCTCTGGAAAACATCAGAGAGTCCTTTAGAACAAGCTTAGTCACCAGCCACCATGAAAACATCCTCCTGAGAAAGAGGCTGCTTTCTTTTGCATTGTTATTTTCTGCTGAGTAACTTGCTACCTTGCTTCCTTATGGGAGTCAGTGCATATTTAGAGCTTTTGATGCTGCTGTTTCAGTTAAATGACCTCTGCACTTCATCAGTGCATTTCTCAAATTGGTCAGGGCTGGAGACAAGGTATTTTGTTGTAAGCACTTCGCAGAAGTAGCGGAAGGAGAAGAAAAAACGGATGGGTTCATTGACAGCATTAGTGCCTCCACTTCAAGCATAAGTATAATCCATCTGTGCCTCTAGTGTCAAGGAATTATTTGTTTCAGAAACAGTATTTTAAGGACCTGATACTGGGAGGTACTTGAGTGGAAAGGCAGAAGACAAAAATTTAATGGAAATGTAAACATGACTGAAGTCTTAGTGAACTTGTCTTTTTTTCTTTCTTTTTTCTGTTTTCTTTGTTTGTTGTTTTTTTTCCCCATTTTCTCCCAGTGGTATTTGAAGAATGGGATAGCTCGACTTTCTGGTACAGTTTTTCTGATATTGGGACAATTTTTTTTGCCACTGGAAAGGGAAAAATAATTATTATGTATCATTACACAGAAGGCAAAATGCTACTCTCTTGCCCCCAGTAAATATGGATCAAGAACCTCTCCTGATACGGTAGGTCAGAATCAGTTCCTGTGGAGACCCACCAAAATGACTATGATAACACCAGATCAAGCAATCAGTCCCCATTGGTACAATCTTGAATTTTACCAGTGGTATATAGCAAAATGTCTGAATTAATGCCTGTAAGAGCCATCCAGTGACATAATGACACTTAGGAAATGTTCTTGCTTCAATTTTTAGCTTAAAATATATTTTCTTCTGTGCTTAGATGATAAATTTGTCTTTACAAATTTACAGAGTTGATCTTCCCATTTTGTGGCTAACAGTGGCCTTGTGATCTTTATGTACTGCCCAGGATATAGTAAAGAAAAAATTATAAGGGGCAGAAAAAATAATAAATCTTATATCCCTTCTTGTTCAAGCAGCAAATCTACCTTCCCTAAGAGCCTGTGAAGCTTTCTTTATAGGAACAAACCCCTGATCGTTTCCAGTCATGTCAATGGGAATTTGACTCGATTATTTTTTAGCACATATTAACAGATTCCTGGTTTAACATTCACTTCTAAAGTGTTTCTGTTGGATCAGGTTATACTCATTAGAAGATAATCAAGTTATTGCTCTTCTTTTTGAGTACTTGTACAATATTTTTTTCCCCTTTCTTTATGCTCCTGTCTTAGTGCCACATGATTTTTCACCATGTTCTAATTTTTGATGGTTTATCTCAGAGTACCCTGAGGAAAATCTCAACCAAACTGTAGGTACTGTAGATAATGTAATGAACATGAACTATCTGAGTGAGAGGGCTGAGAGTTGCAGTGCTGATTTTTCTATCATCATCACAGACTTCTAGTTGCAACTTCTGCTTCCTTCCAGCTCTGAGAAAGGCTCCAGCCTCACTAGACATGTGATTATTGACCGAGCATATTGGTTGGGGGACCTGCATTTCTCCTCATTTATTTCATGATGCTTAGGGTGATGCATGGCTGGAAAACAGATATTTTTTTTTTTCTTGCATGAATTCTTTCCTTTTGATGGGGCATTGGGCAAAAATGATCAAAAATTGAAATGAGAAGAGTTATGTGCTCTTCTGGGAGGACATAAATTTTCTACTTTTTCTCACAGTGAGCTGAGGTGTAGGTAGCCCAGCAGACTACAGTACTGGTGGGCCCTTACACCAGCATGGGACCTTGTGTAGACCATGTTGAGTGGGAGAGAACTTGAATGAAAACATTCTGCTAGAGTTCCTTCACAATATGTGACTGCAGGTTGTTTCCAGATTGTACTCCAGATAAATGGTTCTTCACATTTCTACTACTTAGTGCATTTAAGGACTGTGTATCCCTGATCTTCTGCTTGTGAACAGACCAGTGAGCATCTCATCACCAGTAATACCTGACAGATGTCTGAACTTTGCTGGTGCAATAAAACCAGAAACATGCATAAAGGACTTCTGGACTGCTCCCTTTCAGTTGCAGCTACGAGATACTCTAAAAAAGGACCATCTGCCAGTCTGCCAGAGAAGAAAAGCTATAGCCTGGAGCTACGACAATTAATTCCCTTGCTAGCTCATGACTAGATCCCAGATGTACTGCAAGAAAACCCAGACTGGAATCGCTACCAGAAGAGTAGGTTATTGGGAGGGAAGCCAGGGTGTGCATAGCCAGGGACAGGAAAGTCTGTCTTCTGTGTTTTACATCCCTATATACCACAACACAAAATAACAGGAAGGAAGACTCTTTTCACTGGGCAGCAAAATACAGATCTCCCAGTGAGGAAGCAGACCTGATTTTGTAATGACATAAAGCCCTACCTTAACCAAGTTAAAATAACCCACAATTTTATTTTAAAGGTAAGCTTTCAGAATTGCATTGTACAAAAGCAAAGGAAAGAATGCCAAGGCTCATTTTTCCCTCTTTCCAGTTCATCATTGAGATAAAGGCAGTTTCTGCAAGCACTGAAATGAAAGGAAGACTGACAATATTCAGCAAAGGGGCAGGCCTGAATCAAAACTTAAGTCCTAAAACCTGAAAGTATGGAAGAATTTTACTTCAAAATCTAGTCTTCTAGTTTGGATTAACAGCTGATTAAACCAATAGTTAAACAAGTCCTTGGCATGCTGTGCAAGAGAAAGACATAATATTAAAGCCACTATAATAAATTGCAAGAAAAAATGTCTGAATCTTGTGGTATGTAACCTTAACCTTCAGAATGTTAGCACAACTTTTATTGCACTACTAGACATTTTCATTTTTAAAAATGGCCACAGCTGAAAGGTTAAAAGCCGGGGAAAGCTTCTTCCCAGCTCTAAAAAACACCTATCCCCCACATGATTGAATTTAGTGCATTGCTGAAAAAGATTTGACATTTCTGGCAAATAGTAAGCCAGCTCAAAGAGAAGAGGGGACACAGTCGTCTGAATAGACAAATTTTGTGTGACTCTCCTCAGTGTTGTGCCCCTGTAGGAAGAGAAGAGGAGAAAAGATTTCCTTAAAACTACATCAGAATCAGAAGGTATCCCTTGCTGACACTATTCCTTCTAGGGGTGCCTTGTTGCTATTTATATGCCTCATGCAATATAGGAATAAGATGACACAATCTTGGATTTAGGTAAACTGGATTACCACCGAGTGTTTTACTTGATTCAAGTAAGGAGCTAATTTGGTCAAGTGTTAGAAAACACTTGGATAAACCAGCAAAGACTCAAAAGAAAAACTTGCCATAGAAATCTGTCCCTGTGAATATGACTGAAGTATTATTTACAGTGGTGACCATTCACTTCGGTATTTGTTCACAGTGCTGTGGCATGTCTTGTTGATGTTTAGAATGGGATTGGTATTTTAGCACTACAGCATTCAATAATGAATGAGGAACATTCATACTTAGGAAAAGTCCCAAGAGGGTGAAAAGTCAGACAAACTATGACTTTGCTCAAAATAATGATGACCAAAGCCTAATTTTACCCCCCATATTTACACACATGGTTTCTAACCAAGAGAGGTGGGAGCTGGGATCTAGTGCAAATTGAACAGTCTAAATTTCTGTTTAATTTCAGCTGAGCCACTGAGCGTAGGCTGGAGTAATCTATGGGTTGAGAGCTGTTATCCTGGAAGGACACAGTTGTTTTTTTTCTCTTTAAACTTATGTTTTGTTCTCAGACTCTGGATCATTCAAGTCATTTGAGCATCTGCATACATCTCTGACCTGGATGAGGCAGATGTTTGGCAATTGCTATTCTTCAGTGAAAATGTTTTCTTTGATTTGTGGTGCAGTAAAGAGCTTATCAATGCCTGGCACAAGATTGCTTTCTTTGTCTCTCTGTAGATGTGAGTGCCCTCTAAGCCTAATGGATATTTCAAATCAGTGAGTGCTAACAGTTTGACAAAAAAACCCTGAATATCATAATAAAAAATGATTGCTACTAGCCTGGATATTATAGGATTAGTTACCTTCTACTTTCTGATGTTTTAATGCCACTTTCAGTGATAGATAATGAAGAATAGCAGAAAGCAACACATCGCTGCTGACAGAGTTCAGTGGTTACCTGATCCCTATATTAACAGCTGTGCTTAGACCATTAATATCAGTATTTGTCCACAGCTCCGTGGTGGTAAGGCAGCCAAGATATTGCCGATTCTTTCTCTATAGTGACAAATGCAGCCAAATGCAGCTTCTCAAATCCTCCTGTGGAACACTGACTTGTCAAAGATGACCGCTGTTCCCAGGAACTGTGCACTGTACTCTTTAAAATAGTTTTCAGCAATAACGTGTTATAGGAAACTGAAGCTGGATTTTCTCTGGATTTACACCTCATAACAGATTATAACCTCTGTTTGAAGGGTCATAGATGAGCTTTCTCATGTGTTGGTTTGTCAGAGACTAATTTAAAATTTTACCAATAATTCATTTTTTTCCATCTGCATATTTATCAGTCTGCTGCATTTCTAGTTACCTGTTTTCATAAACTTGCAGGAGTTTATTAATCTTTGATATGTCTCTGCTTATCTCAAATGTACTTGTAAAGTGTTGTGGGGAGCAAACCAAACAGAAGTCTGTAATTCCTGGAAACCAGGCATGAGAGCCTGCATCCCCCCATGTCTCTCTAGCTTCTGTAACTTTTGTTTAACAGAGAATACTGCCAATGTTTATCTAAGTATGGGGGTTTGGGTTTTGGTGGTGTTTTTGTGGTTTGTTTTTGGGTTTGGTTTTTTTTTTTTTTTTTTTTTTTTTTTTGTTTGTTTGTTTGTTTGTTTGTTTGGTTTGGGGTTTTTTTTAGGAAAAGGGTTATAGGAATTTTGCTGCTCAGTAATCCTTGTAATTATAACTCTGGATGAATTTCTCCATGTGATTAAGAATGTAGCCAATATAAAGTGTGAAGGACAGGCTTTAGGATGTATATTCTTATAGGGTAAAGCAGTGACAGTAGCAAGCCAGAAAGTTTCTTTTCTGGGCTATCTGCAGAGAGGGGACAGGCCACCAACATGTAAACAGCACCTTCAAAGCACTTAGTGCAAGGTTAGATATGCTCCAATTCTTAAAAGATGTTGTATATTTATAATACTGAAGCAATAATGAAATAGTAACTTTATTATCCTACTGTCTCAGCAATTACATAATTACTTACTAGGCAGTCATATACTTAGGGACCAAATAGACAAACTGATTTGGACAACATTATTAGAATTAAAGACTAATTTTTTGCATTTATTTACCTAATGACCTCCAGTGCCTGGAGGTGGTTAATCAGGATTTGTTGGAACATTGAATAGTCTTTATTTCCTCCTGCGTTCTTGTTTGGATATGTTAGGTGTTTTTTGCTATCAGCAGATAAGCTACATTTCCTGTGTTAGTCAGGGAGAAGCACTCTGACCTGTTTTATCAGGTAGTTTGGAGGTATAAGATTTTTTCTTTTTGCTTTTTGCTTTTCTGGCAGTCTTGAGAAGCAACATGGACTTTGATTCTCCTCCTTAAAAGAATCAAAGGTTTTATATTCTCACAAGCGAGATATCTGCAGATTCTTAGCACCATGATGGTAACTTTTTGTCTGTTTTGTGATTTTATTTTGTTTATTGGGCTGTTTTATCTTATATCCAGTTGTGCTTCTGTTTCAGAGTAGGTTTTCTATAATACGGTAACATTTAGCTTTTCACTTCTCTTTCATATATTGCAAATCAGGGAGCATCTTCTGCGTTAGACTTTTGGAAGTACGTGCTGTGTAAGTTTGTAGGAAGCCTTCTGCCCAGCAGTCAGTACACCTTTCTTCCAAAGTTTAATTAAAGTGTTTGATCTTCTGTGTATGATGTTTCACTTCCCCAGGAAAGTTTCAGGCTCCATGAGGGTGAATTGTGATCCATTATTGGATACTAATTCTTCTGGGCTCCACTCTGTGGGAAACTGTGGACAGGAAAGTAATTACAGTAGCAAGTGTGACTTGTGACGTAAATGCTGTTTCTGGCCATTTATTGAAGCAGTCTCTCAGGATGATGGCAAAGCAGAAGTCAGTGGTGCATGAACAAATAGGTCTTTGATATCAGTAGCAAACCTTCCCCACAATGAATCACGTAAAGGGACAGGCTGCAATGGTGATGCATAAGTCTCTGCTGCCTTGCCAGGAGACTGACAATACAGGTTCTATAGTTGCTCTTTTGTTCTGACAATCCACTGACATGAATCATAATCCAGATGTATAAATTACCGCAGCATATTAGTAAATTCTCTAGAATAATAAATCACTGACCAACTTTCTATTGGGAAGGGTCACATTGTAGTTGAAACAGTAGGTAGATGGAGCTGGACAACGGGGCTCAGAATTAACAGATCTTGTAGGCAAGATGCCCTGTTGTTGTTGTCAGACTGGACTTATTAAGCGAGGAATACTTAATGGCTCTTTTGTAGATGCCAAAGAATATGTCTGTTATTTGTGCAACTCTGCCTGTATCTCGGGATGCACATCTGATAAGCACCGAGTAGTCACATTTCTAGTTCTTAGCCTGTGCTCCATATTGTATTGACATAGATACAGTCTTCTGCGCTACTGGATGACTTGCATTTAGTACTGGTTTGCATCCTTGTTTAGGATTAAACAAGGATTAGCAGTGAACTGTAAAGCTGTAACCCTGTTAGGTTCTCTGTTGTAGCTACACAGAAGCAATACTTTTGCTCTAAGATGGAATGCTTTCCTCAGTTTCTTCAAATGGTCTGGGCACAAATGCAATGGTCTTTTCATCAGTGTCGTGTAAGCTTTTGCAACTATGAGTCCACATTCATAACTAGAGGCAGTGGCAGTCACAACAGTGTGCAACACAAGGTTGAATAATATAAATATCTGGCTGTTTGTAAATCAGCATTTTGGTGCTTCAAATCTTTGCAGAGCCACAAACTTTTGCTCTGAACAATTGTGCAGCAGATGCACAGTTAAGGAGAAACACACCGTTTTGTACACATTAGGCCGGAACACATCTGTGATTGAAACTTTTGTAATTGTATTTGTTTGTTCTGAATTTTTGCTCCTGTTGGAGACCTTATGGACCAAACGAGACAATTCTGCTAGCATGAAGTGGCAACTGGCAAAGTTTGCTTTCCACCTCGCTCTCCAGGGTGCTGTAATACAGCATGAAGGCGAAGCTAAGGCTGTAGTACAAGGCTTGAGAAGCCTTTCTCAATAAAATTCCATTATCTTGATATCAGGCTTTAGACTGATTATTGACAAACATGGCTGTCATTCTTTAAAAAGCTTTGGACATGGAAGAATGTCTGTAGCATACCCATTTGCTATGGAGAAATTCATCAAGTGAGACAGATGCTGTGTAATTCTGGCAGGCCTTGCATGACATTATGTAGCAATACACAGCCTACCAGGGTTAAATGACATATTTGTGCATTTTGCAAATATGATATCTGATTTTTTATGAAAAGACATGAAAAGCAGTTACTTGGCTTTGGTTGAGTTCCTCGTATACGTGCAAAGATGTAAAATTTTTGTCTTTTTGCTTTTATTGGTGAGACATATTCTGAAATGTTAGTTTTATCAGTAATGAGATTCTGAATTATTTTAAAACGTTTGTGCTGCAAATGGTGGATTACAATACAAATGGTGGGTTGTGTCTTTTCTATTGTATGGGTAACAGAAGATTAGATTTTGTTTCTGTGAACAAACCCTTTACATAGCAGTATTTTTTCAGTACTGCCTGTTATAGTCACCGACATTATGGTCTGCTACAGTAGTGTACAGCACTGCCAAAACTTTACAGACAAGTAGGTATTTGCACGCTTCCTGTAACAAACAGGTGCTGGTGTTGCACATACATACACTGTATTGTGCACAGCATACCTTTATGCACAATATGGAATTCAGCAAGTGTACTGTCTGAGTCAAAAATCACATTCATGTACAGTAAACTGAGCATAGAAGTTGGTTCCCCAGATCACTCACTGCATATAATGGAGGGTCAGCAAGTGACAAGCCTCTAAAGCATTGCAAGTAAATGAATTCAGGTAATAGACTGCAAAGCCAGTATCTGACATTAATTAATCACCTGAGTCTGTTCTCCTGATGTAGCAGAAATATTAGTAAGGTACTAATACAGTGTACACTGGAATATTTCTGTACAAAGTTAAGAGGCATGCCTGGAACAGTAATTGTATTTACTCATTTTTACAGGAAACAACACACCATACTCCAGAAAAATGTTCAATTTTTCTGCAGTGTTTATACCCAAATTGATTTGAATGATATCCAGGGTCATATGCAATGCATTGTGCAGACCAGAGCAGTAAACTGATTTTCCTTGAGGGTGTTGCGTTTTGCAGAATCTGTAGTTCGATTTTTGCTGTGTTGGAATTTTCCATAGTCTGCTTTACACCCTGTCTTCTGCCTGGCTGCCTAGTTTGAGTGATACCTCATAGTCCATAATTTATCACTCTTCCTTGTGCTATTGCTGACGCCATCTGACTAGCAATGATTTTAGTCTTCTGTGACTAAACAATTTTCAATACAAATTGAAATCTGAAAATAAATTTTGAAGCATTTCAACTTCCATGCTTCCAAGCTTGTATGTGACAGTGATATGGGCAGAGTAACAGTCTTTTTTGCTAATTTACTCACTTTCTCCCTTTTCTGATGTAATTTATAGTACCCAGCTATGCTATTTACCCTGCAACTGAAATGTCCTTAAATGTACATGTATGTATCATGTACATGCATATACATGTACGTATCATCATCAATAGGAACTGTATACAACATATACTTAGCTTTGTATCCAAAACAGTCTGAGGAGCACGTTTTATTTCCTTAGAAGGTGATTGTCATTAAATTGAATTACATAGCTTTGCACAGATTCCATCTCAAACAGTAGAAAGAAATTGCAGGTTCTCTGAATTTGTGGAAATGACAAGTGCACAGGCAGAGCAAACCAAGTAATCCTGAGCCTTACACAAAAAGGTGGTCTACACAGCTCTCCATTTCTCCCTCCCTTCTCACACCTGAGCAGTGTCACTTAATGCTTCACCAGATCTGAAGTATCCCAGAATAATTGGGATTATCTAAAGTACTGTTCTGAGATTCCTCCTTCCTGCTTCAAGGCAAAGATAAACTGAAAGCTCACTGTTGGAAATAAACTACACTGACAACAGTTTACTCTGATCTCTAAAATCAAAGTGAGTGGGAGAGAAGACGCCAATGCAAATAAATATGTCCATATTGAAATAAATAGGGATTTCTACCTGATTAATAGGCTTTTAGTTTAGAAAAATTGCTGCTTCCTCAGTTAGTTTATCAAAGACAGTCAACAACCTGCATCTAAAATGCCTCATGAATGCATTGGTAGATCCATTTCAATTTTGTGAGCAACTTTTCATTGCATGAAGATGATGGATACCTTCATCTTGCAGAGCATATACACAAAGAGATTCTCATAGATGTTCTTGCTTGAGCATTGCTTCTTATAATCAATGTTAATTTACTAAGATTGGAAGACAAAAAACACTATAAACCCATTCTGAAGAAAAATAAACTTGCTAGGTAGTAGAACTATATCAATAAAATTTTTTTGTTCTTTTACTCTGTAGCAAACAAAATATGAAAGCCCCATAGAATTTCTTAGATCACATTCCCTGTTAAAATATGTTGATGTTGATATTAAACCCTTTTGAAAGCTTACTACTTACCCCTGATGCATCCAAAAAATGATTTTAAAGTTTGGGATTGCTGACTTGCATTTGCCAGCAGCACTGTTGAACTTTCTGGTTTTTATTTTTTCTGTGAAGCAGCAGTAGAAAGAAGTAAAATAGCTGTGTTTACAGCCATGCATACCACAGACCTATTTACCCATCTCATTGTGGGATTCTGATCTCTTCCAAAATGTGAGAGACATTCACAAAGAGTTTTCTGGCAAGTAGTGTAATAACACCCAGTGTCTGATACAATAAATCTTACTGATAGGATTCCAATAAAAAAAAATATCTGGAGATTATCAATTCAAGTACTGTAATTTCCAAGTGCATTTATAGATCTCTCAGCTTCACAGCAAATTCTCATTTTCAACATGCAACAGTAGTGTTGAAAGACAGTACAACTGTGGGATTTAAAGCTGAGGTCTGTTTTGTGTGAAGAACATAATGTAAAGATTTGTGTAGAAAAAAATATTACGTTCATAAAATATACCATAAAATTATCACCATTCAACAAAAATGTAGGGGTAGAATCCTGAATCTTTTGAACTTGATGACAAAACTGCCATAGTTCAAACTAAGACAATGACTCCAGGTTAAAATGCCAATAAAGCAGAAAACATTCAGAAAGGGTAGTTAATGGTCTTTTCTTTTAAAGTGAATTTTGTTACTAACGCAAAGTTCAGTTTACACTTAGTTCATCATTGTTTATTTGCAAATTTGGGCCTCGTGGCAATATGTTATAGAAAGGTTGTTCATTGCCTCATGATCTAGGAATGAACCTTTCCACCTCCTCCTCCTCCTCCTCAGAAGTACTTTGCCTAAGGAATAATCACATTAAAATCAGTAGGATGTCTCCCTGACTGAGGCAGCACTCAGCATGAACAGCATTGGCAGAGCTGAAATCTAAATTGAATTGACATCCTCATTCTTCTGCCCATTTCCTCTCCTACTGTTGTTCCACTGACACATAAATAGTATCAAACCTGCCATATTTTTATTTTAAATCAAATATTTTACATCTTTCTATAAACTATGTATGGTGGTTTGTTTTGTATTGCATTTGAGGATTTATTCTATTGATTAAACATTGACTCATTTACATTTATATCACTTCTGTAGTAACAGCTTTATCATGGTTACATTATTACTATTACAATTTAACATTAGGTAAAAAAATATAACTATGCATTTTTCTACCTAATAAATCTGATGATCGTGGCTTTATGTTCTCTACCTGAGTTAATACAAAGTCATTTCCTATTTTCCAGTTAATACAGATTGTGATAACGCATTCTGAGTCAAAAGCAAACTACCCCATGGATCAATCCTCCTGCCCATACTTATTTTTCAACACCAAGCAGAAAAACTCCTAACTGGGGGTGGCTGGTACACCAGAAGGCTGCGCTGCCATTCAGTGAGACCTGGACAGGCTGGAGAGCTGGACAGTGAGGAACCTAATGAAGTTCCATAAGGGCAAGTGTAGTGTCCTGCACCTGGGGAGGAACAACCCCACACACCAGCACAGGCTGGGGCTGATCTGCTGGAAGGGCAGCTCTGTGGAGAAGGGCCTGGGAGTTCTGGTGGGCAGCAAGTTGCCCATGGGCCAGAATTGTGCCCGTGTGGCCAAGAAGGCCAGTGGGACCCTGGGGTGCATTAGGAGCGTGGCCAGCAGAGCGAGGGAGGTGATCCTCACCCTCTGCTCTGCCCTGGTGAGGCCGTGTCTGGAGTGCTGTGTCCAGTTCTGGGCTCCCCAGTTTGAGAGAGAGAACTACTGGGGAGGGTCCAGCGGAGGGTATGAAGATAATGAGGGGACTGGAGCGTCTCCCTGATGAGGAAAGGCTGGGAGAGCTGGGCCTGTTTAGCCTGGAGAACAGAAGGCTGAGAGGGATCTTATCAATGCATACACATCTCTTAAGGGCGAGTGTCAGGAGGACGGGGCCAGGCTCTTCTCAGTGGTGGCCAGTGACAGGGCAAGGGGCAATGGGCACAGACTGCAGCACAAGAAGTTCCTTCTGAATATGAGGAAAAACTTTACCTTGAGTGTGACGGAGCCCTGGCACAGGCTGCCCAGAGAGGCTGTGGAGTGTCCTCTGGAGATGTTCAAAACCCACCTGGACGTGACTCTGCAAACTGCTGTTGGTGACCCTGCCTTAGCAGGGGTTGGACTAGATGGTCTCCACAGCTCCCTTCCTACCCTGGCCGTGCTGTGATGCTGTGATTCTGAGGTGGCACCTAGCATTCAGATTTTTCAGCCTGCGGTGTACAGAGCATAAAGGAAGTCAACACTTCCTCCCATGGAGTCTTGTTCAGAAATGAATGAACGGCTGGAGACAGAACAGGAGGGTGCAGTGTGCTGAATGATGTGGTGTAGACAGGCTGCTTTCCAGTTAATCATGTCAGAGTGACCAGTGGCTACTGGCTCCTTTGTTAGGTTCTGGGCATTCGCTGTGCATACATCAGGTGAACATCTGATCCTAGTGAAACTGGTTTTCTTTTCATAAATAAGCCTTATCAAATAAGAAAAATCTCATCCTACAGTGATGCAATGCTTTGGAATGCAAGCAATACAATACAAGACTAAGAAGATTCAGAGTTTGACTCAGAGTCAGAACTGCTCATTTAGACCTGCACAGTTTGTGGTGAAGAACTTGAGCATCACTCCTTCATCCTGACTTTTAAGAAGATTGTTAGTTAACTAGCTACATATCTACCCAACAACTCTGAGCCTGAATATCTTGCCTTAGGAGGGACCATTCCTACTGCCATTGAAAGCTGTAAGGCTCTTTGCAGTAGCTTCATTGAAAACGGAATTTGGTGCTGTCTTTCACTAAATTATCAAATCAACAAGGAAACGGTTTAGTATTCACATGCTAATTGACAGCAATATTTTAGCAAAAAGCTGTGAAAAGTAAATGAGTGGGTTGTAAAAAAAAAAAGCAGCATAACTGCTAAATGTAGCTAATCTGAAAAAGTGTCTGAAACAAGTGAAAACAATTACTGAATAATAGTTTCTTTTAGAAGCTCATTAACTAATGTTAAATTAATTTGGAACTTCTTAATAAAGCAAGATAGGCAACTAATGTAATTAATAAGGATTAATTCTGACCTTATTTACATCTTTGAAAATAACAGCACTTGCTCTACTGAAACCAATCAAATAAGAATAGCCAAATCAGGACCATTCCCCTTGCGTGTAAAGGTCTTCTCTAACAACCACTGAATGATAATGGAATTACTTCTGTTGACTGAATGAATGCTGAATTTGTCCAGGGGTCAGTGATCTTGGTCAATATGACTATACAGTTACAATTTTTGTTTGCACACAATCTTTTTTGCAGCACGGCATTCACAGGTATGTAGGGAATCATCAAACACCTGCTGGTGGAAAGACAATGTTGAGTCTGATCCACCCATGAATTCCAAACAGAGAGGGACGTTGCTGGGCATGTGCAGCTGGTGAGAGAAAAATTGCTAAGCTACAGTTAATTCCACAGCTAGAAAACATAGAGCTTATGGGTCAGGATTAAAAGGAGGTCAGGGACAGGTGATGTTATAGTGAGGGTCTGTTATAGGCCCCCGACCAGGATGACCAAGTAGGTGAGACTGTCTGTAGACAAACAGGAGTAGCTTCACATTCACAAGAATTGGTCCTCATGGGGGACTTCAACTATCCCAATATCCGTTAGAAGGATCACACAGCTGGGCATAAGCAGTATAGGAGGTTCCTGGAATGTGTTGATGATAACTTCCTTCTCCAAGTGATGGAGGAATCAACAAAGAGTGGTGCCATATGGGACCTTGTTCTCACCAACAAGGAGGGGCTGGTGGGGAATGTGAAGCTCAAGGGCAGCCCTGGCTGCACTGACCATTAAATGGTGGGGTTCAATATCCTTAGGGCAGTGATGAGGGCACACTGAAAGCTCACTGCCCTGGACTTGAGGATTTTGGCCTCTTCAGGGATCTGGTTGGTAGAGTACCATGGCAAGGCATCCCAATAAAGAAGAAGTTGGGGAAAAATGCCAGGAGTCCTGCATGGAGGAACAAGTTCACTGATGACACCAAGCTGTGTGGTGTGGTTGACATGCTGGAGGGAAGGGATGCCATCCAGAGGGACCTTGACAGCCTTGAGATGTGGGCCTGTGCAAACTTCATGATGTTCGGCAAGGCCAAGTACAAGGCCCTGCATGTGGGTCCGGGCAAAAAACTTATTCAACGGTCTCTAAATAAAAATAGTGGAGCTCTGTTTTTTTAAGTTATTGAGTCAATTATCTTCCTTTTTAGTTTGCAAGATGCAGTTACTTTTTCTTTGTATCTCATAATGAAACTTACTCAAACACAGCTGTATACGTTGGTTTTTATGTTCCACTAAAACCAAGGTAGAACTTCTGAGGTGGAAATCTAACTACACATATAGTATTATCACACACATACTGTTACTACTGGAGAAATGGAAAATTATAGTGATCTCTCCCATTAATAATTGATTTATAGTAAGCTATAGTGTTAAAGCCATGAAGTTGTAATAGGATCAAGAAGCATGTTGGTGGACTATTAATATTAAAATTCAAAATTATTCCTTACTTATGCATAATTTCTTCAAGTTTTATAATAAGACATACCATATCTTTATTCTAATCCAGAAATTGCAACAAACCCATACATTTAAAAAAACTGACTCTGAGTATCTGACAGCAAAAGATCTATTTCTGAAGTTTAAAAATGGGTGTCATGGTTTACGTGGAATTGACTGCAAGCTTTCATTTTTACAGTGTTAATTTCATATTAAAAAAAAAAAAAAGATGATAAGATGTTTTGGCATTAAAATAATTCACTATGACCAGCCATGCAGTATTTGGTCATTTAATGTAGTCTACACATTTCAAGAAACAATTCTCTAACATTCAGCACTGCTTGATATTGTCCAGTGAAATTTCTTCCCAGACACTTAGAAGAATTGCTTGATTGCAGGGTTGGTATGGACATGCTATAGTATAATATAGTTCTAACTATATCTGCTAAGATCTTGTGTGCTTCTGGTACCTATATTATGATAGAGCTGAAAAAAAACTCAAACAAAGACTTATGTGAAGAGAAACAGAGGCTGCAATTTTGAATTAACATTTTAAAGGGTGCAACATGTGAAATAGTGAGTTATAGCTATGTTGGTTCACTGAAGCATTGTTTCCAAGGTCACAGCTTGTTTTTAATGAAACACCTGCAAGAAAGATATGTTTCATCTTTCTATTTTTCCTGTTCTATAAAGATGAGAAGGAAGTTTTAATTTTCCAAATTACACATTTCAAAGTATATACAATGCAAGAGAATAATGTATTTTGCTTCTTTTTAATAATCTAAAACTAAGACTGACTGATGTACAAGTTAAGTGTTTGGAAGAAAAAATCCTTGTTTAATGTGGAGTAATAAATTACACTAAAATGAGATTATTTTTCTTCCAGTATATTTCTAGAACAGAAAAAAGCCCCCAGCTATCCTCCATTTCAGGCTTTTTTAATGTTAATGTAAAAGATATGTATGACATTACTCTTACAATCTTAAAAAGAGGAGTTATTAAAATGAAATTAGAAATGCTGATGAATAGTATTTGGATAAAATGTGAAACTCTTCTAATGGATTTTTGTAAAATCCAGTTTATAAAGAGCTAGTTCTTTTATAAAAGTCAAAAGTTGAAATAAGAGAGAATTACCTTCACATGCTTGATTTTAAATACAGATGGAATGCATACATATTGCATTTGATATATTAAAAGAAGTATCATTATCAATAGAGAGTATAATTTCATAAGTCATTAAAAGGCTAAAAGGGAAATTGCCTACACTTTGATTTTAAATGTGGATAAAGTGATACTGTGATGCTGTGGAGACTCAAACTTGCTCCAGAAAAGCAAAAGCAATGAATGAATACCTTGACCAAGAAATGAATATATTGCTGGAAAATTAAGAAATTAACTTTAAATATAGATCAACAATTATGAAATGTAATGCAGTTTCATGGACAAAAATGATTAATTTTCTTCAATATCCTCTAGCAATTTATAGATTTTTGTACATTAAAAAGACTTCATCAAAGCCTTGATGTATTTCCAAATGCAATACTTCAGGAATTTTAGGAACCAAGGAATTGATAGATGCCTCACAGAACTTAATTCAGCAGCTAGGTCATCCACAGTCTTACTAGAATGGTGAAGTGATCTACCATTACCTAGAAGTGTCCAACTATTAATGGAGGTGGGGACTGGCTACTCAGAATCTCCAGAAGGAAAATCAGCTGTACAGTATCTCCTTATTGCCACAGGTAAAGATCCCAAATAAGAAGTATCTTAAAAGTTAGGGTCTTGAATTGCTGAAGAAATGTTAAAATACTGCTTGAATGATGTCTTAGATACAAGATTGGATGGAACAATGAGTGAGAGATGGGTGGCCCATTTTCATTGGTAAATCAGTATCTGTCGGTGGAGACAAGCAAATTGGTAAGTTCTTCCAGCATGATCTATGGTTTCAGAAAGTTTCCATAAACTTGGGAAGAATTCTGATTGTCTGTTGATACTTAAGAAAGGAATCGTATTGGCCATTTACAAAAAGATGCATAAAAAGAAAGTTCTGTAATGAATACTAAATTCATTCTTGGTATTCATGTCCTTATGCTGATCATCTCAATAGACAAGGAAAGTTGCTACAAATGGAACTGTGTAGCATTTGGAGTACCAAGAACTGTGCAATCATCATGATTTCATTGGGAAGCAAAAGTGTGCAGCATCTCTGCAAGTCAATGCGTTTGTAAGTACCACCTGGACAAGGACTAAACTAACTGCAAACAACTGTACTGTCTTTACAGATGGACCAGTGTACATATAACTGGCCATTAATTTTTTTCATCATGAGCCTAATGTCTTTATTTACATTTTATATACATTAAACTGATGATGTGCTGATAATTTTTGTAGGATAAATATAAACATCTCAATATACTTTTCCAGCAGCTGCCATTTAATGGTATATTCTGACAGGTCCCTCAACATCATCTTGAGATTCATACTTTTCCAAGTATTCTTTCACTCTGAAGGTGTGCTATGAAAAGACATACTCCATTTGTTCCTTTTGTTGGCTGCTGCCTGTTTAAAATCACAAGTTAGTTTCAGGCTGTGCCTGAAGGCTAAGTAGAACATGAACCCAGACCAGCAGGGCTATAATCTTGCCTTCCCTACCAGTGCAAGGAAAAACATAAGTTTTACCTGAAACTATGCTGCTAGGTTTGATCCCAGATTTGTGACTATAACCACAACGTGTACTGACAAACTATTAAACAAATCCTTTCTGCACTCTTTAACGATCTGCCTCAGGGTTGCAAACCAGAACATTTAACTGGACATCTGTTAAAAGTGGACGTCATAGTGAAATAGGTAGTAGGTACATATGAGTAAATGGTGATTGCAGAATATACTATCTAAAGGGTATGTTCCGATAGCTTTATTCATGTTAATATGAGTTTTTTTCTCATCTGGGAAAGTCAATGAAACCAGCAGGTTTATGCAGGAAGTAAGGCATCATTAAAAGTTAGTGATCCAGGACCGGATCATGTGAACAATTTGGTTTTCTCTCAATGATTGGTTTTGCACTAGCATAATGCTATTATTTCCACTCAGCTACCAGTATCAGTGAGGTGAAAACCAGCTCTGCTACTTCCTGATTACACTTTCGAATTTATTTCGTTTAATATCTTAGCAAACGAAAACACTGCAAGTTTTAATTAGATCATATTCCACTGTTTTCTAAGGCGTGAATATGCCTGAAATTAGAAGTTAGCAAGAACAGTATTTCAGTGATCAGCAAAATCTGTGTATCCTGAGTGCCTTTGTCAATATAAATCAGAAACATGAACAGTGAAAGAATCTTATCTGACTACTTCTTTGTTTAAAAAAAAATAGTTACTACTCTGCATGAATTTTATATGCTTTTATGTATTAGGTACAGCTATGCAAGTACTGCTTTAGTAACTGCCTTGCTGCAGTAGGATTTGGAGTATAAAGAACCTCTTCTCAAAGAGGATTTATGGCTGTCTCCACAGGGTGAGTAGATAGATTTGGTATGCTCACCATAAGAAAAAATTTGATTTCTTCCGCAAACCAATCCACTAAATTATCAAAACCCACTTGGTTACATTGATTTTGAACTGATTTTAAAGAAGTACTTAGTTGTACTCTGGCTATTGAGTTTCTGAGAATAGTACAGCAGTGAGAAGATCCAAAGGATATCTCATGAGCACATGAAATTAGCTTACTTTGTGATAGGAACTGAAACAACATACAGCAACCAGGGATAATATAGATAAATAGACACAGCAGAAATGAACATCGGGAACTAGCAATAAATCACGCAAAAGCTGCCCTCTCTATGAAGTATTTTTCACCCGACTGCCATTATCAAAACAGCCTTCTCAAGCTCAGATGTGTTCCTTTGTGGATATAGATTTCTACTTCTGGCAGTTTCCTGCTTTTTTCCCCACCAGACCTTCCTACCTGTCTAAAAGTGATTTCGCTCTTCACCTCCCCCCCCCGCCCCCCCCCCCCCCCCCCCCCCCCCCCCCCCCCCCGGCTCTTTTTTTGTGTGCCTCTGCATCAGAGCCAGTTCTTGGAAGGGAAAACCATGTCAGTTGGCAGGAATAGAGGAATCAACTAAGACAAAATAGGAAATGGTGCCAGTCAACTGCTCCATCAGAGGTTAAGGATAGTGAGTGGCAGGGTTTTCCTGGATACATCTCATCTTCTAGTCAGAAATGGTGCACAAGTGGATTGCGAGGACAGGTTATATTGGAATAAGATTTGAGAATATCTTCTAGCCCAACCAAAGCTGGTACTGCTCCTGCATGCTGAACCTACCAAATGGCCAGAGTATGCATGTTGTATGCTGCAGCCACTCAGTGCTCACACGCATGGACGGGTTGACATGCTGAGGATGTGCAGGAAGCACTGCGCTTACCCTGTGTGCACTGCCCATGTGTTCTGTCCTTTGCAGGCAATTCATTGCTTCCGTTCACATCCTTTTTCCCTTCTCCCTACACACCGGATTTATTGCACAAATGCAGAACATGTTCTGTATCTGAAATGCCCTGGCAATGTTGGATTTGCTGTGCTCAAAGCCTGCAGCATGTGTCTACCTACTTCTGACTGGGAACTATGGATGGAAGTATGTAAGTCTGGCCAGGGTCCTTTCTGACTGCTGTGGTGCCTTGTTAATCTGGGGTTTACTCACTCGCCACAGTGTCTGAAACTGACCTCTTCATCTCACAAGTTTTCCAGTGAGTTCAGTTCTTTGGTTTAGCTTTCAGCAATTCAGGTTGCTGAGAGATGGCAATGCAGTTATCCATTGCCCGGTGACTTAGAGGAAGGGTCCAGATAGCTGATGCCCTAGTAAATAAGCTCAAAGAAGTTGATATCCCCTGCTTAAAGTATTTAGGAGTAGAAATAATGCCCTGTGATGCGAGTTTCTTTGAACAAACAGTTGTGAGAGCAGTTTGATAAAGGCTAGAGATATATTGGATATTCACGAGTAACAGCTCTCAGAAATGAGCTTTGATTTCTGAATACAGAGCGGAGAGAAAAGCGATAAATGGAAGAGATAATTTTGTTTGCTGCTAATAATTTATCAGCTCTAATCAGGGTGAAACCTATCCATTAAAATGTATGCGGAAGTGTGATGATAGTATTAGGAGTGCCTCATTATTGTTAATTCATTTAGTACTCAGTGTAATAGCACTAATCATAATTACCTCCTCTGGTATTAATAGGGTTGTCATACAATACGTACAGTATTTGCATGAGAATTCCACTCTAGATTCTCATTAATTAAAACACGATAAAAATGTCAGCACTTTAATTTGCCTTATGTTAAGTACTATGAGGAGGCTTCCAAGTTGTTCCTGTTAGAATTTATCAAAATACTGCTGCTACATTAATTTTAGGCAGAAATAATAGTTTCTAACCACCTATCTATCAGCTAATTACTGTTCAAAAGTCTTATTTTTCAGGGGATTACTGTTGCAAATGAACAGGGGAGGACCAGTAGCTTAATAGATCAGTGCTGGAGGTTTTATTAGGCTAAATACCTGTGTTTTCTGACCAGGTTTCTCCGCCACCGTTCACAAGACGCTCAGCACCATGGCCTCGCAGGGCCAGTGTGCCCTGGGGCTGGGGCCCGGGGGCTCTGGGGGCTCTGTCTGGGCAGCCAGGGCCTCTCCCCCCAGCCCAGCCAGGAGCAGGGCAGCCGCGGGCACTGGGCATCTCCCTGGGGAAGGTGCGGGCTGAGCCAAGCCTGGGTGTGGGCTGTGGGCGGGGGTCCGTGTCTGGGCCGGTGCTGCCCGCGGCAGGCACAGCCGTGGCTGCGGTACGGTGGGAGCTGGGGCGATGGTGGAGGGGGAGAGGCTGGGGTCCAGGCGGCTCCCGTGGGAAGGGGCTCTTCCCGCAGCACTGTCCGCAGCCTCTCCAGAGGCGCCCGGAGGAAGGGGCAGCCCCGCTGCGCTGCCTCCAGGTTGGCCCTGAGCACTGGCAGCCAAGCCGCCAGGAGGGGCATGATCTCGGGGCCCTCACCAAAGCGCTTCTCCTTGGAAATAAAGGAAAAAGGCAGCGTATTCGTGGCTGTTGTATCAGTGACTTTAGAGCTTTGTAAGCTACCCCTGTGCAGAACGTTATTCTGAGTTCTCGGGCAGCCTTTTCATTGCCTTCTCCTAAGCCTATGCCTTGCTGTGCTGCTTTAATGAGTCCTTTTGGCTGGCTTATGGAAATCTGTCTTCAGAGCACAGGCACTGAGAAATTCTTGATTTCCTTGATCTCTGGTAGTAGGCTTCAGCCCTTTACATGTGAAAACGAATGACTACAAGATGGAAATGCCACTGATCACAAGTTGATGTGTGCTCTGGATGTGATGTGAGCACTAGCAGCACAGAAAGGCAACAGCTGAGTGCTTTTTGTGTCCTGGCCAGCGTACATCATGCCTCTGACCAGCTTTGGGCAGCCCACGTGCCTGGCACAAGGTGCTTCTCAGGAATTCTGCTGGGTGCAGAATGAAGCCCCAGTCCTGGATCCTGCTCTTGCCCACGGGAGTTTTGCTGTTGAACAGAAGCACTGCCTTTGGCTATGACAGAATGAGCAGGGGCCACATGGGGTGCAGAGGACTAAGAGCTATAGCAGTTTGGCATCTAAAAAATAATTCAGATTGTGCATTGGCTCACTTGTTACATGCATTGAGCCTTGTTTGTCCTGTTATAGGAATCACATGGCTCATGTGGTAAGGGGTGGTGTTCACACTGCCTGAGCTCAGGCAGCCCACTAAAGGAGACAATGTGATAAGAGGCAATGCTAATGTTCCTAGAGTTCAAGCTCTTATGTGCTCTTCAATAAATCCATTGATGTTATTAACGTTCCAGGCATTAAAAAAGTCATTACTTAGATCCTACGTCCTCAGCCCAAATACAAGTGTGTCTTAAAAAGTCCCAAGGGTTTTCTTTATTGTTTCTCCTTCTCTTTGCCTTTTGGTTCTTCAGAAAATGCTGTCCCTGCCACCCTAGGATATGAGAGCTGGAGGTCCTCAAGGTTTCAGATGAATCGTGGAGCTAAAAGTAAAACACCAATAGCCTGTGGCCATACACCAAGCTACTTCATGGCAGGACTATAATATAAGGTTCAGAGCTGGAGATTTAAACCTTATGTGGTAAAGAAGCAGCGGGAATTGTACCTTGAGTGATGACTTGAGGGACTGTCATTCAGTACCTGGTTTGAGCCAGTATTATTGATCCAGGACTTTGTAGCTCTATATGGTACCAGAAGAGTTTCTTCTCTGTACTTTTGTCATGTACAAATGTCCTGTGGTGTTTTTTATTTTAATAGACGTGATAGTTTACATTATAGAAGCACATAAATTGACTATAAGCTTTAGAAGATCTTTGTTTTCAGACTAAGCACTTCAGAATCTGGGAACCATCACAGGTTTAATTAAAATTCATGTTTTCCTTTTTATTTTCATGTTGCCTCATTTGTATTCAGGGCATGTCCTGAGCAGGTTTATTTTGATAGATTGTTATCCACAGTAAATTGAAATACCTTTCACAGTGCTCTCTGTAAGATAAGAAAAAAAATACTGGAGTTATATTCCTAAATCCTAGGTGACTATGCCAGTAGATTGATTTGTGCTGTAGGTTTTCACCTTCATTTAAACATTGCTGAAATGAGCATGAAGCTTAATGATTTTTATCAGGTCTCTAAGAAAATATTGGAAATTATTAATTGATTGTGCATATTAAAATATTTATACAGCAGTAAAATCATCATTCTTATCACTGATACACACTATGGTCCAAAATCCATCTGTCACTTCAGCCATTTTCTACTCTTGTTTTGTTTTCTTCTCTCACAGAGCAGTTTGTGACATGATTATGATATGTCTGTGGTATAGTATAATAGAATGAATACAGTTTTGATGCCAGCGCTATTAAGCTACCTGTTTGTGTTAACGTAGTACCAAAGGGCTGAATAGATGGCAGGTCTCACGACCAGGTCCCAAACTTCATACAATGAGAGGTGAAAAAGAGGGTCTGTGGACCTTGTCCAAGTAATAATGATTTTTCTGAATAGAAAGGAATGTACAGGAATAGAAGAATCTTGTTCTTACTTGATGTGTCCATAGTAGATCTATGCAATTAGGATTTAATTTGTAGTATTTTTCCTTAATAAGTTGGGGTTTACAAAGGCAAACAACATTGAGATAAGCAAAAGAGAAAAGTATAGCAAAAATTTACATAAATGTTTAAATATATAAAATCTCTTATATATATATATATATATACTTAAGATGTGTTTTTGAATACATCAGGATATTTATTTGGGGGAAACTCATGACATTTTCTG
The DNA here is from genome assembly GCF_017639655.2 of Falco naumanni. NCBI lineage: Eukaryota > Metazoa > Chordata > Aves > Falconiformes > Falconidae > Falco > Falco naumanni. The sequence goes on from NC_054065.1 coordinate 9,853,836, forward strand.
ATAATTGAAATTATATGGGACAGCTGTGTCTCACTGCCCTTACCCTCTTCTATGTTTACTTGGTGTTAATGTGACAGAAATATAATCTTTCACTTGAATCCGAATTCTTAGCTGGCGATGGTAAAACTTGTGTTCTAGTGGTGGGAAGAGCTCTTTAGGGACTGAGAACAATCTGATCTGATTCACGTCATCTAAGATATGAACTGCGTCCTGGAAGATTCCTTCTAACTCTGTAGGTTATTGGAGTGCCTAAATAGTTCCCTTAATATGGAGGTATTTAAGTGTCTGAGTAAGGTGAGATAGGACTGGACCTACATCTACAAATCTACATCTACACAATGATAACTTTTAAAGGCTTGTTAAAATTTTTCAAGCGTGTGAGAGACAGGTCATTCTAGTGGATGGTGAGCTAGATATGGAGTCAGGTCTGAACCTGGCCCTGTTACTCCTTGCTAGGTGAACTTCAAACAGCTCTTCATCAGCTCTTCCTTAACGAAGGGTCTCTTATTGTCTTGGTACAACACCTAGTGCAGTGGGACTCTGATCACAGTGACAGCTTTTGTACACTGTCATAAAAAATGCTAACATTTTCAACTTTAGAGCTCCCTTTCTTTGCAAAAGTGTTGTCTTTTGAAGGTGTCTCAGCAGTGTGCGATCTTGCCTGTCTTCTCACCACAGTGGGGGAGGCAAAGCCATGCACTCCCTTGTCAAAGGAAGAACTTGTAACACATCAGCTGGAGAAAGCTGAAATGCTGGACCAGTTTACAAGGATTCTGACAGAAAAAAGATATATTTTGATATTCTTTCCTCCTACTGTTTTTCCTGGCAGCCAATTCATGTTCATTTAGGAAAAGTCCCTTTTCTAACTTGGCATAATGGTATTGATTGGCAGAGATGAAGAGGGCTGCTTGCTTATAATTTGTGTGAATGAAGAAGAGACCCTTTGATATCCTGTGTTGATCAGGAATTTTCTTATTTCTAGAGAGGGAAATGGGAAACATAAAAGCATGGCTGCATTCAGAATAGTGAATCTCTGTGATCCATTATTATATTCTATGCTCTAGTGTGTTTGCTGAATTCCTATTTGCTTAGAACAATTGCTGAGAAAATGAGGTTTTGCTGCTCTGAGCTCATACAACAGCAGAAAGGCAAAAGACATTGCACTTTGCCTCTTGCAGCATCAGTACAATTGCAGCCAAGCTCAGAGTCTTTCCCTATTGGTGCTGACATGAAAAAAAATATAAATTAATGAAATATATTTTTTATTCTTTTTTTCCTTGTCCCAATAGTTAAACTTGGCTGCCTGGCAGGTCCCTACATTTCTTTTTGAATTCCACAGTGACCAGATCTGTTGAGGAATACCCTTATAGGGAACTGCATAACAAACTGAGATTTTTATCTGTTTTGGAATTTCCTTTCTGATGCTACGTGCATTTTTGAAGTTCTACTAAGATTGGTAGGCCTGATTGTTTTTATGCTTTTTTCCCACTTATAAACTTTATGCAGAATTTATATTTTTTTAATGCGTTTTCAGACTCAAATAAGGGTTGATGTGCCTGATGGTTTATTAATTTCTGCATTATCAGCTGGTCTGAAGAAGATGTAACCTCTGCTCATCAACCTTTCTTATATCCTTATACTGCCATGGATATGTGAATAAGTCTTGCATGAGTATTATTTTGCCATTTAAAACTGATTTGCTCTTGTAGCATGTCCCATTTATCTATGCACCATTATCAAAACTGTGACTTTTTTTTTCCTTATGGATTAAATGTTGAACTTTGTTTTGTGGATAATCTAGCAGATTACTTACAGATTTTGTTACTTACAGACTTGATACAAGTTGAGAGTCTATCTCCTGTATTTTGTGAAATTTCAAACTAGATGAACATGGTGGTTTCCTCTGGCAGTTTTTTCAGACAAAAACATTTTTATGATATGATCTAAGTCTTACATGCTGGTCTTATTATCAAATTTAAAAGCTATTTATGTGTCTGTCTGCCTGGACACTACTAAACGCATTTGCTTTGCTGAAGATTTCTGTGACCAACTCTTTGTTTAAGTGCAGTGATGTTGGGAGATGACACTTAAATCTTTCATAATACAGATGTCAGAAGAAATATAGTGATACTATGGAGTATTGTGAGCCCGTTACCTATTTGACTACTTTAGGGAGTTACAACTCAGGGCTGCATTGTCTGTCTTTTCACGAGCTTTTCTCTTCTGAGATATTCTGACCTTACTGAGGGTGGGGGGAGCAGGACAGGTTTCTGATATACTTCAGCTCATGAGGTGGCTGCAATAGATTTGCACCACTGTGTGAGGCACAAGTGACATTCTCCCATAATGCTGTCTATAGAGTTGGCCACCCACATCCAACTACATGAACAGAGCAAGAGATTTTTAAGACAAGCGAAGTACTGCTTTACAAGCAGGAGATCCAAAATCTTGGCTCGTTCAGAAAATGTAAGCTGGGAGACAATGTGGTAACAATCCATTACTATTTTAGCAGATGTTACAGCTCTCGCTCTCTCCCCTCTTGTTTAATCTCAAATACACTGTTGGTGCCAACAGCAAGAGAGAATGTTTCAAACCTTCAAAGCAGTGAGTTTCTGGGACATTTTCCTACTGTGCGGGGGAGAAAAAATGGAAATAACTTTGAGATGGATGTTAATAAATGTAGTAGTAGAAGATATACAATAGCAGGGACTAGACTCAGTAACTCTGGAGGTCCTTTCCAGTGTTGTAATTCTGTGGAGAGCTTAATCCTCTTCTTTATAAATCATTCCATACTTGCCACCCCAAGAAGTGGGTTACACTGCACTATCTCTTCCTGAGCTCTACATTTCTTAATCCTTGCCTTAGCCTCATACAGGGAGGGCTGTTTGCCTAATACTTTGTTCATTTTTGTAAGCAAATTGGCTGGGAGGAGAAAAAGGAAAGGAGCAGGAGGAATCTGATCTGGCCCCATTTACTTGCCATTACAACTGCTCAAACTGTTTTGACTTACCATAATGAAATGTTATTTTAAAATCCATCTTTTGTAAAGATAAAATTGATTTTCACTTACATTTTGTAGTTGTTGGTAAAATCTGAAATGGTTTTCTTTTTAATGCTGCTGTCCCTTTCTTCCCTTCCCTCTCTCCAGTCCTAATACCAAAGTGCAAAAACCTAGAATGTTCCAACTCTTTAAACTGCACACTGCTGGCACAAGTAAAGGCTAGCCTTATAACTTGGAGACATTTTGGGAAGAGAGTTGGAGAAAAATAGATGAAGATCTATTTCTTCTCAAAACTTGCAGAAATAAAATCTCATTTCTGAAGAGTTATAAAGTCTGTACTTTACTGAGAAAGGTTGCATCCTTTAGACAATTACTGGCACTGGCTGCACAAGGAAGTAAATGGCATTGTATAGAAAAGGAGGTAATTCACTGTTTTTCCAGAGGAAGAAGGCAAAAGTAAGGTGTAAGAATTTTGAGCAGTTTATCATGTGGAAATAATAAGAAAAGTGTCCTCTACACAGACCTATGGGCTAGGGACCACAGCTTGGAAGCCTTTACCTGCACACATCCTTTTGGGAAAATTTGAGAACCTAGATGAAATTCTGATCATATTGAAATCAATGAAAAGTTTTGGCACTGACATCAATAAGGCTAAAATTTGATCCCTTTTTATTTTACAGTTGTTCGGTGTTCATAAAGTGCAAGGTATGTACTTTTTACTATGGCTGCACATGAAAGCAGGTCTAGAGAGTTATATATGTACCAATTGCAAAAAAGCGTATGGTTTCTTAGTTAATATGCCACAGGATTTGTTGATGGGATGTGAGCTAAAGGAATAAATTATTAAGAGACTACTGGCACTAAGATGCTGGAAATGGAAAAAAATGTATAGTTAGGACCAGATGTTAAACTGGAGTTTCAAAATCAGTACTCTGTATGTAGGGTGGCTATGGAAGCTGAAAGGCTTTAGCAAAATACAAACCTTCCAGGGGAGATGAAAAACTCAGGCCTCACCACTGAAAACTAGAAAGTCTTCTCTCAGGAAAGGCCTTCTACCTGTGAAATGGAGATAACAGCATTCCTCTTCTCCTTTATTTTCTTTGTTAGTCTCTTCTGGCCAGGGCCTATTACTAATGATAAATTTATATAGACTGTGTTATAATGATCGATTTGTGTGAACTTCTAATAATAGCAACAAGAATTCACTGCTATTGAACAAGGTAAAATTTCTCTTTAATATATTTCCCCAAGAAAAATTAAAGTGAATATTTTTGAAGTACTGTAAATTGATCAGATGTTTCTCAGTGTCTTATTGTGTTTCATCCAGTATTTTAATGAAAGAATAAGGTATATCTCATCACACTGCCAAAACTGCAGAACTGGGAGAAGTGAACTGCTGTTGTTATGAGAAGAAAGGTCCAGCAAACTGCTTCAAGTAAAATTATTTTGAAACAGAACTGGTTTCTTTCATGGATGCTGCACATATGGGAAACTAGCCTGGCCCCAGGATGGTCTATTGCCTGCAACACAGGCTTCCTTAATGGCGGTGTTTGTGCCTTTAACATGCTCTTTGCCATCCGTGCTCTTTCAGTCATTCCATCTCTAGGATTTCCCTTATATCCTTTGTTTCTCTTTTTGCTTTAATTTCGCATACATTCATGTGTTTTCTTTCCCTAGTGTGGCCTCCAGTTTCTGAGATTTGGTTGAAATGAATGCATGTGAACTGAACAGTTATCCATCCCTCTCACTCAGTTGTGCATGCACACAGGTGCAGAATGAGAGAAAGGTGGAACTAAAATCACAATTCTTTACAAGAGAAAAATAGCATTATTAAAGCTAAAAGACAGCCCTCTAACCTGCTTCTGCTGATGGATCTTTATCTTTCCCACTGTATCAGTTATAGAAGATAACATAAATCATGTATTAATACACCAGTACTACTACACTAATACTTACAAAACCAAACCAAATGGTGCACATAGGAAAAAAAAACCCCAAACCCTTCTAAAAACTTGTGTGCTAAGCATATCCTGCTCTAGAGTCAGCCAATTAAATATTGTTCTGATGATGTAATTCTCATAACTTAATATGTCTGCCTGACACTGTGATTTTGACTTAAGAACAGGTTTCTGTACCCACACAGAGTATTTCAGCTCCTTAGCTTGATCATGCACTTGAATTAATCAATCATATTAAAAGTGCTTTAATTCTGATTATATCAAAGTTGAATATCAAAGTTATTATCTTCTCTGTTCCCTGTTCACAGCATCTAAATGGAGTGGCCAGAATGTCAGAATTGTGCAGTGGTCAGAAGCTCCCAATGGACAATTCATTTTTGGAAAGGGAAAGAGGCAGTTTCTCTTTAATTGGGACAGCAATGCTCTTTTCCTCAAATGTCAACACCGAACATTGTGAGGAGACCAAAAATAACGGGGCTACCATACTGTAAATAACTGTGTGTCATATTACAGTTTTACAGAGCAAGAAATACTTTGTTTGTGCTTCACTAGGCTTTTGCTTTATGAGACAATAAAGTCCTCTGGCAAATAAATGCCAGGATCTCAGCCCAAGGGAGTGGTGATGCTTTTCAGAAGACTTTTGCAGGGCTTGTTTATTGCCTTATAAATGCAAAGCCAAATGAAGTTGCTATAATGTTACATTTTGCATATGAATTATACCTCCTCTGTCCATCTGCAGTTATGCATACTTCTTATTGCCTGGGTTTCTTTCCCTTCTGTCTTTCTCCTTTACATTTTTACCTGCAGGTGTTGTGCTAGGTGGGACTTCTAGCCCAAAATGTATGGGAATGTCACTACTGCTAACCCTAGGTATTTACACGTTAGACACCAAAATCGTAAGATGCAAACAGAAATCAATGCATGCAGAATATGTCTTCTGGGATCTGAGCTGCTATGTTATATCTGGGACATGTTAGTGCTTTGTGGGCTTACAAACATGCTGTGTGAAAAAAAAAGAAAAGAAAATGGAGATTAGGAATCTGAAGTGCCTTTAGGACCTCAGGCTTCAAATATGCTGTGACAGCTGTGAACACTGAACATGTCTTAACCATTCCTGACAAGGACAAATTTCAGCCATGGATGACGACTGAAATGAACAGTCAGCCTTACAGCAAACTTGTGTGTAGGGAAACTAGAAACCAGGCTGGTGAACAAATGAAATGGGCCATCCAGATGGATACTCCTGTGTGGATTTGCAAGATCCACACAGAGCTCTCCCCCTATCACTGCCCACAGGGTACTTAAGAAATACAAGAAACAAGGAAGTAGACACAGTTATTTTAGGTGGTCCACGAGTATGGCAAGATGTAATGAGATCATAGGATAATTCAGGCTGAGAGGGACCTTAGGGAGCTCCCCAGTCTACCTCACCTCACTTAAAGCAGGGTCAGACCAGGGTGGTAAATCCAGATTGTCTCCAGGGATGCGAACTGCACAGCCTTATACCTACTTAGAAATTTTCTTCTTTGAATGTACGTTCTTTCTCTGCCATCCTCCTGCTATATATCTCTAGAAGGAGTCTTGGCTCTGTCTTCTTGGTAACTGCCTGATGCATATTGAAAGGCAGCTATTAGGACATGAAATTGAGCAAAACCAAATTTAAGCCCACTTCGGTTATTTTTCTTTTTATCAGTAAGGTCTGTGAAGCTCTGTATCCTATTGCCAGATTAATTTAAAACTACTGATAATATGCTGCAAGAAATAATTCTGCATTGACACCAGAGGGGAGGAGACAATTTCTTGTTATGTCCTTGATATTCTATGATCCAATTAACATTTTAGGGAGTATTGCATCTTGTGGAGATTAGAAGCACTTCTTTATCCACCCATGTCAGAATAATCCCCAAATTCTTCTGGTCAATAGTCTGCACTTATGTTAATGCTATTTATGAAGATTTCATTATGAGGACTCATACAAACTGCAGAAGATAGACCTTCATATTTTATTTTGTTAACAAACTCATTAAGAGGAGATGAAAAATGCAAATGATTTCATTCCCTCCGCTAGTCGACCATCCCTGGTCTACTTCAGTCTTCCATGCAGTTACAGTTAAGAGTCAATGCTTATTTTTTTCATAGAGAATGATATAGAGTAAATGTGGAAAAAGTGGGCGATCCATATGTTATTTTATGAATATTGCAGGTTCATTGGTTTGTTTTATTACATTTCTGTTGAGATGCCAATATAGTAGCAAAGGGGGTCAGTGGTCGTTAAGGTGCCCTGCCTTCTACAGTTGTTTGTATCAGCTGAGCCTCATTGACTGTTGGGTAAAACAGGTGTAAGTGCTTTGCCTGATGGGTGATAATGTGTGTTCTATTGCTCCTTGATTGCCTTTGTTGAGATTAAACAAGGCTGCGTTTTCAAAAGAGTAGAAAAGAACTCTGGAGCTGGATTTTGTTGGGGCTGTGTGGCTGGTTGGTTGGTGTGCCTCACAGATCTGTGGACTTCGGAGAGCTGAAGGCTCAGGTCTTGCTGAGGTACTTTTGGAGAGACTGAGATGGGGTTGTAGACTGCTGAACTTGAGCGTCTGCATTTTGCAAGAGGGACTCTGCTGCTGTGAAGATGGAGAGTGCAGAGCAGGACCTTCCTAATGGCAAAGCTCCTATCAACTGCTGAAGTAACTTCTTGTTTTGTGCGGGGTAAGTGCCTAAAATGTTGTGTAACTGCTGATGAAGCTCAGCAGGATTAATGGCAATTGAAAGCTATATGCCTGGTCAGCTCTTTTAAAGTGCCAAAATGGAAGCCAGTGAAATAGCTGCTGGGGATGCAAATTTGATTGTACTTGTGGGAGTCTTAACTGAAAGGCTTGAGACCACAAAAATACTTCTAGTGAAGACCAAGGTGTCTTAGACTTCATTCATGAACAGTATTTCTAGTAGTGAAAACTTAAAAATTTAATGTCTAAGTCTTTCTGTGCTGTCACACCATGAAAAAAATCCTAAATCGTGCAGGTTTAAAAGTCTCAGGAGTTTAAAGCTAATCTTGTGATTTTGTGAATGCTTGAAATTATTTTTGTTTATACCACTACTTCTGGCATACCTCTGCTTACTGTGGGTTGATGTTTAGACCCTCGTATGTGAGTAGTATCAAGCAGTAGCTTCTTTTATTGTAAATGTAACTTAAGTTATTCTTAACTGACTAGGAATTTTAAACATTCTGTGGCTCTCTTGCAACATTGCTATGGTCAATTATATTTCATTTCCCATTGTTATCCCGTATCAATTAGTAGCTTAGCAATGAAAAACCTAATTAATTTGCTGTCCCTGCAGTATGTTGCTTTTCTACCGCAGATCCATGTTTAAATGTTCCTTGGAGACTGGCCTTGTCAAAGAGCATAATTAAAGAATAAAGTTTACAGTATTCTTTCCTGAAAGCAAGCTGATTTATATACTACCTAAACTTTACTTCCTATGCTTTAAATATTTTTCTGTGAAGTAGTGTAAAAAGATCTACCTTATCAATTCTGGGAGGTTTTCTGCTTGTTTTTTTCCAGTAATTAGAGCACCCATCCCAGATGGGTCTGACCTGTGTTGAAGTCCCAGCTTGGTCTATGTGGATTCAAATGTTTGTGTTCTGCAGTGGCTTGTTTAGAAGTGTGTGGGGTGTTTTTTCCCCTCCGCTGAGCCTAAAGCAGAATTTAAGAACAAATGCATTTCTCCCTCCAGTATTTCAGGGCCTTTGTCTGGGTTGGTAGAGAGGGACTGTTATTTTTAAACAACGGGGATGAGTATAAAACACAGAGATCTACTGGTTACACTTCTCCCATGTGCTTTAACCTTTATCCGGTAAAAAAACCGACCCCACAACCCAAACCCCGTTGTTAGCTATTGTTCTTGCCAATTAAGCCTTTCAGTTATTGCAGCTGAGTGACTGATCATAATCAAGTGCAATGAGGGGAGGCTGTAGCTCGGCTCAGTATATTAGCACAGCTGCTATTAAATATATTTAACTTTTAGATGCAGGGGAGTGAGAAATCCATGGCCGATCCCTTTGTTTTCACCTCAGTGAATCCTAAAGATCAGTGTTAGCAGTGAATACATGTTAATCCATTGCTGCCAGCTGGTAAAGCACCCATGAATAATGGGAGATTAGAAGCAACTCGTCCTTTTCCCCAGAGCATTTATCTCTATTCGCTCAGAGGCGGTGCCAGTTAGGGATGGCACAGTTGTCCTTTGTAATGAAACTCTTGACCTAGGGGAACTATCCAGAGAGCTTTAAAAGACGATCTCTGATAACACGCAAGACACTAGCTCGCTACAATTTGTGTGTGACTGCTGCAGCTCTGACTTCCCTGTCATACAGGTGGCTATATGGCTGAAAAAGTTACCTGATGTCTGCCTAATGCTCTGTGTACTTAGTGTTTTGTACAGCGAGGCTCTAGGAATCACGAAAAATCAGCTTCAGAGGTTGCTCAGCCTCTGATGTCGTTTACTTTCTCTCCATCGTTTTAACGCTGTACTGTAATTAAGTCATACTGTATGCACACCTGTCCAGCTCATGGGAGACTGCCACACTGTCGCAGGAGATTAGCAGTTGGTTATCGGACTGCTTAGTTCACTAATACGCAAAGGGGGGGGGGGGGGGGGGGGGGGGGGGCGGGGAAGAATTGTCACAAGGAAGGGGAAATTCAGGTCCCTTGTTAATATAGTGACATGGTATATTGATAATGATGGAATGTGAGGGCTAATATGTAAGAAAAAATAGGAAATAAACCCATGTTTTTTAGCACGTGAGAAAATATGTGGACTCTAAACACATGGTAAAAGCCTAACAGAGAAAAGGCAGTGCTTAGTTTGATGTGAGTTAGCTAATAAACTTCTTCTCTAAAGAGCTTGGGAAGGTATTATTATATATCTTTCTCTCTCTCTCTCTTAATGAGTATGGTGCACAGTCAGGGCTAGTGGTTAGTCACTGTGTCAAGAGCTCAGCTGAGTAGTAATTTGTGCTATAAGTGGTATATTTAAAGAAATAAGGAACGAACATACTTCAACTTCTTTACAACTAAATATCTGCAAGTATTTCTGTTGCTTTCAAACATTTTTGCCTTTATCTTCAGTGAGGATCGTAGACTTTGTTTTTAAATATAAGCATAAATAAGGGCCATTAAGAGTAATGGCAATATAACTAGTGCTTTAAACAGCAGTTTCTAAATAGGTATATAAAGTAGGGACTTCATTTAATAGGGGTCTATAATTTTTCCTTTAACACCCCCCACTCCCCAAGTTTAATAAACTTCTGTGCTAGAAAGGATGTAAGTGCACACACAGAGCAAGATTAAATTGTAAAACGATATGAATATATTATGCCATTTTAATGAAGTGTAACTGTGCCCTGTGACTTGGCTTAAATGTTGGTTGAAGAAATGGGAATTTGAGTATTAATAAATTGCAAAGTTGGAACAACATGTTGCATCAGGATGGAATCCGGCAGTATTTGACGTTATTTTGTAAAACAGTAAATAAATTCTTCTCTACTGCAGTTGGTAAGGGTTTGCTATTGGTTTTAATGACTGTCTTAAAGTAGACCAGTCTCAACACTGTAGTTCTGAAATGCAGGCCGAGTAAATGGCTACATGTATTCTGTGGTGAGGTGAATGGCTACAGAAACAATAGTTTGTGCTGAAGCATGTGCTCTGCAGGAACAATGTAATGAATGCTATCTGACAAATTCTGGAAATACAGTGTCAGCGTTTCCTATTTGGTAGTGGGCTTTGGTTCCACTCAGTTTTTCATAAATTCATTAAAAAGTTTTGAGGTTTTTTTTGGAGGTCAGGGTTTTTTTTAAACAAAAATCTCAGACTTTGCTTTCAGTTAGTTTAGTAATCTTCAGCTGTTGCTTTCATTATACCTTCCAACTACTGATAAAAGATGGTAGTGTGAGGCAGGTATTCTGGGAAAAGAAAATAAAAGTTAGAAAAGTGCAATTTCTGTAATTCCCAGACACTTCCAAAACTACTGAAGCCAAAAGTTTGTCAGTGGTTCATGCTGACTATTTCCATTAGCATTGCTGTTCCTGTTCACTTGTCAGCAAAAATCAAGCTTTTTGGAGAAAGAGTAGTGTGGCTGAAATCCTTTGCTGGTGCTTATGACATTTAGTTATTCTTTAATTTACTGCAGCAGAGTCTTGTTCACTCGATTACCATCAGTTTTGGACTATCTACTTTGTGATTATGTGACTGTAAATGTATTTGAACTTTTGGGAAGCTATTAGTGAAATTTCCCCCTTAAATAAGAACTTTTCAGACACAGAGCTGTTGGTTTCTGTGTTGTCCAACTTTCAGTAAGCAGTATGAATAGGGTGGGTTTTTTTGTACAACAGAAAGTTTACTGCAGTTGTCCTGTTTATACTGTTCAGGATGTGCTGTCATTCGATATACAAATGTACTCACATCTTGATATACTTGATGTACTTTTTTCTCCTTTATCAAATTGGTTTGACAGAATTTTGATGAGATTGTTTGTTTGACAGCGTAGTGCTGTTCTCTTGATGTATGGTGCTTTACTGAGATTATGGCTGTGTTTGAATTCTGATATATTTATCTTTGAAATAAACCTGAAAGGCATTCTTGAAAGTACTGATAAGATCACAACAGTGAAGCATTTCAGTAAACTGATGGTATTTTTACAATTAAGCATAATAATGATCCATCAGTCCTTTGGAATAAGAACATCTGTGAACAGGGAAGGAGTATGCAGAAAGGAAACTGAAAAAGATACAGATCTTGACTATATTTAAGCACTTGTCCAGAGCTAAACACATTAATAACTCCAGGAAACCATCTGAGTATTCATACCACTAACAGGTGTAGATGTCAGCTAACCAGCAGCAGCCTTAAGTCTATGAACTTGGTTGTAGACGGGCATGTGCTTTGTATTGCACTGAAGGGTCACTCTAGTAGAGACCTAGGCTGTGGAAACTGGTAATGCAACTAAACAAAACCTGATAGCTGTACAGGAGAGTCATATTTGTTTCTCATCAGTCATCAGCTGCCACTTGTGGAGGGGGCTGAGGAATGGATATGTCTATTTTCATGTAAGCAACACTGATTTTGGAGATGATGGAAGTGCATGTCCAGTTTGTCCTTTGAGAGAAAATTCTAGAGGTTGAAGTGCTTAACTGTTATTTTTGCCTCAACATTCACTTTAGAAATGAACGCAGAAGGTGCTTTGATAAAGCTGACAGGAAAGAAGGGAAAGTCACAGACTGGGAAAATGCTTGTTAAAGAATTTCTGGAGAATTTGAGTGTATTCAAATCAGCAGACAGATGAAATTTAGCATAGTGTGCTCAGTGAACTGGTTAATTGGATCCATTTTCAGTTAATTTGGAGAACTCGGAGGACAGGTGAGGTTTCAAAAGGACAGATATACTTGCAGGAAAGAAAAATGGAAAATGGGAATCATGGCCCAGTGAATTTAATTACAAGACCTTAATTGTTTTAGGAGATCTACTAAGTAGGGAAGTTGAGTTTTGCCAGTATCTGGAGAGAAGGAAGTAGTTGTGGAGAGCTGTGGAACTAGATTTGAGGCAGAAGTATGCCACCTTTAGATGCTGCTTGGAAGCTTAAACTGGCATTTGAATTTTGAAGTAAAAATGCCTCTCGCCTTTCTGTCTCGAGTCATACATGGGGATCTTCAGTCCCTAGGGCCACATGCTATTTGCTGTGAATAAATAGCATTAGTGTCTTATCACCTTTTAAATTATGGCATTTGCCTTCATGACTGAGTATACAAAGTAAACCATATCTGTGTGTGCTGAAAAATATGTGGATAATGTGAACCATGGAAAAAAAATAGATCATGGCAGGGTTTTGGGACCACTTACTCAAATACAGCTACCAGAAAACCAAGAACTAGCAGCTAACACAGTTATTAAACAAGCAGAAGAGTAATTTATTCTATGATGAAGATCATGGAGACAGTTTTTTCCTAACATGGAAATTGCGGAGAATCCCAAATAGCAGAGGATAAGAGTATAAAGGCAGAAAAGAGAAGCCTCTGCACCTCAGCAACGTGTATTGTGGCAAGTAAGACCAGGCAATGCAAGAACATGGAAAACCAGAACAAATGCTGTGACACTGTCGTAGCTGCTGAGCAGTAGGCCAGAGTGCACGGCAAGGGAGATGGTCTCAGTACCACAGCATTTACGTGCTCTCATCTGTTGCTCTGATAAAGATGAACAAACTGCCAGCCTGAATGCAATTAATCTGGACCTGTGTTCATTCCTTTTAATTTGGGCACAAGTCCCTGCGCTAGAAAATATCGATGTCAGTGCTGAGGAAAGAGCCCTAGGCACTGGAACAGATAGGATAATGAGCAATGCATTCCCCCTGCCCCCCCCCCCCCCCCCCCCCCCCAAGTACAGCACAAAAGAGAAAGCTGTGACAGATCAGAGATTGAAGAGGCAATATTGGCCATCTTCAGCAAGCAAGTATGTAAAATAAACATATGGATAAATAACAGATTAGAAGAGATGCAGTTGAAATTACAGCAGCAAGAAAAAAGTATTTAACCATTACTAGGCTTAAAAAAAAAAAAGTTAAGCACTTTGCCTTGTGAAAAGAAGGGAACTGAAGAAAGGTTGGAACATAAAAGGGTAATGGTGAAAGTTTCAACTGATGGCACTGTGATGAAAGTTGATAGATGAAAGAACCCAGCTGTCCCATATTTTATGCCCCTAGGAAAATTCTTGTGTCTTCAGGCAGATAAAAAGAGGAGCTTGGCTCTGTCTGTGTTATTGTTATGAAGGCAGTGAATTTGACCTCTCATAGTGCTAATGTAAAAAAGCCCTCCTCTGAAAATGAGAAAGCTGACTCAGAAGGTTATGGTTTTTCTTTTATCCACTTTTGAGCAAGTGCTAGCATTTATGTATTTATAATATTATTGAAGTACTGCTGTTTGTTATTAAACTTTAGTAAAATAAAAAACAGTAATTTCTAAAGCATATATACTGTGTTTTCCATGAGATGGGAAATGTTCCTGACATAAAGATCCTTTGAGATAAGTAGTCCTCTTTCAAAAACTTAGTATTTGCAGATAATTCTGGCTGAGTATGAACTTCATAGGGTTATTTAGGTGTTATGTTGCTTAGTTACCTTATTGGCTATAAATTAGAAATAATTATTTAACTTCTTTCCAATTGTTCCTTCTAACCTATAGGCAGACTATGGACCCTGCATTGCTTGTGGTTGTTGCAATCAATGTAAGATAACATTTGCAATGTGTGAGGGTGGGGGAACAATGAAGGAGCAAATAAACATTGTAGTTTAGTGATAGCTCAGAGATGTTGGGGGTGAAGCTAGAGCTTTACAAGGTGATTTGGGTACGAAAGCTCCTGAATGCTTTATTTATCATGTAATCTGCCATAGCACAGCTGAGTGGAAATTCGAAGCCGGGGAGCTCAAATGTCTGTCTTTACTGAAGTCTGCACAGTGCTTTGTTGATGTTCTCAGAACAACTTAATCTTGTTTGGAATCTAAATAAATCTGTACTCATAGCTCTCTATATAGGTGTCCCTGTATGATCAGAAATGAATACGCAAAATATCACACTTCCCTGTAGCAGAATTTCCATTCGGGTCTTAACAGAAGAGGTTAGACAGCACGATGCTGGGAAATATATTGCACGAAAAGCAGCACAAATAGTCCCTTTCAATCATTAAGCTTAGTAATGAGCTATGTTCTTGTAATTTGACAAATAATTGAAAGAGGTGAATGTTCAGTGGTTCAAGCAATCATGTGTGTTCTTATTAGAAATAATAGCAGGTACACCCTGGGTCTGCTGTGCGTATCCTCGAAATTGGTCTTTGTGCGCATATTATGAGGATATGTAACTCTGTTCAGTATTACACAAACAGTGGCACAGTGGGTTGTGTGCCTACAAAGGTTACCATGTGCCCCAGGGATGTGAGACGTACAGTGACATCGACTACAAATCTTAAGCATATCAGCACCCTGATGTTACTTCACAAAAGGCTTTTTTTGCTGGCCTGAAGGAGTTTCCTTGCCCGGAGTGCCTATACATGGTTCCTTTCTACACTTCCTGACTTTCTGGGAGCTCTGTCCCTCTGAATGACATACAGTGCTTTAGAGCAAAGCTTGATTAATTGGGGCTGAAATGGCATTTCTGGGAGTCCTTCAGATGTCGTTTCATTGCCAAGTAAAATGGCTTGGCTTGAAAGGCAGCTAGCAGGTATTTTATGACATGCATACCTCTACTAAATAAGATTAGATAATCTGCTTCCTGTCTCTAATATGCAGTACAATATCTAGAAGCAACCTGGATGGTATTCAATTGCATTTTTCATTTAGAAGCATTTTTGTGAATAAAATGCAAATGAAATTCTCTAGGTGAGAAGTTTGAAGGTTCTTAGCCAAATTGTTTGTCACTGAGGTTCTACATCTTTAAGATTTACTCAGGAAACCTCAAGCTTTCCATTTTGGAAGCACTGAATGGTGTCTTGAAAGCAAAAGTCTTGGTGTGACCCAGCTTAGAAAAATTTATTACCTCACTTAGAACTGGCAAACTCTTGAGGATGGCAGGATCTGCATGAATCTGCATTGTAAATGAGTAGATCTGCAGAGGAGAATATTGCTGAAAGAATTCTGAGTGTACACCTATTTAAATAGGGTAAAGCATCACCTTGTTTCCACATGCTGGAGGGGACACCCCGCCCCCCTATTAGACATGACCACAAATAACTTTTTTGATTATCTTATCCCATACTCAAGTATTCTGTTTGTGCATGAATACTATCAATAAATTGATGTTACTGCCCTAACAGGCAAGATCTCTCAATGGCTGTAGTTCATAACAATGATATACGCTGAGCTGGTGGTTGTATGCCAGAAAATCCGTTACTACTTTGAACAAGCTATAAAAGTAGACAGAGGCTTGGTTTTAAGTCTTTCCGTAATTTATGACCTTTGCTGAGAAGGGAAGAAATATTTGTGGGGAGGGAAAGCAGAGTTAAAAAATAGTTTAAAAAGTATGAAAATAATGGTGTCTGCAGTCACCTTAATGATTGCAAAATTTTTCATGGTTTATATCCTCTTTCTTGACAAGTTTTATCTCCTACACATGTAAGAACCTCTTGAGGTTCAGTGCTCCCAGTGGCTTATGAAATGTAGCACTTGGAGGCCACAGGCAGAGCAAGCAGCTGTTTGTCAGGTAGAGCTACATTTGGAAACAAGGAGATGCATGTTTGCTCTGTTTGCAGTAAAAGCTGTAGCCAAGCTCACGATTCTGAATTTTGTAGGAAGATAAGGAAGTGGGGAGCTGCCTCTGGCAAAGTAACTTGAGTCTCTGTGCTGGTTGTGGTGTTATGTGTAGACTCCCTAAAAACTAGCCAGCACCTCAGAAATCATGAAGTTGGCAATATGTTTGTGTAATATTTTTATATGAATATTTCGGTAGCCACAACTTCATGTGAATAATGTAGGCAGCTACCGGTGGGACAAGCAGGAGCAAAAAGAAAATCCTTCTAAACTGTCAGCTGTGATTGATTTCCAAAAAAAAATCCATCAATGGCTGGGCCAGGCCTAGGAAGTCAGCATCCGGTATCTATGGTGTGTGGTTCCAGAAGGTTGTTGTGTATATTTTGATTTGAATGCCAAAATCTAACCCCCTAGTCATCCTAATCCTGCCCTAGTGACAGGGAAGCTGAGTGCACAGACTGGGGGTGTGGTGGTCTGAGCTCTTGCTGTAGAAGAACTAGAAGGGCACTGAAAGCTGGGAAGGATTCCTGCTGATAAGTCTAACTTCAGGTTGTGTTTAAACTTGTTTTGCTGATGGTCTTTTATTTACTTGCAACCTGCAGCAGCATTTTTTTTGTCTTGCAGGTAATTTTTGTCTTGCAGAATAAAGTTTTGCAGCTTCACCATTTTAACTAGGCTTTGTGTTGTATGGACCTAATGAGTCTGAAGTGGAAAATCTTAGGGTTTTCTATTCCCATGAATGCACTGTCAGAAAAAACAGATGTGTCCAGTCTGTGTGAGGCAGACTGTACAAAGGACAATCTAGGAACTATTGGGCAGGTGTCTTCTATATGGGAATTCCCTCTAGCTGGTTCAAATCGGTGTTCTCTTCAAAAAGCAGGTGGTGAAGAGGCATCCTATGGCATGGATACAGCCAGAGGAGTCAGAGTCCCTTTTTATGATGTAACTGAGTTACTAGATAGAAAAAATAAACAAATTTCAAGTTGCTTTTTGGTGACAGGAGCTGTGCCTGTGAGATGTCTGTCTTGCTCCCAAAATGCAAGGACTTGAAAAGTGACCCTGCTAACGGTATATCTACTTTCGTTCAAGAGAATGTTTCCCTTACAATAGTAATAGGAAATCGGCATACATTGCAACAATAACTGCGGTTCCCTTGGCTTCTGCTTCTCTTTCTCTTCTCCCATGGCAAAGGCACTTCATCTAACTCTAATTGCAGCTGTTCAGTATAAATTCTGCTCTGCACTGGAAGGAGAGAGTAGGGTCATGTCTGTTGATGTGCTGACTTGTTGCAAAAGTGCTCTCAACACTGATGCTTTTCTGCTATGCAGCTTGCTTGGGATGTGTTCCTTATGCCCCAGTGTAGGGTGGCACCTGCAGTCAGAGGAGCAGGAATAATATGATTAAGACATGAGGACCTTCACTCAGGCAAACACCTTGGCTGCTCTGAGAAGGGAGTTCAAGCCTGAGGGACTGTAAGAGAATTTCATGTAAATTTGCTTGGAAAAACAGAGTCCCCTCTGAGCTGTTATGTCCCTATTCAGAAAGAAGGTCCCTCAGTGCCTGCTAATTGGTACAAACACTGCAAAGTGAGTTGAAATCACATCCTGGAACCTGGACAAGTCAGAGTGAAATAGTTCGCTGCTGGTGTTCCCATATTCCCCTCAAGATAAACGTGCATGTTAAATTCTTAGCACTGTAAAACTGTGGGGCATTCCATGTCAGGACACAGCTATATGAGTCCTGGCAGGACAATCATAGCAGCTGAATTTCTAAAGGAAAGCCCCCTATGTGATTCCTGGCAGGACAATTGGAGTGTTTGAAATCTCCAGCCATGATAAACTGCATAATGCAAAGCTATCAAAACATACAATATTCCCAGCATGAAAAACATAAAGGGGGCATGGAGGCTTAAATTGTATTAGTAAAACCTTGCTGTAATTGGTCTTTGGCAAGAAAGAAAAAACCTGCCATTCAGTTCTCTGGCAAGGGTAAAAAATTGTGAGTTGAATTACTGAGAATAATAACCTTCCTTAGTAGGATTAAACTGCAGCTTAGTGCGTTGCACATTTAGAAGTTTACTTTAGACATACTAAAAATCACATTTTAAGCTTTGATAAAAATAAGGGGATGGCAGCAGAGGATATGGGGAAAGTGGGACAAAAGGCCCTTGCTTGGTATTGGTTTCCTTGGTCACTTACTAGGAGATGCTGAAGTGGCCTCAGTAACAGCCAACATGTTTTGTTTGCATGGTCTTATTTCTGTCAGGATGATGTTTATGTCCAGAAAAAAACAGAACTGAGTAAGGACAGAACTGTGAAGTGCCCAACTTGGAGCTCAGTTAAAAGACTTGTATAGCAGATAGTCTGAAAGTTGATCAATTTGATAAAAAGCTTTCTGCTTCTTCTTTCCTGAAGTGAGGTACAGTAAAGTTGCATGAAAACACACCCTTGCTGGTGGCAAGTATCAGTATTACACAGGTGTAATCCTTGTCCTTCCCTGTTCTAGTACCTGGTGGCCAAGTAATGTCTTGTTCTCATCTGTGCGTGTGTGTGCTGTAACTCACCTTTGACACAGACTCAGAGTCTGTGGAGTAATTTTTTGTGGTGGTTTGTATCTATAAATGTTAATGTTTTGTGAGTAAAGGGCTGGTGCTAGAGGAAATATATGAGAGGAATCATTTAAAATATGAATGAGGAGGCAACAGTTAGGCAGGCTTGTATGAGAGCATTGATTGTTTGCTTAATACCACTTAACCCCATGGGACAGCTGCTGGGAGGAAGTACTGTATGTGCAACAGCTTGCAGATGAATCTGGTAGCAGCACAGGTTGATTATGACAGGGTGCTTCCCTACTTGCTTGTCATATCTTGCAACTGCAGGGCTTTTTTATGTTCGAGACTCATCAGCACTGGGCCCAGACCTGATTGCCCTCAAATGCAGCATAAGTAGGGAGAAGTGAGCAAGAACTACTCCTGTTTCATGAAACAATGAATTCCTTATGAGTATGAGAATTGCAGCTAGGGATCTTTAACAAATCAACCTGCAGCAAATGAGGATTGTAAGTGCTTTCATTTGGCCTAAAAGCCAGCATCCTTATTGTTTTTCTGAAGGTAGACAAGTCAGCAGAAGGAGCAGAGACATAGTCTGGTGACCTGCCATCAACTCAGGAGTGTCGGGTCTTTCAAAACTGATCTTTTTTTCCAGTACACAGTCAAAATTAATATATATAGGTTTCTGTGCAGGCTTTGAGGATAGAAGACTAATTGGTGGGGGAAGTTTGGTACAAGAGCTACTTACAGCTTAATGACAGTTAAATTTGTATTGGTCCCTGATGCCCTTAAGGTTCACAACCAGTCATTCCATTGCCCTTTCATATATAGTTGGTGAATGCATAATGAATGCTGGTATTTTATGACAAAGAATAGAATGATGTTGCCTTAAAGCAAAATCAAGACTGCCTTGCACCTGCCTCAGGCTTCCTAGGCCAAGAAGGAGACTGTTGGGTTTTAAAACTCAAGAGATTAGGAAGAAGTGTAATTTTAGAAAGCACTGGGAGGCCTGAAGCAGTCTAATAGGTTTGAGTGAGACTTCCATGTGCTACCAGATGAAGGAATAAGGGAAATAATCCAGAAGTGTCTGCTTTTATAACTTCAGAGTTGCAATAGTTGCCTGGGATGAAATCCTTATCTCTTCACTACAGGAGTGAGTTCTTTTGCATCATGAACCCTGTTACCTTTTTTTTTTTTTGGGGGGGGGGGGGAGGTTTGCACTGTAGGGAAAGTTTTCTCCTGGAAGATGTTCTTGCTGTATATATTTTCAGAGGTTGCTAATGGACATTTGGGGCACTTCACTGGGAGCATTTTCAAAAATGCTCAAAATCTTTTACTTTTGTACATGGAAGATAATAAACTAGATTGATAAGCATGAACGATGATAATCTCTAGTCTTGTTCCAAGGTGCTATTGCTACCCAATTTACAATCCTCTGCATGTTTCAAGGTAACAAGCAGTTCAGAATTACTTTTGAAATAAAAGCCAACTCCCATATCTTGCTGTCTCCCAGCAGAAGGTCTGTGTGGCTTTATGCTTTGGTGCAGGGAGAGGCAGACTTCTCTTCCATCAAATGCCTTCTCCCGTGTGTCATACTGAATGAAGCCTATAGCAGCATTACAGGCAGCATCTATTCTTACAAAGGCTGTTTGTGGTTGCCCCGCTTTGTAGCCCCCTCTGCCTTCCCTGTGAAGCTGCTGGCTTCAGCAAAATAATGTCTCTTGCACTCTTCCATCTCCCCCAGAAGTGGCACTTGTTTAAGACTGAGAAACTTCAAGTAAAAGACACCAAGGTAGAAGATTCGACAATTTGGTTGGACAGAGAGCTTTTGCTAGAACTTGAGGGGGGTTGGGGAAAGCAGACCTTTGAAAGAAGGGGTGGGCAACTCAGGAGGACTATAAGGATGTTCTGAAGTTATGCAGGGAGAAAATTAGAAAGGTGAAAGTCCAACTAGAACTCAAGCTGGCCACAGCTGTAAAAGGTAACAAAAAATGTTTTTACAAATACATTAGAAACAAAGAGGGACAAGGATAAGCTGCATCCTTTATTGGATGCAGGGAAGAATATTGCCATGATGAAGAAAAGGTGCCTTGGGCTTTAATAGCAAGACCAGTTACTTGCAGGGTACTCAGCCCCTTGAGCTGGAAGGTGGGGACTGGAAGGAAGGAGCAGAACGAATTCCCCGTTGTCCAGGAGAAAACGCTCAGTGACTTGCTGCTCCACTTAGACATGCGCAAGTCGATGGGCCAGATGAGATCCACTCGAGGGTACTGAGGGAGCTGGTGGAAAAGCTTACCAACAAGCAGCAGGACAAAAAGAAACATCCTCAAGCTGCCCTAGGGGAGGTTTAGATTGGATATTAGGAAAATGGTGGTATCACCATCCCTGGAAGTGTTTAAAAAAATGCCTAGATAAGGTGCTTAGGGACATAGTTTAGTCATGGGCTTGGTGTTCCTGGGTTAATGGTTGGGCTTGATGATTTTAAAGGTCTTTTCCAACCTAAATGATTCTATGATAAACATAGACGAGTCTAAAACTTCCAGCGTAGCTTTAATTTGCTGTTTAAGGCCAAACACTAAGATGCAACAAGCAAAGGGAATGAGACATTGAGAGGGAAAGAGAAAGGCAAAGAGAAGATGAGGGAAATGAGGTTGAGACCTTAACTGTCTCCTTACTACTCTGTTACTGATGTAAATTTAGTGCTAGTGAGCCTTGAAAGTGGTTCCCACCTACCTTGTAGTTTTCTTTTGTAGAGCCTGTGGTCAGCTGGGTCACCATCTGGAGTGACTGTTTTGTAAACCAAGCAGGTTCAGGAGGAGGGTTAGCTACCTTGCTGGTTTCCTTGATGTAGAGCTGAGCTTGTGCTAGCAATAAAATACAGTAGCGGTGATGGAGGGGAGCATCTGGTCAGATTCTGTGAACTGCAGCAGTGATCCACCCGGCCCAGTGAGAGGAACTGAACACATTTTATTTCTGCAGCTTTTGTGGACAATTTTACACAAATCTTGCAGCTTGATACTCCACCTAAAAGAGACTACATACTCTGTCATGGAAATAAATGAGGGAAATGCCCTGAAAAGTAGACAGCCAGAAAACTGTCTGAAGTGTTGTTAGAAGGAAATCTGGAAGGGCTTTAGGCTGAGAAACAGAAACATCGTTTCTGTCTTTCAGTGAGGATTTGGCATCTTCTCAGTCCATCCCGCTGCTTCCATCTTAACCAGCTGCATGGGAATTCCCTGTGGGTGGCAGAGGGCCACCAATAGTGTTGTGGTACTATGTGCTTGGAGGGGCTGTGGCTCACGCTAAGTTACAACTGTTGCATTTTGTGTGGGTTCTTTATGCCCATGTGTGAGTGAAATTAAATTGAAATATCTTTTGGCCTGCTCTAGTTTGGGCTGGACACTACGCTTTTGTTCCTAGATGTGGAGATTAACTATAAAGATGGCCTAAAGCTTTTCCTCTTTTGATTCTCAACAGTATGAGAAACAACATCTTGCCACAAGTACCGGTCCAAGATCCCATGCCAAAAAATAAGATTAAATGTCTTGCATCATGCCAATATAAATAGTTACAGTTGAAATACAGTAAAAGAAATTAAGAAGAACTCCTGGGAAGTCCTTGTTTCAGGGTACATTCAAGGTAGACCCAAATCTCCTCCCTGACCTAAACCACCTTTGAAAGACTAGCATCCAATTCTAGATGTGAAGCTAGATTTTCAATGAACTTGGTGGTTTTTTTAGTCAACAATCTGGACAAAATCAAGTAACTTAATATTAATGAGCATTGACATGTTTGGAAGCCATGGGTGGAAGCTAAAACCAGTTGGAACACTGGTTTTGGAGAGGAGATGTGGTATGCATAATGTATTCCAGACTTGAGAAAACTCATTACATGGGAGATTCCCTCTTAACTGCTGTAGGCAGTTGCCCAGTTGTCAGACTGAAATAAACAACAAAGTTAACTGAACTGAGTTCAGAGAACCACAGAAGTTCTGCCTAAATGATGGGCATTTGCTCTTTGAGAGCTGAATGAATAGATTCGGCTGTAATGGGAGCTTTGAGCTTAATCTTGTACAGGAACACTCTTGTGTAGTAGAAGAGATGGCCTGGGACATGGAATGGTGTTAATGTGATGTTACTGCTTAGTGGTGACTGCTTTTCACTTGTGTCTTTTGAAGTGTTCCTTGGTGTAAGAGAAGGGTTTCCTGTGTATTCCAACAAAAGCTGTGTATAAAGCACCAGCATAATTACACTGCTCTGTGTTTTGACTTGACAGGTCTTGCTGAAATCTGGCATTGCTCTGCTTGAGCGCAGACTTCCATGCATATGGTGGCACTGTGCAACTTTTTTGTGTGGCTTTTTTTTTTCCTGTAGAGGAATCCAGTGTTTTATAAAAGACTTCTCTCAGTAGATGAGCTCTAGGGAAGGGAATTGTATGTACCTTTGAGATGCAGAGAGGTTGTGTGGTCGGCTGTCTGGCAAAGCAGAACTAATTATTCTTAGATGAATGAGTATCCAGTCTGTTGCTCATAACTGTGATTCCAGCACTTTCCGTAGTAGCTTGCCTTACTGTCTGCTTGTTGTGGCTATGAGAGATTCCTAATACTTAAACTAAGCTTTCCCTGATACTTTTAAGGCCTCTGTTTCATTTTCAAGTCTTGTGATTAATGGCTAGAGTTGCTTTAATCTTCTTTATAATATCATCTGATGTATCTATACAATGTGCTCGTTTCTTGTTTCTGTTTAGTATTAAGCTTTTCTTTGGCCAATTGTAGTTTTCATTCTGTAATATTTCCCCAGGTTCTTCTAAGTACAATATCCAAAAGCAAAACCAGCACTTCTCAGAGCTAGCTAGTCAGAAAAGAATAATTGTCTTATTACCATAGATGATTTTATTAAACAAATGTCAGCTTATCTGTTTCCATGAACTTTCTCATTTATCAGCCCCAGGAATATAAAGGCTTCTGAGACGCATCCCCTTCTCGAATTTCTCCACCTCCACCTCTCTCCCTCCTCTCTCACAGAAAATAAGAAGCTATTTTCTGTGGAAATGCTTTTTTCTCCAAAGAAAGGATACCTAGCAGATTCAGGTCCTTGATGAGAAGGTAAGATGGGTAAATCATTACCAGTTCTGTACCAAGCAAGCCTGCACGTGACAGAATTTCTGTGCCTGTGCCAGCCTGTTGTAGGAAAACTGAGAATAGCTGAGTACCCAGAAAATTCAGTTTCAAATATGCTTCATCAGTCTTATAAGTGCAGTAACTCCCTGATGTTACTATGATAACTGGATGCTGGTTGTTGCTTGCTTGTGTATAAAGCTCTTTGCAGGAAGCAGCTTAATCTCACATTTTCTGTAATTCTCTGCCTTTAATCTTGTTCTTGCATAGCATTCCTTGAAGAGCTTTTTGCTGCTTCTTCTATGTCATCAGAAATACAGAATTTAAGGATGAAGAAAATGAACAAAGAGTTTCTGCAGTGCATGCAGCTCCTGCCTCTTGTCGGCAGCATCCCCTCCTTACCAAGTTGACTCTATTTTGTCACCAGAAATAGTCTTCTTAGTGTTTGGTTTTAGTGGGAGATTAGCTGTATGGCGAAGAGACAAGGATCATAAAACACTTAGGAAACCTTTGCCGATCCATCCCTGTTTACATTTTTCACCAATTATGTGGCTAGTTTAAAGTCAGGGAATCAGGTTCATCTCTGTTCTGCTGCTAGATTCTTCTGTGGCCTTGGGCATGTCAGCTCAGCTCTTCACGGTTTGTTCCCTACCTGGAAAAAAAACCCCAAACCAAATAAAACAAACTTCTACCTCAGTAATGACCCTTACCAGTCTCAGGGGCTGTAAGTGCATAGACTGTGAAATCTTTACTGTAATAACTGTATCTAAACTAATACTACCTTTTGAAATTCAACCCTCAAGACAAGTCATACACTTAAAAAAACAACCAAAAAAACCCCCACTTAGAGGTAACATTCACATCTCTAAAGGTTTTGAGAATTATTTTTGAAAACCCAATATTTGAAATTTGAGCCGTGTTGCTATAACAATTAGCTAGGCCAGGGTGTGCATTGGTAGGCTGCTGGTGCTCTACTCCGATGGAGGCACTCTGCCTTCTGCTTTGGTCCTCGGAATGCCTCCAAAGCGTGTGCCAATAGCCTATTGATGCACAGCCTGTTCTGACTTATTGTTGTTCAATGCACAGCAGATTACAAAGGTAGGCTATTTGTTAGCGTGATTTTCCAGACTGCTGCTTGAAGAATTTTAACGGCGTCCACTAAACTCCCTAATGCATAGTTCAGAATGAATAAAACTCTGCTTGATGATGTTTACAAGAGTCTCTGTGCCCACTGCTGATGAGTCATGGAAAACAGCATATTCCTTTGATTCCTGGCTATGTGCGTGACATGCACAGATTATTAGTTGTGTGAGGCTGTGCTTTATAATTAACAGATTGGTTGCTTTTATTTGAAGCTGTATCCTAATTCAGATGTTTTCATTTTGCAAGGAAAATAAACACACACTTCTCTGTCTCTAGCTGTTCTGTTGTAGCCATAGCACCTTAGAGCTCCTGCCAGCTGAGCAAGTTGCCTTCCTGTCTCTCTTGATCTGTTGTTGCCTCTCCTCATTGTTATGAACTTCTGCTGTTCAGTGGCTGTTACTACCAAAACCTCATTAGATCCTTTCACTTCCTTTGTTTAGTGGATGTTCAATTATTTCTCACTGTCTCTACCCTTCAGATGACTGGCTCATTTGCTTTTTACTCTTCTCATAATTCTTCTAATGGCATGCAGAGCTTTCGTGACAGCTGAGTATCTCTGGGGCCTTATTCTAGCCTGAACATTAAAGTAATAAACCCAATCTTGCTACTTTTGTGTGTCTGACAAGGCTATGGTGTGGAGTAGCATTGCTGTGGTATCTGACCTCATTCAGCACAACTGTCCCATTTAAACAAATAAACCCCTCCCCTGCCAAAACAACAAACCCCACATGACTTTATAATGTCAGAAACCTTAATTGGAGGTTTCTTTAATTTTTTTTTAAGAATGACTGAATGTTGAATGTCCAAACCAGTTTCTAATGTCCTGGACAAGACTTGTGCTTTTAGGGTTACTGGTCAGGAATGCAAGTGTGTCTTCAAATTTTTGCTGTCCCACCTCCAGGCATCTGTGCCTGGAATTTAGCTGGAGGGAGCAGATTAAAGGGAAAGGCTGTGGCATTAAAATCACTGAAACACTTGTTTCTGTGCTAATTTATTTTTTTTCTTCCTAGCTCTGTTTCATCCTACCTAAACAAACTGTACTTAGTCTTTCTCTGCTGAATCAGTAATTCCTGTTAAGCACCTAGAAGAAGATTAATGTATTATGAATAATGTCATGATAGCTGGTTGAAGGGCATCTTTTCCTGAGGAATCGTAAGTGTGGTAACGTGCCAAAATCAAGAATGTTAACCTCATAGCAAGCTTTATCAATGTTAACTCACTGAAAACAGGCAATATGTCTGACTTGTTAATTTCCAGTTTTAGTTAAGGCAGTTAAATGGAATGTGATCTATAAATAAATGGAAAAATAATAGATTTAATTACTAGTAGTTAATTAGGCTACAGTTCCACAAATATATACTACTCGCCTAATGCTTCCAAATGGGAATAATATTTTAGTTTAAGACTTGTTCTTAGTAAGTAAAGTAGTATTTCAGTGTTACTTCATACCTTGTGTTTCACAACACAGTGAAACCAAACTCTTAATTTTCCTTAACATTTTCTCAGTGGTAGTCAATATGCTTGTATTTATTTAGACATTTTTAATTCTCCAGTCAGCATAATATCTGAGCCACTATAGACATATAGTTATGTGAAATACATAAATATTTTTAAACATATGAAGATAGTTCCTTGCTTGCTCCTTAGGCATTTCAAGTCAGCTTCTGAACTCTCTCCCTTTAATTGCAAGACTATTTTTCCTTTCTTCCTTTTTATAACACTGCATACAGCACACTTCTGCGTGCTAACTTCATCTTTCAGCTGTTGGCTATTTTAACTAATAATGAATAACACTTTTAAATAGAGAAATAGTTCTGATTCCAGACAGGAAAATCCTGGTACATGGTAGCGCTGGCTAGTCATGGCTGTGGCAGGAGGGCTTTGAACCATATCCCCAAGAACTAACTGAGAGCCTCAGGTAAATCCATGCCTGCATGACCAGTGTGATGGAGCTGGCTGAGCAGCCGTATTTACAATGCTTGTACTGTTGCTTCATTGCTGCTGATCGAGGCTTGTCCTTTATGTTAAGATTATTTCTAACATAACCTGATTGCTAGTATAACCTCTTCCTAATCTCCTTGTGCCTAGGCATCAAATGTGAAAAAGAAGAGTAGGTCTTAGATACTAGCCTTTGAAGACTCCTTTGGCTTCAGCACTTGTAGGATGAAGCTTGCAGAAAGCTATAAATGGGGGAAGCAAGTAGTACTCATTGACTGTGCACATGTACTTGCCTACTGTGTTGCTCATCTGCAGCGTATATTTCTTGCCTTCTCAGAAGTTATAGTGACAACACATTCTTCAGGCAGAAGCTTCAACAAATGTGCTGGTCAAAGCAGCTGGGGGAGAGAGAGAGGGAGATAGTTTGTAAGTAATGTGTAGTCTATATGAATTGATACTTTTCATTTAGTTTTCCCTGCTGTATTTGTGGCTCTTTTTTGGGCCTGCAAAGTCAGTCTTAGAAGGGATCAGCCAGAGTAATTGAAAAGTAAGGCAACAGTACCAGCCATTGCAAGCCCAGGGGGGAAGAGGCAGAACTAGATATTGGCTCAGAGCTCTTGTGAGGGTAATACTGGCTTATGACCATCAGAAAGGCTTAATTGTCCTGTTTTGTGGGTGGTGTGTGTTGTGTGTTGGCTTTTTTTTTTAGCAGAAGTCAAACAATAGATTTCAGAAAGAATTAGGTTTGCAGTGTCTAGCCTGTGGTATTTGAGCTGTTCAAGTAAAACTCTCATACTGGGGCCACTGTATGGGTCTGGTGCTAGAGTTTTATGGGGGCTGCTGGATAGATCGAACTGCAACAAACAAGCTAAGTCAGACTGCCAACACAAACACTCACGGGTTTGGAACAAAAGGTGTACTCAGATTCTGCTCAGGAGTGTCTGTGCTGAAACACATGAAGGTCTCTGTAGCTCAGTTGCATGTATCGATGATTGTAACTGGGGTACATCAGGAGGGGGAGGAACAGGGCCAGGAGTATGGTGCTTCCTCTGAATGCCACATACAAAGCATGTAACTTAATCCTCTGCTATGTGAAAGCTTCGATATGTGTCCACCACTGATCTACCAATACGCTTGCAAACCTGTAAGGGTAGATTCTTTTAACCATGGTTTAAATCTGTATAAAAAAAAAGGAAAATAATGTTATTAATCCAGATGAACTAAATTAGATAGGTGCTACCTATTGAAAAGACATCTGCTTAAAGGATTATACCAATATACTTAAATGTCTTTGAGCAGGAAGAGCAACAATGATGAACATATATCTTGTTGTGAGTGGCTGTGGTAGGTGGAGGAGGTAAACTAAGTTCTTGATTGTGGATGAGGTGTGTTGCAGCCTGTCTCCCGTTAAACTCTTTGAGTCTTTGTCTGCGAAGACAGTGTGGTGTGATCATGCCTTATCTCCAAGGTCTGCTGTAGTTTACAGTCTAGTTGTAACTGCCCCTAAGGTACTTACTGACAGCCCAGAGTAGTTACAATATAATTTAATTAGGGAAAGGGAAAATTAGGCTTCTAGGGAGCCAGGATATTTAGGGCACTGTGTTGCTTAAATTTTAGCTTGGCTTGGAAAGCTCTTTTTTTAAAAAAAACAAAACCCTAAAGAATGACATATTCCATACAAAACCTGAAAAACTTGTACAGAAGTTTTCTTCTGCAAAGCTGTATACTTCACCATAATGTGTCTGACTCTTCCAATCATCTTTTGAAATTCTTCATGCATACTTAGAGGATTTTGTAGAAGCATTTAGTGTTGTCTTAAGTTTTAGTGTGTGAAAAAAATTATTCTGACTTCCATGGGGCCATGAAAATAAAATCTATGTTGGTTGCTGTTAAACACCTGTCCTGTAGTAAACTTACTAAAATAGCGTTCACTTTCCCTCTTAGCCCCAGATGTACTTTCTTAGCCTAATTACTCACTTCTTAGAACCTGCTGTGTCTACTTCCACATAATGAAGATATGGAGCAATCTGTAGCCTTTCTAAACTTCTGTGGGAAACAGCGATTGAAATCTTATGTTATCCTTTACATTTTGAATGTTGATTTAACAATTAAGTACAACTTCTAGGAGAATACTAGACTTGTGAAAGTGTTTTATAATGAAATGATTATTCTTACTGTTACTGGGGATTTGATTAAATTATTTCTCGGAGTGCAATGGCTCCTAAAACTGGCTATAAATATATCATTGATCTTTGATTTTATAGTGTAAAGACTGAAAAAATGAGACAGAACAGGGAATAGTATCTTTTAATTCCAGCATAGATGGAGCATTCCTTCTGCCCTGTTGAAAGAGGGAGGGGAAAAGCAGGAAAAACACATCTATAAGAAATTACATTGATTTTGGAGAAAAGCTTGAACTGTATTGTTCTGTGAACTGTGCCACACAGAACAAAGATCATCCCTTGCTTGAAAGCTCTTCTTCCAAGAGACAAGAGAAAGACTAACACAGTGGGGGAAGGAAGCACAAGGCAACTAGGAGATGGTATTGCTCAAGGTGGAAACTTGTGAACTGGGAAGGCTAAGCCTAAGCAATCCCAGCTTTAAGAAGGTATATAGAAGCACATGTGCTTTATTTGGCATTGTTATAGCTGGTCCTTAGAAGTAGGTGGGATAGATGGCTTCAACGCTTTGATTTTAAAATCGATCACTGAACAATAATACAAAACCACATTTTTCAATAAAAAATGTGAACAGAGGTAAGAGGAGAATTCAAGTATAATCTGGTCTTGTGAGGTGTGTAGCTTTTTCTCCAACTTTCACTTATTTCAATGAAAACTGAAGGGAATTCCTGTTTTAAAACTGTCTTGAGTTACTTTGACAAATTACTTAGTGACATCCATATTGTTATGATTCTTTCGAAATAAGAAGTTTATACAGTATTTCTACCATTTCATCTTTAAGTGACTAATATTGTTAGTATAAATTTCTAAAATCCAATGTTTTGGTAACTGTACTCAATGGCTTAACTTTTGTGGTCTCAGTAGATGAAGCATGGGTATCATAGGATTTTAAAATAATGGGAGAGGGTTGTATAAGTCATACTTTAGTGACACATGATTGTAGGATACCCAGGTATGAATGCACTGGGGCAGATGGCCAAGTCCTGAAAAAGCTGAACCTACACAAGCAGTCCAAGTAGATTGTAATCTACTCTGAAGGGGTATCTCTTAGTTTCTACTTTAAACCTCAACTCTTTTTTTTTTTTTTTTTTTTTAGGGTAGTGAGCATGTGGAAAGTTCCTGCCTTTGAAGGCAGTTGATGGGTAGCCAAACCTAAAGGAGGAGAGAAGGCTGACTTAAAAGGCTTTTTTTCTGTAAAGTAAGAAAAAGGAATGCTGCCCAAGGCAAAATGGAGGGGACAGAAGCAATTGATTCCAGGGAGTCAGTATTAGTCTCATGTTGATACTCCATGGAAGTCTGTACATGAATGATTGCCTGATGGTGATCAAGGACAGGATACCTAAAGATTTCTGCTGTGCAGCTATAGGTAAAGCTGGACTTTGGATGGGGGTTTGTAGTGCTGAAGACAAAAGAAAAACAGGCCAAAGCTTTAGTCTAGGCAAATGGGAAAAGGATCACACTCCTAAGAAAAATGTTCTCCTGATGTGGTGTAGCAGTGATGTTTATGTTAACTGATGTGAAATATTGAAAATGAGCCATCTTGTATTCTAGAACTATAAGAGATTATTACAATTCAGTATTACAAACAGTAAATACCCATCTTGAAGTTCATTTGGTAATCTAAAAATCCTTGGTGTCTAAATAAATAAAAATGTCATTTTAGGTGCCTGTCTTAAAACAAACAAAACATCTCAAGTAATTCAGAATGTGTGCTCTTTTTTGCCCTCTTCAGAGAAAACTTAATTATACTTGGAATCAGTCTAGCTTCACCTTCCAGATGTGGTGTTTTGCTATATGATTCTTGTTTGTGGTAAAGGGCCATCTGTTGTCAAAGTTAATTCATGGTGTAGGTGCCGAGAGATCTTGATTGAGTTGCCTTTTGGTCTCCTTTCTGATGCCTATTTTGTGTTCCACTTTGTTGGCTGTTTTGCATGATTCTGTTTTTCCCTTCTTTAAACTTCTACTTTTGTCACAATGCCAAAGTGGAGACACCAGAAACTGGAAGACTAGGTGCATGAAATAGTGTCAAAGGAGGGTTTTTTGGTAAGATTCTCATTCATGCTACCTACAAAGGTAAATCTACCACTGATAATTAGTATTTCTGTCCTTACATTGTGTAAATGGATTGTCACTAAATTTCCGTACTTGAGCACTAGTGTCCCCTTTTTTTTTTCCCCTTCCAAGTGCAGGCTATGTTTGACCTTTGTGGAAGAAAGCTGAAGTCTGCCTATTAGCTTGATTTACTGTACATGGTGATTTGCATAGTTTTTCCATGATACTTTGTTTCAGCCCATTACACTTGCCCAGACTCAACAGTAAAAGTTCCTGGGCCTGTAGTAATGACATTTGCATTAGCATAAAACTGAAACTATAATATTTTTTATATAGAGGGAAAAGAAATACAATCCCTAAACTATATGCTTCTGCAATCTCCTATGCCACATTGAGATGCAGAGTACAACATTTGAACTGGATATCTCCCCCAAGTACAATCTGCAAGGCAGTTTTGAATTGAGGGCTAGTTTTCTCTAGAAAACTCCAAATTTCTTACAGCTGATTAAGTGAGTACTTCCATGATGACACCTTGCTATACAATTCAAACAGGACAACTTGCCTTCAAGTAACTGAAATGTATTAAATAATCACTGGTCAAATCTGAAAGATGATGTGACACTTTCTATTTGTACTGGGCAGCCTCGTTCCAAACTGGAACTATTGGGGATTTATATATTTCAAGCTGTGGCTACTTGCTACCACTTGAGCAGCCCACAGGGCTGGTTTGTCTGTGGTCACCTGAGTGCTGACCAACAGATGGGTTCTAGACTCTCATCTGTCCGCTCGGAGGAAAATCAGATGGATTGCATGACGCCAGTAAGAAGTCTGATTTCTGTCTGTTGTATATTGCCTTGTGGCTAAGCCAAGACATGAAGAAGGCAGCAAGAATCTCTCAAGTGAGCCCAGGGGGAGTCAAAGTTAAGTTTTTAGGGACTGTAGCTGAGCAAAGAACATCAGACCGTTGCCTCTTCTGTAACTGTGAATTTTACTTGCCTGCCCTGAAGACCTGATTACCAGACCTACCTTTAGGGCTTGTAGATGTGGGCTAGAAATATCTCCTATTAAATAAATAAATAGATCAGTAAAGAGGGGAAAGTGTGTATTCCTCCCATTCCCAGAGAGAAAGTAGGAAGTGTTTATCCAATCTTCTTGTTGAAGGGATGGTGTAGTACTGCTTAAATCTCTTTTCAAAATGTAGAAGAACTTCTGTAACCTCTGTACAAATAAGTGTGGCTAGAATGAGATGTCTAATAGAAGAATGAAATCTCTATCTACCCAAATCATGGCCAGAATCACTTATATACTTGAAGCTGGAGGAGCTATTAATGTCACGTGGCCTCTTCAGGTGTCAGATTCAATAGACACTTCTTCATTGCTTATGCTATTGAAGATATTGGGGCAGTTAACAATTGTGCATTTGTTTTCTGTATTTTTTCAATAGCAAAGAGGTAGGTAGCATGCGTGGCAAGTGCTGGTTATTCTTGTAGCACTGCTGGTTGCTTGGTGATCTTGTCTCCTGTTGTGATTTAACCTCAGCTGGCAACTAAGTACCACACAGCTGCTCGCTTGCTGCCCACTGGCCCTGGTGGGATGGGGAGGAGAACTGGGGCGGGGGGGGGGGGGGGGGAAGGCAGAACTCATAGGCTGAGATAAGAACAATTTGATAATTGAAACAAAATAATAATAGCAATTGTAATTAAAAGGAGAGAGAGAGGAATAATGCCCAAGTGGGAACTTCCCTCTCCCCATGTGCGCCCCCCCCCCCCCCCAAAAAAAAAAAAAAAAGCAAAACCAAACCAAACCCAACCAAAACCCAGTGATGCACAGTGCCATTACTCACTACTGGCTGAGCGATGCCCAGGCAGCCCCCCAGCAGTGATCAGCAGCCCCTGGCCAGCTCCCCCAGTGTATATACTGACCATGGTGTTCTATGGCATGGAATATCCCTTGGGCCAGGTCGGGTCAGCTGTCCTGGCTGTGTCCCCTCCCGGCTCCTTGTGCACCTGCTCGCTGGCAGAGCATGGGAAACTGAAAAGTCCTTGACTTGAAGGAAACACTACTTATCATAGTGATGTTTTAGTTGTTGTTATCAACATTCTCACACTAAATCTAAAACATGGCACTGTACCAGCTATGAAGAAGAAAAGTAACTCTATCCCAGCCCAAACCAGGACGCTCCCTAGCAAAACTGCCAGTTTAAGTTCCACTGACCCCATTACCCCCCACGTTCCCACGTTTCAGTCTGTAAGAACAGGAAAGCAGTTTTCTTTAGCTGAGTTCATCTCAGAGGTTTTGTCAGATGGCCAGTAATTGTTCATGGAGGCAGGAGTGATCTCAGTTTAGCCAACTGGGGGCATAAAAGTGAAAGAACATTTTCCTTGAATTGCTGCGAGTGTTCATCACAGTGGATATTTGTATTTCATGCACTGAATATGTGGAGCTGAATTCTCTGCTAGAGGCACTTAGAAACTCATTGCTGCTACAAGCAGCTTGGTGACTAAGCTGCTGTCAGTGAAGGTTATCAAAGCGTATGAAGTCTGGCACTTGGGTTTCCCGGCAATTGAATCAGGAGCCATATCTGTGCAGTGCCGAATTGCAGTCTTTACCTCTGTGACCTCAAAATTGTCCCAAGATATTTTTTGTAAGTATTTAGTAAAGTGTATTTTAAAAGATCTCATTAATCTCATCTCAAAATGCAGAATTTGATTATGCATCTTCAAGTTGCTGTTCATTACTTCACTGGTTTGCAATTGCCTGCATCCTTTTCGACAAAGGGAAACATTTGACTTGAGTTGGGGAGTTCCATGCCGACAACTGTTGTTAGATTCCTGGGAGTGTGTTTTTTCTTGGAGATGAGGTGCTATGGAAAGAATTATATCACTGCAAATCCCATATTCTTGGAGCCTTTCTGATTCTAATATATTCACCCTGAATTATACTTGTAGTGAGGCTAGTAGATTTGCAAGGAACATAGTTTCAAGCTATATTTAGGGCTGAATGAACTTGGTTGACAACCTTTTTCACCACACAAAAATTAATGAAGCAGGATTTCTTGATGAATATATGGCTACTTCTCCAAATTGCTTATTTTCTTGGGGACACTGCCCCCCCCCCCCCCAAAATTTCTTAGTTTTGTGACTTTTAACAGAAACATTTAGATTCCCCACCCCCCCTGTTTTCAGAAGCTTTTAAATTTCATTGGATCTTTTCATTCTTTATTGAAAACTTAAAAACATGTAATGTCTGCCTGAGCATTTTAACTAGATTTTTCCGTCAAAATGTAACATTTTAAACAAAAATATTTTCACTAACTTAACTGGTTTTCAGTGTTAGAAAAACTCACCAATTCTTGGAACATTTGGGAACAGACTTTTTTTTTTGTTCATTAGACGTTTTTTAACATTCAAAAAAATCGCCTATATATACCTAGGTGTGCTGCAGTCTCTAATATATGCTATCATTACTTGGGGAAATCAGTAGTCACTCCAGGTTCAAATACAAAATGCTTATTGGTGTTCTGCAAACACTTTTTCTCCTGTTCCAACCTCTGCTCTATCAAGATCATTGAAAGCATGGGGAAAAGAAGCAGCTGGGTGTACAGCAGCATCTGGAGCTCAGTGGAAGACAGAATTACTGATAGTACGAAAAGGAAAACACAAAATGTTAACTGTAATAATAACAATAATCAGGTGCATCAGTGGCTGTTGCAAAGTTTCAGTTCTGGTGAAAAACAAATACTTCTCCATAGACTATCAGGAAGTTTTCTGAGCAGATTTAGCTGGCCACAAACCCCAACGCTACCACCTCAGACAGTGAGAACTGACCACAGTGACCCATCACACTTCAGCAGAATATAACATGCTATCTTATTTTGGGCAAAGCCATGACAAAACTGTTGAAATGGCACATTACATATTGCAGTGTCTCATGGGGAGAAACTTTGTGGTTCAAGGCAGGGCACATTCTACTCTGCTGTTTCATGTAGAGCTAGTCTCCAGCAGGCACTTGGTGGGTTGGAAGCCTACTGTATTGGAGTTGGCTTGGACTTTCCTTGATTGCCTCTAGGCCTTGGACAGTTGCACTTGACAGGCAAGATAAGACACATTTTCTGTTTGTGCAGTCAGTACTGCAGTGTCTGTCCTGTGCCATGGCAAAGAGGGGTTTGTGTTGCTCTAAATCATAAGGGTACAGGTTGCTTTCTGTATGTATATCCCCTTGCCCCTGGCTGGTTTGCAAAGAGCAGTCGTTATACTCTGTTATATGAACACAAATTAAAGTAACATAAGTGTGGTTGTCCTTCTGTAATTGATAGGAGAATAGCTGCCTTTGTCTGAAGTAGAGATACATTTTTTTTGTAAGGATATTCCTGATATTTGAGCTAAACTTTAACTCAAATTCTTATTGAGTAGTTTCACTGCAGTGAAAGCTCTTTGTTTAGCTTGACTGTAGTTAATGGCTGTTTTGTAAAACGTGAAAGATTAGACTCTGAAGTGGTAGTCTTGAATTTTTTACTGGTTAGTATTGGGAGTTTTTTGAGGGTTACCATGATTTCATAAACATTGCTGATACTTTTTGTTTTAAGGAACAGTGACTTATTTTTAAAAATATATACTTTTAGGAAACTCACCAAAACTCAGAGTGAGTAACGGCAAGGGAGTAGGCTACTAAAAAGAGAGACTGGAGTAAGGTCCTTTTATTATTCCTCTATCTCTGTAATTTGTGCTACTACTGCCTTGTGGGAAAATTCTCTCAAAAATAAGACAAACTGTGGCTTACATAAGTGACAATATAAGGGTGCGCGTTGGCATAACATTGTGGATTACACAAGATACATTGTGTTTCAGATAAAAATATTTTGAATGGTTCTTGTCAGTCAACCTTGCTGAAGAGCTGCTTCACGCCTGAGCACCTGATTTC
Organism: Falco naumanni; assembly: GCF_017639655.2. NCBI lineage: Eukaryota > Metazoa > Chordata > Aves > Falconiformes > Falconidae > Falco > Falco naumanni. The sequence continues at coordinate 9,889,966 of NC_054065.1, forward strand.
AAAAGCTGTAACTGTTGGTTTTAGTAGCTGTTTGTCTGAAACATAATGGAAAAGAACATCTATGCAAATGAAAGAGCACTTCCATCTTCTTGGAAACAGCCAAAAGGAATGCAGACAGATAATCACTGACAGAGTCATCAGATATTGGTATAACTTCTAGCTAACAGTCCAGCTTACTTCCTCAAACGGTTATCTTGGTAATATAAAACACAGTGAGTTTTCTAATAGTGCTAACAGCTGTCAGGGTTATTCATGTGTTACTTGTATTAGCTAAACTTATGAAGAAGGATGTAGTTAGACTGGGCTTATAGCTAACTAGGAGAAATTCAAGGTTTGGCTGTGATATACATAGCACTTGTGCCAGTTTTTCTCAGCTGCTGCTCAATTTCAGGTATCGGGTACAGCATTTAATCAAGATGACATTTAAGATGGTACATAGAAGTTTTAACAAAATATTATTGAGAAAAGCAACAGAAAATGCTTTAGTTGATTTATTTGAAGCACTAATGCCCAAAATGCCAGTTCACGGAGTATTTTTTTAAGCAAATGCCCTCTGTCAGACTATCATTGAATGACTTTGTATTTGCACAGCAACTCTAATCCATCATGCTTGACTCGGCCATCCAAGGAGAAGCACACAGAATAAAAAGCACACAAATGTTCTGAGAACCTATATGTATGGGTGTGTTTAAGTATCTGTGCACTTGAATACAGAAAAGCACCTTCACTAGAGAGGAGATTCTCATGAAGGTGATGTATAGTACAAAGGCTTTAGTAGGTAGCTTCTTAAAATTACATATATAGCTCATTTGTCACATGAAGGTTTAGAACAGTGTGTGTTGTAACAGTGTTGGCACCCCAATGCACAGAAAATCAGGAGGGAACCTTCTTAATCTAACTGGCTGAGACATAAGAGATCTTACGAAGTAAGGAATGCCTATCCAGAATGCTGGTTTTTGTGTGAGAGATGAGCTTATGATGTGATCCTGATTCTAGAAGCTGTATCACCCAGTACCTGTCTCTCCCCTCCTGATCCACCCTGTATACTATCAACAAAGTCTTCAAGCTGTACAAAACAACCAGGCATTTCAAGGCAATATATTTATGCACGTTAGTGTCATAGGAACTTGCATGCTCAGTTTCTGCAATAGGTACAACTGAGCCAATTCTGTCTATAGTTGTGCAGACACTCAGAAAATCTCTTTGCATTCGGTCAGTTGTAGGTTGCCTAGGAGGAGCACTTCTACCTTTCAAGTCCAGAGACTTAGTGGTAAAATAGTATTCCAGAAAGAATTAAAACTGAACCTATAATGATAGAGCTGAGAGCTTATGGTTCTAACATGGTTGAGAGAATTTGTCTTGCTGGCAAGTAGTGTGAGCTATGGAATTGTTTTTGCCTTATTGTTGTTTTTGCTTGAAAGCTTTCCTCTTTTCCCAGTACCTTCTCTGATCATCTTCTAGGCTTTCAGAAATGACATGGTCCTCTCAGTCCCTTGTTCTTCCTTCTCCTTCAGCTGCTTGTCGAGCTGCTTTTTTTAGTTTTATTTTTTCTATTAAACTATTCTAATTTTAGTGGGGTTTTGTCTTGAAGATAAGCAACATTTGCGATCATGACAGTGGACTCTGATAGTCTCATGCAGTTGTATTGGAACAGTGTGTTATTGCACCTCACCTGATATACAAAACCCTATTCTGCAAATGCTGCTGGGTACTTTGTAGGTGAGAGGAGGACAGTGTTCTTCTGAACAGTTCAAAATTGATAGCTGTCAGTTTTGTCCTCCTAAGTCACCCTTTTTCTTTCCTTGCCTCTTTTTCATCCTACATCATGTGGATGTCTCTTTTTTTTTTGTTTTCCCCATAATCTTTACATTTTGTTTTGAGATGACACAAATATGGGCCACAAACTAAGAATTTGGATCCCAAATATTCCATATTTCTGGGACAGCCGAAACACAGATTTTGTTCTGATCCAGGATCAGATACAAGCTCACTCAAATCCTAGTCTTCCACTTCCTCTCCCTTTGAGGAAAGTCAGCCTTGAAAAAACTCAAGGTACGGAACTCCCACTGACTGCAACAGAGCTCATCTGAGTGTCCATGATGAGCAAATGGAAAAGCAAGAAGTCCCACCAAGCACTGTAAACACACAGTTGTGTAGATATCTGCAAAAGATAAGATACCCTGTTAAAATAGGGATAGATGCTTTTGGCTTACCAGGCCAGAAAGTTTGCGTGTTGTCCCTTTCAAGGTCTCTGACCTTGTGTTGCAATGGAGTGGTGAATTTTTGTGCCTTCACACACTTGCTTTGTAGGTGCACAATAAATGTAAGACTTTAAGAAATGGTTCAGGGCCCTTATAGGGTACCTACACAAAACCTGTGTTTGGTAAGTCTCGTATGTCCTGGAAGTGTCTGATTCCCTCTGCACATGCAGAACCATTGGGAATAGCATGTCTGATTAGTCCAATAAATGCTTCCCCCAAACCTGCATCTCCTTTTCTTTGTGTATTCTGTGACCATGTAGTGAGAGTGAGAAGATTATAACGTGTGTGTCTAATAGCTCTACAGCTTGTGCACTGTTGGTAGTATCCTAGTTTTTAGGATAGCTTGTGGCTGGCTCTGACTGTCAACACAGGACAAATTTCTTGGTGGGAAAATGAAATGCACCTGGAAAACTTATATTGAAACCCTATTCTTGTAACCTTTACAGTGTGGTCCTAACATGCATGCATAAGCAGTTAATGTCAAAATCCCAAGGGCACTGTAAATACCAGTAGCTTCACTACCACAGTTTTTTTTTCTCCTATAGTTCCCAGGAACATGGAACTATTGCTTTTTATGACATGAAAAATGAACTAATGGTACAAAAGGGAAAGGTGAGGCTTTTTTGGGGGCTGAATCTGTTTCCCTTTTGGCAGCAGGTTTCTATTTAAAGTAGTTATTCATATGAGTCATTGACCATCTTAGAGTAGTTTCAAAGAAGTGGGCATTGAGTTAACTTAAAACATTGAGTTGTTTTAAGGGATTTGTTGTGATCATTTTTTTTTTTGTGGTGTGGGTTTTTTGTTTCTGCTTGTGGTGGTTTTTTTTTCCCTTTAAGTACTTTCAAATAATAAGAGAAAAAAGTGCTCTTATTTCTATGGACTTATATTATTAGGTATGGAAAGTCTAGAAAACTAATGCATAACTGTTTCCTAAGAAGATTTAACAAAGTCTTTGCAAAGATACAAGTCCATTTAGGATAGCTGAACTAAAAACTGGGGAAAAGGAAACATTCCCTTACTTCAGGAAGGGTGGGAAGTACAAGTTAGCGTTGTATTAAGGAAATTTGACCTTGGCCTTTTGTAAATGTGAATGAACACTGGTGTTGGTACTGAAGAAAATACCGTGGTGGACAGAGGAGTAACTTCATTTGAAACCTGTTTTGTTAGTGTGGTTTAGTCATTGTTTTTAGTCTGTGTGTTTTTTTTTTTTTTTAAAAAAAGCGAAGGAGTAGATCTGAACCCTCCAGCCCTCAAATTTTGAGACATAACATACAAAGCTACCAGGAGTTTCATAAAAAACAGAAGACTAAGTTGGTTCTATTAGTCTTTGTCCTGAAAGAGAGGCCACAGCATTCATTAGCACTAGTGGATGTAAAGAACAGGAAAGAAATCTTGTAGTTTTCAAATATGAAAATAAAAGTCTGAAGGGGTGCTTGGGACCCCTTTAGACAATAGAAAATCAAATCAATAAAAAAGCTTTGATCATGGAATATATTTAATTAAAAAAAACCTGCTTCGTAATAAGATTAGAAATTAATGTGATGGAGATAAAGAAAGATAAGCAGATTATTATAAATACTGTAAATAAATGTTTCATGGGTGAAACGAATGTAGTAGTATTCTTCACTGTAAATTGGTCTTGCATTGTGTGGTCTTGCAGCTGAAGGAGCTGCGGATGTATGGTTTGTCTTCCCTGATGACTCCCTATGTGAATATGGGAAAGCTGCTTTGTGCTCTATTTTCTAATGCTGCAGTATGGAGATAATAATTTTTGCCTACATCACTACGATCTTGCTATGCTAAATTAGGTATTGTTGGGAAAACAAATTGACCTTGAAAGGAAGACAGTATAGCTAGAGGACAGATGTAAAAAAACCCAAAAAACAACCCCCAACCCTCATGCTGGAAACAAAATGAGATTTCAGTAGAACCAGAGCTCTGATATGACGGAAACTTAACAGCGGAGTGTACTAATCTAACTGTGCAGCCCTGATGAAACTGGTGTAACCCACATTAACGCTACAATTCCAAAATGAGTTGTTGCTTTATGCTTTCCAGGACAAGAATCTAAAAGGTGACAGTTGCTCCATTCCAGAGCTTTGTCAATTACGGAGAAAATTTGTTAAAGGGTATATGGATGTGTTTGAGACCATTGTGTTCCCATGTGTCAATTCCATGGACTTTTTTTCCATGTGTCAAGATGAGGGCACAAAGGTGGTGAAAGGTCTGGAAGGAATGTCTTATGAGGAGTGGCTAAGGACTTTGGGATTGTCTACTCCAGAGCAAAGGAGGCTGAGGGGTGACCTTATTGCTCTCTGCAGCTTCTTGAGGAAGGGGAGACATGGGTGCTGAGCTCTTCTGCCTGGCATCCAGTGATAGGACATGTAGGAATGGTTCAGAGCTGCACCAGGGGAAGTTTGGGCTGGACATTAGGAAGCATTTCTTTAGAGAGAGGGTGGTCAAACACTGGAACAGATTTCCTAGAGAGGTGGTCAATACCCCAAGCCTGTCTATGTTGAAGAGGTGCTTGAACAATGCCCTTAATACCAAAAGTTAAAGCGTGTTGAGTCTTGAATAGGTCAGGTAGTTGGACCAGATGATCATTGTAGGTACCTTCCAACTGAAATAGTTCTATTCTATTGTATTTTTTTACTGTTTAACTATTGCTATAATCAAATTAGCCTTTCATGAGTCTGATAGCCAAACTCTTTCGGTGGTTATGTCCTACAAATGAGAAGCTAGAATGGAGAAGTCCGTGCAGATCCCCTTGGAGCGGGAAGCGGATGTCAGGTGGGACCAAACCCATCGTGGCTGCTCTTTTTTATATACAGCTGCATTATACCTTGGAGCAACACTTCATCAGCAAGTGGATGAGTGCAACTAGCATTGTGGGATGTGTTTGGAAGAATTAATGCTTTTCCCAATATTGCATTACCTCTGTTAACAAATACTGCAAGGAGATTTTGTCCTTAAAGTGATAGTCATACAGCTTGCTTGACCTTTTCATTCTTTGAATTTCATAAGGACAGGACAGAAACTAGAGAGAAAGAAAAGTCACAGATTTCTAGATAAGATTGTGTGATAAAATTTGTCTTAAATAGCTACATGATGCTACCAACTTTGCTTTGTTTCATCAATTTTTTTTTACTGCTTTTGTTCCTTTATTGGAAAAGAGAAGGAAAAATAGCAGCATCTGACTGTCTAGTTCTCCAGCCATTGGAAAATGTTCATGCTCCTGCATTCGAACCGGGGACTCTCTGAAGCTGAACAAGCATTGACTCTCCTTCCTGTGGGTACTGTATTGTATGGTGTACAGCTGTGTTCTTACAAATGTTAAACTTGTTGCCTTGACATCTGCTTATCATGCCAGAGAGATTGACAGAATAACGTGTGTCTTGGCACGGTTATTTTTGGGGTGGTAGCTTTACACAAAGGGTTGCCTATGAGTGAATTTATGCTGACCTTTATCCTTTAAAATCAGCAGTGTATGCAGGATATGATAATTTTTTATGTCACTATTTTAATCCATTACAGGAATGTCTTTCCTCTTGCATTTGTGGGACTTTTGTGACCTCTTTAATGAGCTCATTAGCAAGCATAGTGAAAAGTTTCCCTGGGAAATGAATCATTACAGCACATTTCAAATATTTGGTGTCGTTTGCCTTTAGAACACTCCTGAACCCTGTACTGAATGTTTGTTTCAAGGCTTTGGTAGTGAAGGGATACAGGGGTACCCTCTGTGGGGAAAAAGCAAGACTACTTACATTCAAAGCTGTGGCTCTTCATTGGATGCATTAGATGATGGAAGTAAGTTCCCCCTTTAGTTTACATATGTCCATCACTGCTTTCCTGAGCACACAGGTATCATCAGCTGAGTAGTGAGGCATGTCGTGAGAAATTAGATTCTGTGGCTTTAGGCTTGCAAACTTTTAGGTTCGTGCTAGCTTGTGGCCTTATTGTTATGCTTTCATGTACAGAAAGAGCATCTACAAGACGTGCAAAGGACAGCTACCAACTTGGGCTCTAAACTGCAATATCCTTAGGTTAAGAAAAGAGGAGGAGGAGGAAGGGTGAAGGCAATTCTTTGAGAGGAGACAGTTAAAAGACGTCTACACACACCTCTGGTTCTATGTCACGAGAAGTGCGCTCTGAAAACAAAATGGCTGGTGACCTGACCATGTACATACAGCCTCTGGAGATGTAAAGATTTCAAGATGACTTAGTTCCATAACTTCATCACACCTTACTGAAACCCTTGATTAATGTCAAACCACTGCATGCCAGTGGAGGTGTCTGGCTGTACCATTTCAGACATAGTATGTACCTCTGGCCAGGTTACCCTTTGGCGGCCTTGGGGGCATTATGTGCTACTTCCCCTTCAGTCCTGCTCTGTTCCCTTTTCTCCAGCACGCAAACTCAAGAAGTCATTCACCATATATTTCAGCTAGTGTCAGAGAGAAATTAAGGGAAACCTATTCTTAACTCACCTTGTTGGCCTACTAATGATTGTGGAGATATAATCTATCTAACCCTTCAGAAGAATTGCTTTGAATGCTTAGGTGTGCGTGCCCCAATAAGTGTGCTAGGATAAATAAATCTTAATACAAATCTGGCAAAGGCAGTTACTTTACTGTAGTGTTGCTTCCATCATGATCTTTCTGTGTTTTCATCCATTTTTACTGTTAATTCAGATGACTTCAGAATCTAGGGAGACTCGGAGGCTGTGGATGAAGGCAAAGGTTGGTGCTGTAACTGATACTACTTATTTGAAAGAATAAAAAAAAAGATGAATTTCAATATCACTTCCATGATACAGTGCAGTATCTATTCAACAAAACATTGGCTCTCTGTGTATGTTGTTGGTTGGCAAAATCAAATATATCAAAGCCTTGTGAGCACTAAAATATTAATGGGGAAAAGTATACTTAACTTAAACATCTTTAATGCTAAAGAATAATCAGAATTTCAAAGGTGTGTGGTGAAGGAAGAGCTGGATTTTAAGTAAGAATGAGTCAAGCAAAAATAAAAGTAGTCTTCTGTAGGCTTATGCCATTACCTGAATCGGGCACAGGGATACTGGTGAGGGCGAGCCGTGCACTCCTTACTCTGTTTCATAGCCCAGCGGGAGAAGGGGAGAAACTGGAACTGTGCTGCTCAAGACTATCCCTGGGACAGCCTGTTTTCCAGCCTGGCCTGAATATGGACTGCCCACGCCACTTCTCTCTGGGCTTCTACTTAAGTGCGAACAGCTCGATTTTATTTAACTACTTTAGTCAGAGCAGAGTTTATTGGCTAGGAGTTCAGAGATGATGGTAGGTCTTTTCCTTCATTTCAGAGACTATTAGGTTTTTTCCCTTTCAGTCTTCTATGAACTCAACTCTGCTCTGAACAAACCTTAGTAAGACTACAGCAGCCTTGATGCCAAGAAAAGAGGAAGACAGCATGCCAAAAGATTTCAAAATAAGCTGTTGTATGCCCAAAGGTCCTAGGACATAGGGTTATACATACCAAAACTTTAAAAGCAACTTTTTCTTCCCTATTCAAACTTGTGTGGTCAGAGAAAGAAATTTCTCCAGCTTTAGTGGATCCTAAATGTGAATGTGTATTTTAGCCATAGAGATCTTGTGCCTAAGATTTGTTTTAACAAACAGTCTGATTGAGGCTCTTGCAGGTAGTGGTGTCTGGATCGATTCCCAAGTTTGTTTCATCAGATTTGTGTGTAAAGCTTAAAAAGTATTTATGAATGCTTCACAGCTGAAGTTTTAACAAGAGTAAGAAAGAAGGTGATACTCAGTGTTGTCTGGAGTAACAGATTATCTTTTGAACTTAAAAAGTTTATGCTATTGGGGAACTATTCTCAGTACTGTCTTCATATTAAACTGACTACAACCAAAATATTTGTAGTTCTGTATCATTTTTGTATATCACAGAAGACAAATGAGCCTAGAATATTGTATTCATAGAAATTTTGAAAACAACCTTGTTCATAAAGTAGCAAAACTGACCTTTCCAAAATGTTATTACAAAAATGTTTTCTCAATTCCCATTATTCTCACCTAAGTTTTACATGTGGATGTGAAAGAGTCTTGTTTCGGCTACACAAATAATTTAAATGAAGTTGTCCTGGAGAGCAGAAAAGTCTTTCTTATGAGAATTAATCTGAAGAAGGAGAAACATGTAAAGAAATGAAGCTCTCTAAATTCTAAAATCAAGTTTTTTAAAAAACTGTAATCTTCATAGATGCCAGGGGGAACTGCTGCATTTCAGTCCTTTCAAGCCAGTAACTGCTGACACTAGCTGTGGTCATAACCACGAGCTTACACAAATTCTGTTTTGGCGTTGGGGGGTGTGTGTGTGGCTTTGTGTGTGTGTGTATTTTTTTTTTTTTTAACCAAAGCTGTGTTGGTCTCTGTTCCCTGCATGTCAGTCTGACTTGCAGAGTGGTTTTGGTACTTGCTGGTCAAAGTGGTTGCCACAATGTTCCCCTCGGAGTACTCCCTACGCATAATTGAGAGCTTAGGTGCTGAACCAGTGCATTGACTACTTTGCCCATGGGGACCTCAAGTATTGCAGAGGGGTCTTAGCACTGAATATTTCCATCTACTAACTCGCTTCTGTTGTGCAGAATTTCAGTAATACAGGTGAAGCCAATGAAGATTTATATTTGAGTTCGTGTTTGCCTTTCCTTCTTAGTCTGCAGCTTACACTTAGCTCAACCATAATACATCCAACAGCAGGCTTATTCAACCAACAGCTCTGGTATTTCAGTGCTAGCTTCCAGCCTGTTGGCTGAGCCTGAAGTGAAGTTAGGAGGCCTTGTCTGGGTCTAGAGTTTCTGCTCATGTGTATTTTTAAATGTAGGCCACTAGGGATAACACTTGCAGAAACACAGTGATACGGAAAGTTGTCTGGTAATTTCCTTAAGCTGTATTCTGTTTTATTGGGCTTTCTCTAACACCAACACTGAGAGCTAGGATTAGTCATTTGAATACCTTTCTATTACAGATATTCTGCCCTCGGCATAAGAGTTCTACTTTAGGGAGGTTGCTTGAGATTGTATTTTGCTTGCTATGGCGTACCACTCAGTTCCTTAGCTGACACTTTGAAATCTGTGATCCTAAGAGTCATGTTAAAGCAGATCAAGGCATAAGACCAGGAGGCTGCAGTGCTGTTGTCTTTCTTTAATCTTATTCATCCCTTCATCTCTTATTGAATGCTGTAATCTTTCACCTGCAAAATGGACAAGAAATCCTGTGATGAACAAAAGCATGTTAACATTTTGGAGCTCACGGTCTGACTTATTGTGATATTGCTCTTTGAATTTTCTAGCTAATGGTGTGAAGAGTAACAAAAAAATAAAAAAAACCTTTTTAGGTGTAAGTGAATAAGTGTCTGATCTTTTCTATCAACTATATAATGCAAGGTATAATATTTGCACTGAGAAATATCTTGATCTGATGCATTTTGCTAATTGGAAGGGCAGTGCATGATTAGCTCAAGCTTGCCATTCAGGACTGAAAAAGAAACTCAGTCCTTCAAATATCTAGGCTATGATCAGAAGGTGTTACAGCAAAACTATAATGGAGTGTGAAACAGCCAGGGGAGCGGAGTGAAGCTTACCAGGATGTCAAAAAAATGTATTATGAGAGGTCCTTATAATGAAGATGGAAGGAGCTCGAGTTAGTCTTTGCTGTGTCTGTCTTCTATTATTTTTAGAGAGGATGCCAGCCCAGCTGGGGATTTATAGTAGAACTGAATCTGAAGTGGTGCATTCCTCCCTCAACTTACCTAGTGCTACAGGCAATTCTGTCAGCTTGACATTTGGTCTTGAAGTATCTGTGCTGATTAAAACAGCTCAACATAACTCCTTCCTGAATTGAAGAACGGTCTTTCAATAAAGGCAGCCTAAAATGGAGCAGGAGTTAGCCCTTTTAGTTGGGTAGCAACATTTTGGGAGGGAGTAAAAACCCAGCCCATCTGAAAGCATATATAGGCCAATGATAAAGCTGTTAAAAGAAGAAACTCTACAGAAAACAGAAGTCTGATGGAAATCACCCATTGATGGTGCCTGTCCCAGTTAGGGGGGAAAAAAATAAATCTGTAACGTAGTAGAGGGAGAGCCTTTACCCAAACTTGCCACTCCTCCCATGATACTAATCGGTGCTTTTGTGTGTGACTCAGTTTTTACTTCTCTGTTTATATGAACCATATATATTGACTGATGTTCTCTGCAAGATGCATGGTCTGTGTGTTTCCCATAGCCTGCCTGCACATCGTGGTGGGAGCTCTCACTCTCTAAAGGCTTTGGTGGCACAGCTCGATGGGGAGGACTGCAGCTTTTGAGGCAACTCTGAGTGGTCTAGCTGGAAAGATTGCCCAATGAATTTGAGCCGTCTTTTAAATTTTAAGACGGACTGTCAAATAACTGGTTTTCTTTAGAAAAAATAAATGGATGGAGATTGGAATGTACACAAAAGGTGATTAAGAAGTTTCTTGTTGTAACTGGGGTTACAGAGAGAGTTTGGGTATTGAGCTGAGTTTACTCAATTTGAGTACACTGACAGGTAGAAAAGCATGGTGTTTGAGTCTATTGTAATTCTAGATAAAATGAGATATTTTTACTTTCTTTTGACTATCCACTATTTGTTAAATGCATTTGTCATATTGCACAAAATGTCATTTTAATATACTGGTAGTGGATCACTTTAAAAAAACACCTGCAATCATATGGAAAATTACATTTTAACTGCATAAATAATGTACAATTAACTATATTAATTACATTAACTACTCTTAACTACATAAATAGATGTATGGGTCTTGTGGTAGGAAATATGTTTTAATGTGGTAGTTAGAATTCTGATATAAATCTGTGGTAAATGCCCAACAGAAGCAAGTAAGCATAATCTTCCTGACCTGAAGAACAGAAGTTGCATAGTTAACACACAAGATTAAGCACATGAAGAAAAATAAGAGTAATTTATTGGATTGAATGTAAGTTGACACTACTTTCAGGCATGTGTGTGTGTCTTGCTTCACTCCTGAAAGAGGTCAGCAAGATTAACAGAGGGAAATATCAAAGAAATTTTTACTGCTGTCATGAGAGACAAATGGAGTCAGCTGCACCAAATGGGTGGTATACTGAAGTGTGAATATTCCATTTGATTAAGGGCAGTTAGTAACAGCAGTGTCAAATAAGTGGATGTACTCTAATGATGGAATTCTTGAAGGAAGAATTTAGAATGGAAGATGTTTCCCTTGTACAATAGTATTTTGGTGCAGATATCCTGTTAAAAGTGTAGCTTCATTTATTTCTTTTAAAGGAATGCAGTTAGTACCATCAGCTTAGGTGTGGAAGTGATATATTCATTATTTTTAGAATGACAGCTGTGTTTTATCTTTATGCACAAACTAGACTAATTCAACAGCTGAGGTTAAAAAGCAAAGTACTCAAAAATTGTCACTGAATGTAAAAATATAAGAAAATGTGGTTAACACGGTACAACTGTATCATGGGAAATTTGTAGCTGACCTAAATGATTGTAGTGCCGTTGATGTCAAAGGCTGCCTGATAAAGGTTTGTTCAGCATAACCTTGGGAATAGTCTTATTACATACCTAAAAATGGGTAAAGACCCAAAGGGTTTAGTCGTTGAGCCTGACAAGTAGCTGTAAAAGCTTTCTGTCACATCACACATCATGCATTCTATATATGCATGTGTGAAAAGCTTTTTTTAAGAGATAGTCAGATATTGGGGGCAAAAGTACGTAGCTCTGGGACAGCTGTATAAAAGCAAGGCTCCTTAGTCAGCATGAACACAAAGGTACTGCATGTCAATAAAGGAATGAATACCTTTAGAAGTAACTCAGCGCAGCACTGCCTTCCAAAAATGTTGCAGTACTAAATATCTCAGTTTTACTGTATCTCAGACCTCTTTTGGCTGTATGAACGTTATGCTGCTGGAAATGAATTCATTCATGCATACTTCACAGTGGATCACAAAACAGTTGTGTGTAGCCCAAGCAGCTCCTGTTGTCTTTTAAGGTGTGTGAGATTTCTGTGTCTAGAAAATCCTTTTTAGAGGTTTTGCAAAGTCAAAAAGGAAAGGAGGTATCCACTGATAGTCTTCATAATTTTTGTTAAACATATCAAGGTATTATAAAAGCAGTAAGAGCAGGAATTAAGAATAGACTAATATTTACTGGTGATTTAGAAACCGCACTGCATTTAAAAAAGAAATTGTGTATCCAGCAGTCCCTCCAGGGCCTGGCTCCAGACAGTAGAAAGCAGCTTATTGCAAACTTTGGCCTGACCTATGTTTGTGAACATATATATATTTTTTTTTTCTTTTTATTACCCTTATAACCTGTTGTCTATCTTTGTGGCTTGTCCCTTCTCCCTTTCTGGCCTGGGGACTTTGGTGCAGTTACACTGTCTGATCTCCTTTTTCGCACCTCCTTTTTTCCCAGCAGCTGTATTCCAAGGGGCATCAGGAGTCTCAAGATACCTACAGATGTGCTTACAATGAGCAGTGCAATGGGTATCCAAATGAGCAAGCCTAGGTACCCGACCTCTACACAGCTTAATGTGTCTTGCCAGGACATCTGGGTTTCAACAAATAAAACCCTTTCTTTGGAGGGAAAGGTTTCTGCTCCACTCTGTTTGCTGGTTATATTGTCAGTTGTGAACAGTTGTGGTTTGTTAGCACAGTTTTCCCATGGCTGTAAGTGCGGTGGATAGTGGAAGAATGGGAAAGAGTTTATATGGGTTTAAGTGACGTTGGGAATCTGGGAAATGTTAATAGGCTTGTAGAGAGAAAGAGGAGCATAGAGCATCCAACAGTGGGTAGGTTACTCAGGAGTCTGGGTGGGCTTGTTGGTGATTTGAAGGACTTCGGGAAAACTAGGAATTGTCAGTAAAAATCTGAGAATCTGGGAAAGTTTTCCTTGAGTTTTAGAGGAGATTGAGTGGAGTAGGAGCCTATACCTTGAGACAGCTGTGGTTATGAAAAAGTGGCAAAACCTGTTATTAATACTAAATATTTTGTTTAAAAAACCTCTCCACACAGAGCGAGAGAGAAACTGTTTGTAGACTAGTTGTGATTACAGGCTCTAATTCTTTGTAAGTCTTCTGAAACACCAAATGAATGCATGAATCATGTGTTGGTAGTTCCCCCAACTGACCTACTAGTAATTGACTCTATTCATCTCCCACACTGTGAAATCTGGAAAGGGTTAATAAATAGCCTAATTACCTTCCTCATCTGTGCTCACTGGGCAGAAATAGCTGCTTTAAAAATAAATATATCACAAGAGCAAAACCTGAAGCTAAAGTAGAGCGTACGCTGATTCTAGAAAAAGGAATATGAGGTTGAAGGGACTGCTGTGCAGGTGAGAGGCAACAGAGAGACGGGAACTTTTTTTTTTTTCTCTGGGCATGCAAAACCTTTGCTTGACTTTGACCTGCATGATCTAGAAATCGGTGGTGTTTAGAGGTCCTCTGTTTCCTAACAAAGTGTTGTTTTGATAGGTGTTCCACTTAATTTTATTTGTATTTGGGATAATGGATATCTGGGAGCATATTCAGCAGTGAATGGTAGGCCAGTAGCAGCAGACAAACAGCTGTGCTGGACCTGACCCCATGTAACTCTGTGGAAGCTGATTGTGGGTAGGTAATACCCACTTTTTTTTTTTTTTTTAGGCACCTAAAAGGGGAAACCCCCTCACCTTCCAGACTACCTCTTGGGCCAGGTGGACAGGGAGCTGAATATGCAGCAGCAGGGATTAAAGGTGACTAGCCACCTCATGTGTGGCAGTAGCAAGAGTACAGGTAGCAGGGTGAAGACTATTATTATTCTCCTCTGGCCCCTGAGACTCCATCTGCTGTAGTGCTTGCAGTGTGGGGCTCCCTGACACAGGAAGGAGACTGAACTGGAGTAAGTCTCGTGCAGGCCACCAAGCTGGTCAGAGGTCTGGAGACTACAGCATGTGGGGAGAGGGTGAGACCTGAGCTGGCCCAGCCTTGGGAAGGAGAGGAAAGGTGAAGCTTTAGGGCTGTATTCAGCTACCTAATGGGGAGGGTGTGGAGGAGACAGAACCAGAAACAGGTTGTGAATATGCAGGAACAGGGCAAGAGGAAATGGACTTAAGTTGCAACACAGGAAAAATCCAATTAGATATTAAGAGGTGTTGGTTGTTTTGGGATTCTTTTTAATTTTTTTTTATTACCAGGAGAGTGGTCAGACCACTGGAACAAGGGCTCAGAGAAGTTGTGCAGTGTCCACTTGGAAATTTTAAAACCTTCCTTGACAGGAGTGTGAGTGACTTAATCTCTCTAGCTGTCTGAGTGGGGCACTGGACCAGGTGACCTCTAGAGGTCATATCCTGTGACACTGTGTGTCAGTGCAAATCCCACCCTACCATTGCAGACATCAACAGTGAGATCTGCTGTTTTTCCTTCACTTAGAGGCATTCCATAAACAAGTCTGTTGCAGAGGATAATGGAGCCATTAGTGACAATCAGTGTCTCTTTATAAAGAGCTAACCTTGCCAGGCAAACTGGGTTATACTCCTAGATAAAACCATAAAAAGGGAAGCTGAAGGGAAAGTAAGGAGCAATATATTGTAGCTATTATAATATGTGGTTTTTAGTGCAGCACTTGATACAGTCTCTCATAAAGTGATATTTGCTTGATTAAATTGGGGTGGATATCTGATGGAGATCTGAATACTCAGACCAAAAACCTTCCTCGGGGATTGAGACTAAAGGTAAGGATTGATTTCTCCACCACTAGGTCTTTATAAGATGCATGAAGTTAGTTATGTTCTTTATATCACTTTCCTATTAGGGTAAGAAGAGATAATGTAATAGTTACGATGATAATTATTGTGATGAAACTTGGCCCTAGAGCAGACTTGGGCTTTTTCCTCATCAATCATTGATGTACATGTTTTGTGTGTATTCCTGATGTCTTAATGTTTTCAGTAAGTTATCTTCACTAAATTACCTCAGAGCGAGTGTAAGCACACACTAATGACATTAACAGATAACATCAAATTGAAGTAAATCACATGCATCACTGAAAGCAGGAGGAAGACAAAGCAAGCAAACAAAGAGATGAATTAATAATATGATACTTGGTAAAAAGTATGTGAAGATTTGAGGAAATATAATGCAAAGCTGAAATAATTGTAAAGGAGGCAAAGTGAGAGCTCTTGAAAGTATTTCAGGCCTTAACAGAAAGGAACTATGCTGTTGCTGTATATTGGAGTTTTGCTTTTAGACTACAAATATGTGCTCATGCATAACTGAGTAGGTGGCGGAAGAATGTGCTTGTTCTGGACAGCAACACCAGACAGTGAACACTCTGTTTCTGGAGAGTACATGGTGTGGTTTTTGGGGTCCTGGCCTCTTACTGATTTTTCTCCATCAGATGTTCTTGTGTTCTTAGTTCTGCAGTTCTCCTTTAAGTTCTTTCTTACCCATTGGTAGTTCTCTAGCACTGAGCTGAACCTCTATGTCTGTTACAGAAGGGCAGCCATGATACGGACTAAAACTGGTTTTGAGAAAGGCAGGTGAAACTTGAATTGGGAATGTCCAGGCATGCAAGTTACAAGTCAGCATAAGAAGCGCTGTGTGAAATCCTGCGGACTTGGTTATTTTAGAAACTCTGATTAGGAGAGTGATGCTTTTGTTTTTGCTGAATTATTAAGCTAGAGTGACAAGTTGAGAGGGAAAGAATGTGATTGCTACATATCTCCATAGCCTCACACACCACCTAAATAGTGTGTCAAACTAATTAAACAGAAGTTCTCTTTTGTTTTAATGAGACCCGGGTTGCTGCTGTCTGTCACAAACCCTTCTTTCTCATTGTGGTTTTCTGGGTAGGGTGTCTTCTGTGCCTAATGACTGTGGGCTGATGTTAAATTCCCAGAATGCCCTTAAATGAATGCATCAGTGCAGGTCAGAGAAGAGACCTTCTTACAAAGGATTGCCTTAGCTATGTGATAAATGCAGCTGTGAAAAAAATGAAGATAAAATTTTCTGTGTTCCTCTCAGAAGGACCCTCTAAAGTTCATGGAGGTTGTGATTCATGCTTCTGCACTACTTTGCCCAAATAGCTGAGAGACTGAAGATGTTCTCAGTGGTACTATCCATCCCTAAGACTAGGCAGCTTTTGAAAAAAGATTGCATGTGCCCTTGATTGCTGCCACGTTCCTTCTTTCTCAAGCAGATCTGTTCTGTGCATTATGTGGCACATTCTCTTTGGAGTTCTCAGATGTGTAATGAAAACATCTGCTTTGGTAGTTAGGGTGGCCCGCACCTTGTAGGGAAACAAGAACATCTGTAACTGCCAGAAGAGTTGTTGTCTTTGTAAAAAAGATGCCTGGCAACTGATGGATATTTGCCTTGGAGTTTTCTTTCACATGCTTGCATGCGTGCTCTTTTTCCTGCATGCTCCCTTTCTTGCACTGTGCGCCTCCCCCCCCCCCCCCCCCCCCCCCCCCCCCCCCGTTGACTTCTGCTCTAGGACAGATGAAAAAAAGAAGCCATGAAGGTAAAAGACATTAATTTCTCTTGTCAGATTATTGAAGTTTAGAATGATGAGTATTAATTGTGCTGCATTATTGAAGAGGTGCTCTTGCACTCTGAAGAGGTTAGTCAGCTGTGCGGTGCTTCTCCACAGAGGGCTCTTCAGTGCTTGAGAATCTTTATTCTCAGCCTCTTCAGCCTTTAGGATGATTAAACTTTCTTTGTACTTGAAGAAGAAAAGATGAAGTGTAATACAGAGCAAAAAAAGCTTTTATTTTTAGGAGGCTAATTATGTGGATGTCAGCTTGACACAATGCTACTCAGTCTGTGCTTGTTTGGTCCTTATTAAGATAATATTTAGACCCTCCTAATTTGTATTTCCTTAAGCCTCAGGGGCACAGCAGAATTGTTCAGGAGTGTCACACATGAAATTTCTTTTGAGGCATAGTTTCCAAAGATGAGGCTGAGTTCTTAATTTCCTGTGTTGCAACAGAGAACACCAACTCACCAATTGTCAGTCTGTGCAGTCTCCTGCCACCTGCGTGCATTTTCTTCTCTACTCTGTGTGAGTATGCTGTATATGTGACATAAAAATATTTGTCAAACTCACATATCGGACTACTGCTGTTCTGAACAGTTTGAGTGCGACCTGATTTTTGTTTGTTAAGCTCTTAAAGCTCTGTTTAAGCTCATAAATAGTGCTGCGAGCAGCCGTATTGATAACAGCAGACCACTTGGGATAGCTGGGATGTTTACCTAATAAATTATCTGCTATTAGATGGGACTGCACTAGGACACTGGTGGTGCCTTCTTCTCAATCTTTTGCCATGTTCATAAAGTTTGTAACTTTGGTCTTTTACTACTGAAAGCAAACTTCCTGTTAGGAAGTTGTCCATGGTCATTGGAGTGCTTGGAAGCATAGAGAATACACTTTTTTCCGTTTCTGTGCTGCAGAAGGTAATTTGGAAAATAAACTCATTGGTCCTGGCTGTATGTTTCGCCTAGGTAAATGAGTTTACAGTTGACAATGGAGCTTAATTTCAACCTGAACGACTATTTTATAATCAGCCATTGGGCTAGGATAAGCCTTGCTAACAAGAAAAGCAATTAACTTTACAGATGAATATCTTTTTCTAAATTAGTATTACATCATTACAGTTATGGAACTGTAAACAGCGCTGCAATCTGTGTTCATCTACACAATCCAAACGTAAAGATGTAGCTGAAAGGAATTCTTCAGAGTGAGGGGACAAATATTTAAGACCTGTCTGAACGAGATTGCTTTATGTCTGGGTGTTTTGGCAGGGCTGTTTCAAGATTTTGCTAGGAAAATTAGCTAGACTGTTTTTAGAGGCCATTTCAGAATGTACTTCACAGCAGACTGCATATGCAATAGCATTAATTGCTTTTGCTGAGAAGTGACTTAAATGAATAAAAATACCTGTGTCAGTGCAGCAGTAATAAACCCTTCTTACTTATAAATAAATAAAATTGACTGTACTGTTAAACTGTTGCTATGTGAATAACCTTCCCACCTTCCCTCTGAGCTTTTAAACATGTTTGGGGGATGGTTGGTTTAATCACTTTCAGGAAAAACAGCTATGGCTGTTGCTGCACAGGCTAACATTTGCAAGGTTTGCCAATTGAATATAACACTGTTTAACTACAGAGAGAGGGGCACAACCATTCTGTACATTTTTGATGCGTAATTGTAATAGAATTTTGAAGAAGGGGTGAAAAGACAGAAAATAAAAGGAAGAAGTGTATAGTAAGTAATCGGCTGGCTGGAAATCTGGATAATGCCGGAATTCGGATTGTGAATGGCAGGGTCTTAAACTAGTATAAATCCAGCAATGACAGTTGAAGGAAAAAAACTCTGATCACCATGGAGAACTGTGTTTGTCTGAACCATGGGAGCCCTTCTCTCTAGGATCCTGCCCTGTCTGTCACTCATTGGCGTTCTCTGCTCATGTAAGGTGTACTGAGCGATTTGGCTGGCCGAGACTGACCTTTCTGCTGGGCTTCTCTCATCAGTCTGTTGAGGCATGAACTACTGCAGCGTGCTCATAGATTATTATTTTTTTAATACATAAACTTAGATGGAAATTAGGAGTGACTATTGTCACCAGAATTGTCATTACAAAAATCTCTTGCTAAGTTGTGCCTAACCCTGGAAGTGAGAGCTTTAAGAAGAGATGTCAAGGATATATATCATACAAAAAGACTAGCTACTTGTACCAGTCCTAGATTCTGTTCTGGGCCTATACATCTAGGAGTTGAGCAGAGCAAAATCAGGCTTTCAGACAGCAGATTTTTTTGGACCTGGGCCAAATCAATTTCTTTTAAAAACATACTGGTGATATTGTAGCCAAAGATTTCACAGTTCCATCAAACCATAAAATATATTTCTTTCTCCAGACACCACATGGATTCTTAATAAGTCCATATTAATAAAAAGCTCCGTTCATTTGCAATTAAACCAGCATAGCTCTTAAAAAGATCTGCTTTAATGTATCTTAACCACTCATTGAAACTACTTTGTAGTTTGAATTTTTATTGTAACTATACCATGCTAAAAAATAGCAATTGAATGACTTGATTTTATACTAATTAAAGCCTCAGACCTTTTTATTGCAAATTCAGATATAACAGAAAAGTACAATAATTAGTAGTTTATTGGTTACATAATTTTAAATTATGTAAATTACACAGCTACTAAACTAATTAAATTGGAATAGATGGCCAATTTATTTTTAACTAAAATATAATGGGTAGTTCACTATATGTAAGGATATTGGAAATGCATAATTTGGAATATGACTAAACCTTAAGAACTTTTTTGGATTGGAAATTTCTGAATTTGAAAATAAAAGAAATTGTTGTGTCTCTGATGGAAAATCTTGCAGTATAGCTCAAGTCAGACAAACAACCCAGGGCTATCCTGCCAATCTGCACTACGGTCTGAAGCGGAGGAGGCTGGAAGCAGTCAGAACCATTGTCTGTAACCCATGGAGTCCCTGTTGCCAGGCCACCTCATCACTGTGTGTTGCTGTCGTGCAGGTGTGCAGGGGTTCTCAATTTTTTTCTGCTCTGGTCTTTTCTCCTGCGGACTAACTGTGGGGCTGGACAGCAGAAATGGTGTGCTCAGCCTGGCACAGGAGACTTCCCAGGGTCACGGGAGTTCTTAGCTGATCAGCTTTGAACAGTTTCCATGTATTTTGTGCTCCTACAAGTTCAGTTCTGCTCTGATCCCAAATGTGCTGGACATGGTAGTAGCTGATTATCATATGTGCAGCATGGCAGGATTCAAACTTAGGGATGTTCTGAAACTACAGTTTTTTACAAAAATCAGAAAAGTTTAAGATCTGGTTTTGTCCTGTTGTGAAATAAGTGAAATGAAGTCTTTTATAGAATGTTTCCTAGAAAGTCAAACCTGTGCGACTGGACAGATGAGATGCTGGGTGGGGGATTGGGTAGGAGATTGAAGGTTTGGGGAAGAAGACGTTTCTTGCACTGATTGAAAATTCCGTTCTGGCTTCCTCAAAGCCTAACTGGGATAGAAAAGAAAAAGCACGTTTGATGGAGAAAAGTGTCATTGCAAGGTTTTTGGCTAAAATTCAACTTGCCTAAGATCATTGCAAATTCTGTGGGATATGGTCCCAAGGCTGTCTTTCCCAGATACATTAAGTCTGGATTAAGGGTACCTACTAAGGATCAAAACTGCAGAGCTACATAATGAAAAGCACTTACGTTATTAACTTGCTCTGCCAATTCAAGTATTCAAAAATTTTAATGGGGTAAGTCTGTAATATGTACCAGGATTTCTGGATTAGATATTGTCTGTGTGCATCACTTGAACTTTACTCTGTATCTTCAGCTCCTGGAGTAAAGGAAGCATATACTCCAACATGCCCACTGAAAAACAACTGCGTGTCCTTGCCTGGTCAGGATCAGTATCAAATCAATAATGTCCATTAAAAAAACCCCACCACTGCATGGATTAGTTATTCTGGAACCCTGTAGTCTTAAGCAGTGTATGTCAGCCTGGAAACATACCTATAAATCCTCCTTGCAGAGTCCTAAGTCTGAGAAGAGATGTGAGAACTTGTCCCATAATGCTCTATCCATGCACTTATGATAACTTAGCTCCTTGTGTCAACAGCCACATTTGCCAGAAAAAACATACTGCAGAGTTTCTGATTACTTAACTGTTTTGTTAAGTGATAGGAAAAATGTGTTTCATTTATTCTGTGGGAAAAGGAAAAGGTCAAGTCAGCTGAAAAGTTATAAGTAAATACAGAGGATGAAAAAGAGATAATTGTCTTTAACACATGATTTGTCATAAAATCTGAGTTGAAACATATTTTTTTAAAATAGTATCTAGAGAGCAGGCAAAGCTTTGACTTTAACAACTTCTCCCTTATCTGTTATTCCTGCTGCTCATGTCTTTCATAATAAATTGATTTTGCTTGTATGAATGGTGTAACAGTTCTTTTTGCAATCATTTTTGTGGTCATGAATTAATGATCCAGGCTTACCTGTGAGGTCGGCATGCACAGTTTGGAACAATAAGGAAAAATAAGAATATACTGGGGGATTAACAGTTCACTTTTCCTTTATTCACTTGATGTGTACCAAGTGAAATCAACTGAATTTAGTCTGCAATTTTTTCTTCTGTAGAGCTTAAGCTCATGTGCTGCCGAACAGTTTGAGCTACTCCAGATTTACTCTTTTCATAGCTTTTAATAGCTTGTTTTGGTATCTAATATAGCTCTATCTGCATTTTTATCGGTTTTCTTATTTGCCTCTAAGCGTGAAAACAATATATACATATTTGAAAGCTGTTTCCTGTGAAATGACATGTGATAGTTATATGACTTTATCATTGTAGTGACTAAGATTGTTCACTTTAAATTTCTGTTGATATTTTTGTCATAAACCTTAGTCTTCAGGCATTTCAAATGGGAAAGCTTTTTCAGTAGTGTACTCCATTTATAGGTTATCACAAACACTTTTTTTAAACTTGTGAAACTTTGAGAAGCTACTTTAGGTCTTAAAACTTAGTTTTGGCTCTAAATATTTGTAGCTTTAATTTAACTGTTAATGTTCAGTTAGCTTGAAGACCTTGAGTAGTTTAGAGTTTGCTGTGATTTTCCTCCTGTACTATATAAACATTTTAGCCATGCTATTCCTGACTTCTCTGTGCAGCGTTTACATTCAAAAAAACCCCAAACAAGTGAGAGATTCTTAGACAGGGATAGGAACACATCCTTTTAGATATTATTCTCTTTTTAGGTTTTCTGAAGGGAAATTTTGCTTAGTCTGGGCATATATAGGCAAGAACATCTGCTTGAGAAAGGAAAATGTTGTGGCAAGATTTTTTCTGCAAGGTTGCTAGTGAATATAGAGCACAACATCAGTCCTAAGACTGAGCCTGAGAAAAGTCCATTGCTAATCCTCTTTCAGCTCTTTACTTCTGCTCTTCAGCACATCTCCTTTTAGTCAGTCTCTGCTCCACCACACTAATTCCTCTCGTCTCTATATTTTAGCTGATCTCATGTGACGCTACATCAAATGCTTTTCTGAAGTACAGATAAGTTGAATATACCGTTTCTCTTTTCCAAAGAAACTAGTGCTACTCAAGACATATTATACCAAATCCTGATACCTCAGTCTTGATTGTCTCCTTGATATATTTCTGATGTTAGATAAAACCAACTACAGCCCTGCAGTTCTTTTCTCTTGCTTGAGCTGATTTTCAATGGTAGAGCTCCCCTGAGCAAGGGGAGAGTATTTTAACCATATTTTCCCATTGCTGAGTGTCTTTTGTGCTGCTTGAAGCTATCTTATGTAGTGACAAATGTCCCTGAACTCATCCTGTACTCTTACACTGTGGCATAGCTGACCATGTTGTTGGAGAACCCATTTTGGCTTGATGTGATGGGATGGATAGGAGGCAGCCCCATGGGAACTGCCATGGTTGTTCTTGTTATTTCTGTTTCTGCACTGTAGGAGGATAATGATCCCAAATACAGACACCTACAATCCCAAAGTCCTGCTATTTTATCTTTATGTGCAGAGGAAGGAGGCTAACCAGCTTCAGTATTTCTACTCAGTTGGGTTGGTACCTGTGAAACCCATCATCTGCAATGTGGAAGATTAAACTTCTGGTTGAGTTCCTATGGCCATGAGAAATGGAGCCCTTGGGGTAAAGGCTTGTTGTTGCCCTATCTCTCCTTTTGTGGTCATCTGCATCATGCTGTGCTCTTTGAGGTCAGTAGAGAGCTTTTTCTTGCTTGAAATCTGTATACATGGTAAAAAGATGGGTGGAGGGAGCAGCTGCGATGGGTCTCGTTCCTTTAACAGTGAGGCTGCTGATTAGGGGCATACCCTTCTGAAAGCTGTAACATTGCCTGGTGTGCTGTTGAACCTCATCATTTTCTGCAAGTGTCCTGTCTGAGTGTTGTGCTGAGGGTAATTCATTTTGTATCAGAAGTAGCGAACGGCTCAGTTCTGTGACAAGGATGTCTGAGCAAAGCCTTTGGGCGTACTTGTGCTAGCACAGTTGCTGAGCAGGATCTGGGATGTTTGCTAGGTTTGACTCTGGAAAGGAGGTGGGAACCTTCACCCTTCTCTTGTTTGCACAGTAGAGAAGTGGCAGCGGAAAGCATGGAGTCACTCTAGAGTCTGGATAATGGCTAATTACAAAGTGCTTGGAAGACGGGTTGCTTGTCCTTCCCCATGGGCCAGCGCTCTGAGCTGGATGGGAGTGCAGCTGCACGCAGTGGCAGTGCTGTCTCTCCGGCGCAGGCCTCCTAGAGGTGCTCAGGGTGCTTCTGCTGCTGGAGGTATACTGGCTTCGTGGAAACTGTATAGTTGAGCGCTTCTCCCCTCGGAGAGGCTGAAATAGTTTAGCTGCTTGTAGTTTGAACTACTTTTTTATAAGCTTGGCATGATCATCCTTCAGCTGTTGCTGCGGGTCTTTTTGTCTGTGTGTGGTTTGCGTGTAAGGGTGTGTGTGTGCTTAAGGGCTAATTTGTGTTGCTCTTGGACTTGGGATAGGGAGTAGATGTGACTGAGACTTTTTGCCCTGAGGTGCCAGGTCTCCTTCTCTCCATGGCCCAAAAGTGTAATTATCTCAAACTGTTTGGGATGATGCCAGTGGCATGTGTTTCCTGATAAACAGTTGGGGGGGGGGGGGGGGGGGGGGGAAATTGCGCTATCATTTTAAATACTAGCATAGCTTTGGGGCAGTAGTCAGTTAAGATAATTTGTTAACTTTTTGTAGGGATTGAGAGATTAGCAGTTTGTGGTGCTTTTCCACTGACTTGCTCACTAAACTCTCAATTTAATTTAATTAGTAGGTGGAAAAGAACATTGGGAGCCAGGTCAGTCTGTGATGTCTCATTTAAACTAAAAATTGATCCTCCTCTTATTAAGCTTTCTGAAACTTGCAAAATTTTTGCTATTAATTAAAGGTTCCAGAATTTTGTAGCAAAGTATCTGGTAGCTACATCTAGAATTCCTTTTTTTCAATATGTCAGAATGTTTTCAGTAAGACTGATTGTGTGCATGTGACACACCACTACTGAGGTTGATGTAATAGTGTGGGTGTTAAAATCACCTATTCTTTCCTAGATGTCAGCTGTCTCTGTAAATCATTAGTCTCCACCTTTTTGATTGAAAATGCAGCACTGAAATATCTCAGGGCCATAGGAGATAACCACTGAATAAGAGATTTTTCTAGATTTCTGAAACTTCTTCCTGCTGTCTTATGGATTCACCTGTGAGCAGGCTACAAGTTTCTTAATGTACAGTGCCCTGAACCTGGCAGTACCTCAGCTTGGATTTTACTTGTACATCTTTATCCTGGTCTGCTTGTGTATTCGTAACAGTTTTTTCATGTGCAAGAAAAGCCATTGCAATACCTCTCACATGCTTGCTCACACTTATGTTCTCATTGTTTTCATACCCTAGGAGAAGTTTAAATGCTTTTGGCAAATCCGTGCTGAACTTTGTAAGAAACTATAAGTAAAAGGCTTGTTTTATTATTAATTCCAATGTATTTTACAGATAAATAAATGATATTGAGATTTTTCCCTCCTGTCCTACTCGCAGTTCTCAAAACTTTTAACTTCAGAGATCTTGGTCGATTTCCATGAAGTCATGAAAGTAATCTCGAGCAACTCTCAGATTGGCCTGGCTGGTTCTTGAACTAATCCAGAGTAAATTTCACCATGCACAGCTGATTCAACACTTAATCTAGTCTCTACTATATATTCTTACAGATGACTTATTATGGTGGCTCAAATGAAACGTGCTGGAGTCACTGATTCCTTGTGAATTAAAATCTGGGTTTTCACTAGGAACCCAACTCTACCTTGCTTCGTACAGAAAAAGGATCTGTACAAAATGAGAAATGGAAAAACAATGGGTTATGGAGAGGTGTCCAATGGTGCCATGCAGTTAAGCATTAAGTGCATTTTCCTTAACATCTTTTAGTGAGCTGAAAAAAATCAAGTAAACAGCATATTAATTAAATATGAGTGATGATAAATGCAGAAGTCTTTGTGAATGCATGAGCTGATAGGAGAAAAATGCTGAGGTACCTACAGAGCTTTGAAAGATGGGTAAGAAACAAGAAAATAGTTTTCTAGACTTGTTCTAAAAAAATTAATATATCTAGCATGTTTGGTGCAAAAATAATTGGGAATTTAATTATTTGATATGAGAAAAATAATTGTCCTGCCTATGCTGATATTTTTGCTCATATTTTCCTGAACGAAGTGTTTTCCTGGTGCTGGAGAAGATAAATGTTTTTGTTGCTTTAGTTTCCAAGAATCAAAAGTGATCACAAATCTGTACTGGCTTGGAGCAAGGTTTGACATGTTGATGCTGACTGAAGGAAAGACCCTTAAAAGAGTTTAGGAGTGTTAACTTTCTGGGTTTGACTTAGAACATGAAGAGTTTGCCTTGTAATTCTCAGCCTTGGAGAGAGCTTTAAACTGGAAGGTGAGTTTTTTTATTTTTAAAGTGGATTCCATGAACTCTTAACTTAGTGTCTACTGACCTTGGGAAAGGGACTTCTCTTCCAGAAAAGATGTCTTGCCTTTGTAATGTTTCTTGGTTATTAAGCTACCTCAGAACTTAGATGTTACAGTCTGTCTGCTGGCTAATAAACTTGTTATACATGTTTGTAATAGTGACAGTGTGTTTTGTAATTTCAAACGGTTTATTTCAGCCGTTGTTCCAAGGTTTTTGGAAGCTGAATGAAATATGTAGTTATTGACATCCTACCTTGTAATTTGAGAATGTTAATAAACACTAGCTCATACCACAGTGACGCTGGAAGAAATGGTAATAATACCAGAAGCCTGACTTTTTTGTTTTTAGTGGAAATGGAGACAAAAGTAATTCTGTTAAATTATACTTTTTTAATTACAGTATTTAATACCCAAAGGGTTGCAAATAGCTGATATGTCAGATGGCGTATGTAATAACATTAACTAATCATTATTACAACATCTCTTTTAAGATGAATTTGGAAGGAAATAGTTAATAAGTTAATAATACCTTGGAAGACCAAAAGAGAAATTTTAGATTCGTAGTGACTTCTATTCAACCACCAATTAGAACCGAATAAATATGTGGTAAAGTTCTGTGGAAGTGTATATATTGGCATAAAAATCCTGAAATCTATTTGATCTATCAGTTTGTGGTCAGTGTACATTGTGAACTGTGTGGAAACACGCACGTGTAGGGGCACAGTGAAAGGTTAACCTTAAATCTGGAATTCCCTGAACTGAGTTTGATCATGTAGCCTCCTTACTTTGTCATTAATATGATCATCTTTTACTGTTTTCCATATGGGAGGAAGAAACAGTGAAGGAAAACTTCAAAGAAAGCCTCTAGAGCTTTCATGGGATACTGGCATGTGGGGGGAAAAAAAGAAAGAGGAGAGGAGTTTAGAGGGAACCTAACAAATTCTTTAGTCTTAAGAGACTAAAGTACCTCTTGAATTATTGAATGATAATACTAACCCTGATAATGAAGGTACCTCTTGAATGATTAGGTACCTCTTGAATTTTGCTACCGATGTTTGAAACTGTATTGTTATTTTCCTTGTCTCAGACTAATATTCACTCTACCTAGAAGAAATCTCAAGTATTTATCCTATTTGAACCCAGGGTCAGAGTTTCTGGACTGCTGTCCTGACCTTTGCTGCTCCAGCATATGGAGTGGATAATAGAGGTAGTATAGGTGGTGTAAGATCTGCATAAATAGATTTTGTTCTTGCAGTATGTCCTTTGGTCTCCTCTGTTGGATTATATGGCTGAACTCATCTTTCCCTACGACTGCACTGCCAGTTGTCTAGAAAACTTGAGCAGCATTTAAGATCTTAAGATTCAGGATGTAACCACTAACTCATCTTTTCTGGCTTTTTTTTTTGGTGGCCAACAGCCTGCATTTGCCCTTTATACAGGTGAACAAGACTGTTCTAAATTTAGGAGAGCTATGCTTGCTTGAACTAGATCTCAGTTTGCCCCAACTCTTTTAAATGGGTGAGCTATTACAGAGTATCCACAAGCCAGGAGATTTGACTAGTTTAAATTTAGCCAAACAATTGAAGCTGCTAAAAAATAGTTATATTTTTAATTTTAATCTTAAATATATTTTTTCCCTTCATGTTCCTTAAAAGATTTTTCAGTAGTCTAGATTTCTTCAGTCTGTCATGTGTTTCTATACCTCTTTTTCTATTCCTTTACTTAATTTCGTGACAAAATGAAAATAATTTTAGAGCTTTATGGTTTTTATTTTATTCCAATGGGCGCTGTGACAGTAAAATGCTGGCAGTAGTGTTTCTGATTAGACTTTTGTTTTATTATCTAATTCTTTAATCCACAGTAATCATCTTTTGGTTGCTAACTAGTTGCTAAGAAGGATAGACTGCCTTCAGAGACCTTTCTGGGAAATGGTCCAGTTCCTTGCTTGCCTATTTTAATCTTAAATTTGCTGTTAGAATTACGCAGTGTTACAGGATAACACAAGTCAGACACAACAACCTCACTTTGTGAGTTGGAAGACAACTGAACACACATGCTCTCTGCAGAATGATATCAAATAATATGCTCGGTGCTTTGTATCTCACTGGTGTTTCATTATGTGATCATGTGGATTTTTGTTTTGCTCGTTAATAGAAAGTAGGATAATAGTGTGCTATGCTGGGTGTTGTGCAGAGATGATTAATTTGTTAATCAGGCTACTAGATTTGATATAGGGCAGCTTGATGAGCCTCTTATAGGCTAAATAAATAAAATCAAATCTTCAAAGGTATTGATTGGGTATATTTTGATTACAGCATAGCAGAGACTGACTAGATACTGCATAAAATAATGGCATTTTGAGTAATTTGAGAAGTGAGAATAACAGGTCTGATAAAAATAGCAGCACTAGAGACAGAAATGTTTTTTGTTTGAATGCGTCTGGCCCCATTACAGAACACCAGAGGCACTGGGTATAGCCCATTAGCTCAGGTAAAATATGATGTTGCATATTCTGGGCTGGACTGTGCCTGGCTGCCCGTTTGTGCCTAAACTGGGAAAAGGAAAGAGACCACACCTATTCCCTCCCAGTACAACTGGTGCAGCCAGGCTTTGTAATGAATTTCAGATGTAATATTTTGGTGTTCTCAGCATTGTAAAAGCTGTCCAAGAGTACGGGGTAGGACCAGATGGTAGAAACCAATAGGGCTGGTCTAGTTAGGAAAAAGGGGAGAAGTAACAAAACACTTCAGTGTGTGTGTGTGTATATACACATACATAAACCTTTGCCTATTTATCATGGTGTTACTGTGGATAACTGTATTAATGAGGAATCTGAGGCAAAACTGGAAACAAGATGCACCCAAACACCTTTCCAGCATGAAGGGTGAGTCAGTAGCACTTTTTGGCCCGGAAGTTGGGGCTTCCCACTCGAGCCATGAAGCTGCTCCTGCTGAACAGACAGAATTTATGCTCAAGTGTTCGCTCATTAGTTTATTTAAGGTGAGGAGGTTTTCAGTTTTGCCATGTTTTCCTAACAGCTGAATTTTTGGGAAATTTTGCTGTATTTTTCTTCTTGATTCTGAACTTGGAGCCTACATTCTGATACCACTTCTGAAGTGTTCTGGTTCCACACAACTGCTGAAGTTTTCGGGAAACTGAAATGTCCTCTTCCCATCCTTTTAGGGTAGAGCTATATTATTCAGGCTTTGTCTGGATGCTAGGATTTAGACTGTGAATCTTATGTTTATTACATGCAGACATGCATACTGCCAGTGTGTTTTAAAGTAATTTTCCTCAATAATCACTGCTTCACACATCTTATCTTTGTAGAGTTTATTATTCTCCATATTGCACAATTTCATAAGTTCTCCCAACATCAAAAATCCTCTAGGGAAAAAGTAAAAGTAAAGCTTTTACTCCAAGGGCAAACTTAAATTTTCTCTTGCTGTTAGAAATCATCTCTATTCACATAAGAACTTTTGCAGCTCAGTTTATCTTGATCTAGTAGTGAAGTAAAACCACCATATTAATACCTTTAGTGTGTGTTGCCATATAAATTAATGGCAGAAGCTTAGAAATACAATGTTCTGGTCACATCTTGCTTTTCTGTGGAGACTGCCAGCGAAAAAGCTCTTGTGTTTATAGAGCTCCAACACTTCTTGCACTGACTTTCTTCAGTGTGGGTTGGATATTAGAAATTGAAGATGTTCAAGTCCTGTGCATGTAATGATGTCAATTCAGATTAGTAGTTACTTTGGGCTTCCTGCCCCTACTGCTGCAAAGCAGGCAACCATGATGCTCTAATTCTCCTTTGCTTTTTATCTGGATACTGCACTGCCTTTTAGTTTTAATCAGGCCTGAGGAATTTCAGTGTAGTATGAAAAACACTGGCTAAAGATTGAGGAGAAGGGAAAAGCTTGGCCAAGAAATGCTGAAACTTAGGCATTTACTGTTGATAATGAGCACAAGTGACAAAAGGAAACCTGAAAAATATATATTTTAAAAATAGATACATGTAAACCAGATAAACAGCAAAATATTTATGCTTTTTCAGTTCCAGTTGAGCTCTGTGTTGCAAAAATTTTCTGTTTTAGAAAGTCAATGGCAGTACTAAGAATTTCTTGGTCAAGAGAAAATATATTATTAGTGAAAATCACAAGGCACTTACAATATCCATTGTTTCTGAAAAACTAATGTTAAATGATTTGGAGAGTAAGTTATGTGGCTGGATGAGCTCCATGGTTTTCTACTTATTAATTCTGATAATACTACCTTTGGCGTTCATTTGGCCATGCCATAAATAGGGAGTTAGGTTGGAGTTTGCCCTGTTTCTTTCACTTATTTGTGGTAAATCTATCCTTAGTATCACTTATGGAGGTGGATAATAACTTTTATTTCAATAGTCATTCAGCAACACAATGCTCATTACTAGCTCAGGGAGTCGGTGTTTTCAGAAATGACTAGCAATTTTGTATGCCTTACTTTTTTTATGGCTTCTCAAATTGGGTAGCCAGAAATTATGTGGGTTTTTTTTCTTTCTCCCCTGACTCCTCCAAGGAAATGCTGATGATCAGCCTTCTAGAAAACTTAGTGCATGTCAAATTCCAGAGAGTCCATCTCCTTCAGCACTGCAGGCAGGATAGGAGGCTGTTCTTTAAATGTATTGATGACTATTCCATGCTCCGAAATGATATTGAAGGACACTTGATTCTCCAACTTTATGATAACTTTCATGAAATATTTAATGCTTGCCTGATGATTTATTCCTCTCTGCATAATGCAATCTAAAAGAATGGTTTCGTTAATTATTTACATTGTACTGCTGATGCTATTTCTCTCCAAGTGCTTTCCAGCAGTAGTTGTTTCTGCTTATTACCAGGATAGACTTTAAAGGGCAGATCTTGTCAGGGAAGCAGAATGATAACCTGTCTCTTTTGTATCCATGTGCATTCATAATGTGTGCGCTGGGCAGAAAACACTAACGGGGCTGAAGCAAGAAAAAAGGTACTTAATATTGCCAGGGAGACCTGTGCTCTGAAATAGGAATAAAGCCTGGGCCTGGCTTGGAGCTTGTGAGTGTGCCTCTTAAGGCTCCTTGTGGCAATGTTGGCAGGATGAGAAGCTGAAAAAGGCAGTACAGAGAGGTTTTGGAAGCAGTGGCAGTGTAGAGTGAGGAATGTTAAGGAACCTGAGTGAGATGCCTGAGGGTGATGATCCAGCATCGCTGCAGGACTCTAAACAGCTCACAAGGTGGTTGCGGGTAAGCTTTTGCTCCTGTAATCTTGTTTTAATAGGTTGTAAGTCTGACAGCCAGCAGTGAACTTGGCAGCAGAGGCAAAGGAGGGAGGGAGGCTGCCAGGGCTTTCTAAGGATGCATGAAAAGAAGCCCTTTGAGTCTTTAGGTCCCATGGGTTCTGCTGTCAGTGATCTCCCTGGCTGCCTGAAACCGGCTCAAGTAAACATAAGAAAAGGAGAGCTGCCAACACTGACCTCTTGTTGAAGGCGCTGCTTGCTGGCTCTGCTGGCCCTGGTCAGAGCGTGGCAGAGGCAAGCCCTGCCTCCTGCAGCAGCTGCCTGGCTTCTCTGCAGCAGCTGAAGCATTGTACTATTCCTGCAGCGCAGCAGGCAGCAGTATCTCTGGCTTCACAGGAGGGAGAGGAGCAGGCTGACATTTACACTTCCCTCTTGATTGCTTTTTCAAAAACAACAATCCTAAAGGGGAAAAGTGATTCCTGGTTCCAAACTATTTGTCCAGCAAAGGTCAAAGCACATTCAAGATGGCATTTCTTCCCTTTTCTTCTCTTTTCTAAGGTGGTATGATTCAGCTTCTCAGGTAGCACTACCTGGGGTAGTCCAGGTGTTAGGTGGCTAATGGTAAACTATACTAACAAGCAACCTGGAAATTTTATTTAAGGGGATAAATCCCAGGGAAAAGGCACTTGTAAATGCTCTGTAAGGACTGCTGTTGAAGACATAAGTGAGGGGTGTGTGTGTGCTTTTTTTTTAATATTTGAAACATTGAAACCTGGTTTATAATAGCATCAGTGCTGTTTAAAGTGGTTTTTAATTAATTGAACTCTTTCACAAATGCTGCCTTAAGACAAACACCAAGCAGGTGGATTTGGTGTGTGGCTCTTTTTTTTTTTTTTTTTTTTTTTTTCTGGTTTAGCACATCCTTTAGCTTTCTCAGGGACTGTAATTCAGTCCTACACAACTTCAGATTATTCACTGTGATGTATTCTACTAGGAAATAGTAGGTTTCCTGCCCACCCCCCCACCCTGCTCTTGGTAGGGAAGGAGAAATAAAGTCTTTGTGCACAGTGGATGACTTCCTCTGGGTCACAGAGGTGCCCTGTGCAGGCTAGACTGTAACTCAGGACATCCTTCAAAAAAAGTAAGCCAGATACTTCTCTTGGATACAGTGGTAAAAATTAGGAATAATATCAGCCAATTGGTTTGTACTGGTATGAGAAAAGAATAAGGGCCAGGCAGTGAAACTGGTTAAGCAGCTGAACTACTGAGTTGGCTCTGACTCACTTGCTGACCAGGACTGTAACTGCTGATGCTCAGAGGTGTAGTAACATGTCTGAGGACAAGATATGCTCCACTTTGTGAGGTACAGCTACCCAAAGAACAAAAATTATGCAGTGGTTCGTAGGAGATAAGATGTAAAGATATCTAGCCCCTTTTAGTCCTGTGGGAGCTGGATCACTTGCTCATTGGCTCATATTCCCAACAGTCAGAATAATTCCGCCAACTTTCAGTGCAGCAGAACATACACTAGTTCATGGTTTAGAGGAGTGTTGTTGGTTAATTTTATGCTTTACAATAAAGCAGCAACAAAAAAAAATGCTGTAAATTTTTAAAGCTTTGCTAAGCATCAGTGGCTTGTCAACATTTGAACTGTGCTGTGGGTCTTGGGAAACTTTCAGCCATGCAGCCCTCACTGGAGTGCTCTAGGCAGAAGCCTTCATGGAGG
Source organism: Falco naumanni (assembly GCF_017639655.2). Classification (NCBI taxonomy): domain Eukaryota; kingdom Metazoa; phylum Chordata; class Aves; order Falconiformes; family Falconidae; genus Falco; species Falco naumanni. The sequence continues at coordinate 9,922,782 of NC_054065.1, forward strand.
GCAACTTGTAGATGCCATCAATGGGCTTCTTGCCATCTGGGGGCTTCAGATGCATTCCTAGGGATTTCCATGCTAAGCCAGTTGCTCCTGGCTTAGGCATATTAGAGACATACTACATATCTGTGAATCTCCTATTAGACTTGTTTAAATAAACAAATGTATAGAAGACTGAGGGATAGGAAAAACACTGCAGTTTTTTCAAAGGCTTTTGGCATGAGTTGAAGTGCTTCTTTGTTCTTTCTGAAAGAATCCTGACTTTTTGCTTGAGGTGTCTCATGAGTTTTCCATACAGGGCTCTTCTGAAATTTCTTTGTGTTTAGAAATATGCAAGCTTTCAAATACTGTAAATCCACAGGACCCTTTCAGCCCTGACACGTCCATGTGATGAAAAGAGCTGACAATAGGCTGACCTTTATCTCACGGTCCTTACAGATAATACAGCCTATATCCCTAAATAGGTTGCACAACAGAGCAAAATTAAATGTTCTCAGACATCAGCCATTATTGCTCCCATCAGTGCCCATCCCTGTCAACCAGTCTTGCAAACAGAGCCAAAAAAGCTTGTCTGTACCTGCCTGTTACTTGTATGCAGATCCTCTCTTCTGTGCAGTCATCCATCAAAAACGGAGTTGGCAGTGATAAATGGTATGTTATTCAAAGAGGTGTTGCAGGTGTAGTCTGCAGGAATGTGTCTTTGAATTTACTCATACATCTTACAGAGCAGACTATGAAGTTCATTAGCAGAACTGCTTCTTAATAAGTACAAGCCCATCCTATTGCAGTGTTAACCACTGCAAGTCATAGATCTCACTACAGTATTGCACCTGTACATGAAAATGTTGAAGTCTTGCTTAAGAAGAAACTAAACAAGAACATGAATGAGAGTCAAGGGTGTCTGAAGTCCCATGAGGAGAAAATAAAATACATTGAACCATGGTTTCAAGTTATTTGGAACTTCTAAGACCATTTCCATTAATTTCCTTTGCTGTTTGTTGGATATTGTTTCCTTATCTGGTGTTCTCTCAATTATTAAAACCCAATTACTGTTTGTTTGGTTTTTAAAATTAATTATTTAAAATTTAGAATTAAACTTGAGAGGTTGAATAGCTGTGTCCATCACAATTTTTTTGGGTACCTAATTAAAATTCCCATTAGTTTCTCATACGACTGCTAGCCACCTAATTTTCTTCAGAGGAATTCATTTCAAATCGTGTGCATTTGTGTATGAGATGGAGAAAATCTATTTCTACAGTTCTGTGTGCTGTGAGAACAGTCAGACTTGTCCTTTGGTTGAGGGAACTCTGGCAATATTTTATTCTGGGTGGCTGTTTGGGTCACTGTGACTTTCCAAAATGGACCTGATTTGCATTAGAATATTTAATTTGCAGTGCTATATCATTACACTTCTCTGTGACTAAGAGAAAAGAATTAAAACTTCAGCAGAACTCTCTTCTTATATGTCTTCATGAATTATTTTAAGAGTTAATGTGAGCATACTGTTATCCCCTGGCTGAAGATCTGTGGTGGGGGGGGGTTTTGGGTGTGTGTGTGTTGGTGATGCTTGGATTTTTTTGCTTTGGGGCTCCATGAAAAATAGTATTATCAATTTTTTCCTAAAGCATTCAGAAAGTAGTCTTGCATATTCTTATTATTTCACCTCTCTTTAATGGTGAACTGATTTTAAAGGGCATTCTGGTTTCCACTGCTTCTGTAATGCTTGCCTGCTGGGCTGCCATTGCACCATGCAGTGCATAGTTGGGTTCCATGTATCTCCAGAGCGTTGCTGAGTTCTGCTCCTAAGAACTAAATTTCTCTTAAAAACAAAACGGGGAGTATAAACCTTCCTCAGGAAAGCAGTCCCACACCTGGCAGGAAGGTGAGGTCGGATGCTAGCCATGGTAGCTGCAGGACTCTGACACATGCAGCACTGAGGTTGAGCACACATGTGCATGCCCTGCTTCTGGCTGGGGAGCACTACCTGTGGAGCAAGTTCCTTGGTCTGGGAGCAGGGCTGGATTTCGGGGTTGTGGCTGGTAATGAATGTCTGCCCCAAGTGGGAAGGTACCCAGGCTGCATATGCTATAGTGGGGAGAGGCCAGTGTTGGGGTGTGTATTAGAAATAAGACTCCTGTAGAACAAAGCTTGTTGGACACACTTTTTCCATGTTAAGGACGTGAGGGAATAAGTGACCTTTGCTGTGGGAATGGCTGTTCCCTCACATTCAGTGCAAGAGCTGCTGCTGTCCAGTCTGTCTCCCAGCAGAAGCCAGTGTGGCTCCCAAAAGCAGTGGTGCAAGTGACCTAAATGGAGGGACCACAGAGGTCTTCCAGAGGCTGGAAGTTTCCTGCTGTGGTGGCAAACCCTTATGCCAGTGACACAGACCTGAAGGTTAGCTGTGGCCTTTGATGCTGAAAACCAAAGAACTTGGTTCTAATTTCAAATTGAAGAGTCAGTTTGATAGGCCTGAGAAATGTATTGATATTTTTATTTTGCATGTTACAAAAAAAAAAGACTCCAAACAAATGAAAAAACAACCAAACACGAAAACCCAGCAGACCCACCACCAAAAAAAATCCAAAAAAGACTGTAGCTTACATGGAGCTACTGAAAGATAAAAGTTCAAACTACTTTTAGTCTCCGTTAAGAGGAGCAACAAGACATTCTTGGCAGGACTGTTGTGGTCTTGAATATTGTTTGTCTCAGCCTGTTACTTGTTGATGTGGTGAGCCCCTTGTTGAGAAGGATGGCAGTGTCACAATGGGGATACACAAATCAGTCACTGGATTACGCAAAGGTCTCTACTTTTTGTGGCACAATTAGTCTGTTGTGCTTTTGCCCTGAAATATTTCTGTGCCCAAGGTTATTCTGTTTCCGTTCACTCACCTGTGTCCTCCCTCACATTGATGTGATTCCACTGTGGTCTTGTTGCAGCAAAGAATGCAAAAGAGATGGTCAGTGCTGCTCAAGTTTAATTTGGCTTTGCGGTATTTGGACAAACTTATCTGAATGAGTGATGGCTTGTTCTTGTTAACTCTCTCTGTTTGGATAGAGGAAGTCCCAGGGAATTCCTGTGTCATAGCTCCTGACCAGTTTATTCTTTGCACTTTACAAGCTACTGGAGACCTCAGCTGAGATGGAAAGTTGAGAGCAGAAAAAATAGCAGTCTTACTGGAGCAGAACCAGTGTTACTGGGATGACACTTTCAAAAACATGTTGGCACCTAAACGTGCAGATGCCATACACTTCAAGTTTCCAGAGATAATTATGTGCTGCTGAGTGCTTAACCACTGTACAGGAGTTTCAAAAAAACCCTTATCTGCATTGATAGGTTCTCCTGCTCTGCTATTACCAAAATGACTGATTTGGGCTTGTATCATGGATCTCTGAAAAGTTAACATCAGAAAACTTCTAAAGCTTGGTGGGTTTTTTTTTTATCCTGGTCTAGGATCTTGTCTGTAAGAATATGCTTTATCAATATTTTCCTTAACTGTGTCTGCAGTGCCTTTTGATTTGTTTGGCTGACTTCTCAAGGCTGCCGATTTCTTTAGTTCAAAAAACCTCATTTTCCTTGATGCCACCATGCTGATATAATAGCAGAACAGAACACATTGGCAGTCAGTTGTTGTGTTCATTACCAATTTGCTTTAGTTTGTTTCCATTGCTAAAACTTTCCTTTTGTAAAATGTTACATTAGGTTTTCTCAAAAATTAAAGCTTGTAATGATGCAAGAGGGCTTGAGTGGAAACTGATGGTCTGCAAGAACTCACAAGCATACGGGCTGTTGTTTGGGAAATGTACAAAAATATGGCTTGTTCAATGATTGATCTGAAACATGCTTTCTTTTTTTTTTTTTAATTACTCGATTTAAACTATTTAACCTAGACATGAAGGCAAAACTAAGAAAAATCACATTTGCTTGAGGGGGCTGCTGGCACTATGGATTGCTTTAAAATTGCTTCTCATTCAAGTGTTATTGAAGGCAAAGCCTAGCATAAAGAATTTGAAATTAAGGACAGTTAGCAGCAGGAACATAACAGAGTCAGAGGGGAAAAGGCATTTATAATATAAATGATGATGGGCAGGGTACTTTGCATGTAGACAGTGCTACTAATTAACAACTGTGAGGTAGCCCAGGACAGGGACTGAGCTCAGAGGAAGACAAAAGTCCAGATGGCAGGCTGTGATCTAGAAGTGCAGGGCATCAGACTGTGTTACAAGGTGACTGCAAGGTGAGAACAGAGACTTCTTTTGTTGTTGTTGGAGCAAATGCTCCAAGAGAAACAGGGTGATAGTGATCGCCTGTACAGATATAGAATAGATCTAGCTTTAGAGCTAAGTATACATTCTGTTTTGCTTCCAAGGTTTTGTGACATGAATGTTCCCTGGGAGATATTTAACTGCTCAGAGTTTAGGAAGCAAATGTGAACACAAATAACTTCTTTACCTAGTACGTTAGGCATTTAGCTGAACAGTTTACAGTCTGGGGTAATATTGTTGATCCCAAAGTAGATGTTAAAGAAATGTGTAGCCACTGTATGGTGACAGCCCAGGAGGCTGCGGGAGCGTTAGTGGGTAGAGGGTGCTGCAGAGGCCAAGGAGCCCCCTCCCGGCATGGAAGCTGCAGCTTCTGGGGCAGTGTGCAGCACCTGGAAGAAGAAAACAGACTTCTTGCTGTTCTTTACCTGTCTTTGCAAAGGCTTTTCGTTTTACAGTGTCTATCTTGTATGCACTGCTCATCTCTCTGGGCCTCATGTATCTCGAGTGCTTTGCTGTTAGGCACTGCATTTCATAGGTGAGTAATCCCACATGTTTCAGCAGCACTACCAGAGAGAGAAGTATCTGATGCTATGAGGAAAACCTGCAGAATGAAGCCACAGGATGGGGCATAATTCAGATGGCACATATAATATACTAATAATCAGTGAAATGTTGAGGTCTTACAAGTCTAATTATTCATGACTTATATCAATTTTTGACATAAGGTCAAGAACTTTTGTGAAAAGGTGAAGCATTACTGACTAGTGTGTGTGGGGGTCAAGTTTCAATATCAGAATACTTCACACAGTCTGTGATTTGGATGCAAAAACTGAATGCGTAGCAAATAAGCAAAAAGAAAGAGGACAGAATGGATCTTGCAGCTAAAGCCACTGGGCATGGTTTCCAGGCAAATGTTTCTAGCCCTTAGACTGGTTGTAGAAGGGCGTCTGTTAATGCTGTGTGTTGTTTTGTCCTATCTAAAACTCAATTGGTAGTGTCCAAATATGCAATAAGGCTTCTCTGGCCACATAGAATTTCAGATTAAAATTCTGGATCTCAATTTATCATTTGTGACTCCAATAAGATGTGGCTTCCAGACTTGGACCTAGAGATCATTTTTTCTGAAGTTTAGGGTCTACATTCACTGTTCAACTTCACTGTGTTAAGGGGAAACTCGAGCTGCAAACTCTGGCTTGGTCTGCTAGCCATGGACAAACTTCAACTGGTACCAGTATATGTATTACATGAGTAACTTATAGTTGTCTCGTACTATACACTGTTGTTGCCTATGATTAGAAGAATGCTTGTGAATTGTTTTTTGTCCTTGTCATTTATTTGTTACTTGAAACTAGTTCATAATTCTTCAAATGTTGAGCCAAATGTTTACTATATGAAAACAATCATGGTATTGAATCTTAATTAGTGTTCCTAGTAAGCAAAACTAAAGATACTGTGAATAACAGCTGCAGGGAATTGATTAAAAATTCACTGAGTATAAAGGTATGGTATCTTTGTACTTTTAGCCCAGATAAATCACAAGTCTCAGCTGAGATACTGACTAAAACTTCTGCCACTCACTGAAAACAATTTTGTACCTTTGTGGAGAGCATGAAGTGGGATGACAGCACTGAATGTGTCAGTACTTCTGTTTCATTTTTACCTTGGTATATGGCAAGAAAAGGGGTTTTTCTGACATTATGGCAGTCTGTAAAAAGAGCACTAAGAAAGGCACCAAAAGCTTTAGAGTGATGTTCTAGTGATGATGAAAAATGTCCTTCTATGCAATTTTGGAATAAATTGACATGAATCATGCGCTTTCTATTTCAATATACTTTCTTACTGTAGTAATTCACTGCCTTATATTGTATGAGGTGACTGTCAGCTTTTTCAATTTCGTATGTGAAGACAGGAATGCTGTAGTCTGTCAGAGCTGAGAACAACACAAAGTAATTCTAAATTAAAAATTTCTGTAAAAATTCTGGGTTTAGAATTTAGGGTAGAGTTCAGCAAAAAGCCTCACTATTGGAGATTATCAAGGGCAGATCTCAAATTGCCTATGAAACACGAACTCTGATTTAGTTTTTTCTCAGGACTGTCCTGACAGATTTAGTCTTCAAAGTTTTTGTTTAATAGGGCAACTTTTTTCTGTTGGTCAAAACTTGTTTTGTGGTAGAAATAAATGCAGCAATATGATATGTGGTGCTGCAAATCTAGGAATTGTATAGACAGCTTAAAGTGTTCCTCAGTTTATATAATCTGCTCTTTCTTTTCCTGTTTTGTGGAATTGGTCTCTTTATAATCTTCAGGGCTGCATGTGTTCCTACTTAGACTGATGTAAACTAGTAGTAGTACACTAATATCAATGGAAAACTCATGTAAAGCCTCTCAAAGAGATCTGGATTAGAGCTTTTGCATTTAATTCCAGCTTCCCCTAAATCTTCGTGATAGATTCTTAAAGCTTTGTTTCATGAGTTGTGTGCATATGTATGTTATACATAAAATGCTTTTAGATAGAACTGGAATAGTTTGTAATCATTTTTTATCAGTTGTGTAGTGACAAAATACAAAGCAGTGGGGAATTGGACCAGGAAAGTTGTAACTTATTTATGGTTTGTCTACTGTTGCGTAGTTGCTACTGTGATGGCGCGGTGGGGCATATGCAAGTTAACTCTAACTGGCTTGGCAAGAGTGAAGTAACATGGGGTAGCTGCCAAGAATTTCCTAAGCTTCCAGGAAAGGTGTCTTAGCCTTGCACTGAGCTTGTTGTTGTAGTTAGCTTGGTCTAACTTGACCTAAGTTCAAGGCACTGACTGTGGTGCAGAGGTGGATTTAGCAACATGTGGATGCAAACATAAAATTTACGTGCTACTTCCATTGTCTCTGAGTCTGATCAGCCTCTGAGGGCTGGTGTCTGCTACTCCCCTACTGGGGGGCACAAGGGAAAGAGCTGGCAGGGGTACATAATTATTTGTATGTTAAAGTTAGGGTAGTTCTACTTTAGACACTTCTACCTCTTCTGACTTGCACGTGCAAGGGATGATGTAGACAGAGGAGTAGGGAGCTGCTGGGATGTGAAGGCAGGGACACCTAATGGTTGGTCTTCTCCATGTGTTCTCTGGGCATGGTGAATCCACGCCCTGTTCAGGGGCCAGGGCCATGGGGGAAGTGGGAGTGTGGGCTCGGGGTGTGGGATGACAGACCTTTCTTTCTGGTGATGAGTAGCTTTTTGGTAACTTTTCCTAATAGTGATACGGGAGCAAGAGGAGACATAAATTCTAACTCTGTCTTTGCTCCTGCTAGAAGATATTGTGAATTATTGTTCTATCTCTGTTGAATCACACTAGTCCTTACAACTGGCTTGGAAATCTTGAATTTATAGCATTCCTGAAATGAAGCGTGTTGGTGACACTGCTCCGTGCACAAAATGCTGATTTCTACACATATGTTTCTTTCTTCTGAGTGGTAGAAGAGCCTCTTAAGTGAAATGTGCTGATGTGAATAACAGAGTGACCTTTGGCACTCTATGCTCACCCAAAGGATGCAAGACATGCAGTTTATACTGCTAAAGATCTGTGAAGTTATATTGTTGCTGGGTTTGTTATTAGTAGATCTTTATCTTCTCTTCTAAAATCAATGGTTCCCTTTTGAGAGATTTAAATTTTCCGTGCAATCCCCTGCCTATGATAACAAAGGATGCCTGACTTAGTAGTGGCATTTACTAGTGAGACCTACCATCAGGTGAATCGGAATGTCTTATTAGTCTTTACTTTTGTTCCCAGGGAGTAGTTTTCAATTTAGTTTGCCTCATACTGTGTTTGGCCTGATTTCTTATTGAAAACAAAAATGTTTTGCCCTTAGATTCATCAGAGGCTTTTAAAACTTGAATAGCAAGAAACTCATTAAGGTCAAAGGCAAGAATAATGTGTTTGAGAAAATGGGAGCATTGGAATCCTTCACTCTGCAACTCATGCCAAGAGCTTTTCACTTCACCCTTGACAGTATTGTCACACTGCTGTTCATCTCTTAAATCAGTCATCTGTGGAGCAGGAGAGGGAGATGCCTGTACTTAACTTTGAAGGTGGCAGATGCAACCACAGAAGTACTAGGCAAGGCTTTTCCATCAGGGGTGGCAGGGCTGGCACTGTAGCTAATTGCTGGGCTTTCATTTGAAATATTGTGTATGCCCCACTTGTGTTAATAAAAGGTGCTCTGGCATAAGGAATGAGGGTCAAAAACTCAGCATTGATCTGGAGAGTGAGTGGGCAGTTTACCAAGAGATTACCAAGTTGTCTGGATTGCAAGGCACTGGCTGAATGGCCAACAAGCCTGAAGTCATGGTTCAAAGTATACAAATGCTGACTCAGTATACATCTATATTAGTAGTTTAGTTTCAATGAAGAACAAGCTTTTAAATTGAACCTCCTGCGTCTTCCCACTTACTGATTTGGGTTCTTATGGAACAGTCTTGGGCTGTGGAAAATGGTGATGAAACTCAGCAGCCAGACATTCTGCAGGAGCACACCTGAATAAGCTCTAGCTGCTAATGGACTTTCAGCCTGTGGGGACAGACTACAGCAAGTCTGAAATACTGCTTCCCCTCTCTCCCTGAAGTGTACCTACTGTGAAAGTATGTTTCTCAGCACCGAGTGTTTTGCTTTACAGATGCGCTCTTGTTGCGCCATGCTAACTTCTGATGCAGATATAACTGTAAGGCTTAGCATGGGTTTCATCTTCTGACTTTAGCTTCTTAAAAGTAGCTCTGCTAGTGAGGAGCAAATATATAGAAGACACAATTCATCTGCTTTAAGTGGATGATTAAGATAAGCTAAATCATCACTAGGGGGTCTTCTGTATTTTTTTTTTTTTCTCATGTAGCCTGTAAAGGAAGCCTAAGTTCTGGGCATCAGCTTGCATCTACCTGCTAGAGTAGGTATGAAATGAAGTAGGTAGAAATGAAAAAAATTCCAAGCGAAATGGAGAAGAATATATTCTATAAAAGACTCAAAATTATAGGAAAATGATGCAAAACAAACCATAAGAAGATGACTCAGAAGCTCTTATTCTCTGGGCAATTATTTCAGAAGAACGGGGTATGATATTAACTAGCAAGTATCTTTACCTGGAATATTAAACTGAGATGACACTATACGTTTGGCTGTGGAAAATGATTTTAAAAAAAAAAAAAAAAAAACCCAAGAATTTTTACGTAAGTGAGACATGATTCAGCAGCTCATCAGGAAGTGATGGTTATGAGATGGTTTTGGTTTACATCCTAAACAATTTGCATGGTTTGCAGGAGGGGGAAAAAAACCCAGTAGTTGGATATTGTTTGTGTGGAAACTGTACGTGATAGTGAAACTCTTCACTAGAAAATGGATGTGCCACTTGATAAGCCTTTCGGTGCCAGCTGGCCAACAGCTGACTGAGTATGGTATGGTGTACCTGTACCACGGTTGTCTGTGTAGTGCCTCACAGTGAAATAAAGAGATTAATTTCACAAAGTGTACCTCAAAGATTCTTAACTGTGGTTTTAAAGCAAACTTCAGAGTTCAATTTTGGTTACTTGCCTAAGTGTTCTAAAAATATACTTAGTCTGATGTAATATGTTCTGAATGTTTTTCATAAGTAGGACCATTAAGGGACTCTGTTTGGGTCACTTATACAGCTTGGATATTAGACTTTGGCTTTATTTGGTTAGCTTGCAAATAACATTTGATAATCCATTATTAAAAAGATTTATTGAAAATATTTTTAATTTGAAAATACTATGCTCAGTATTATCACTTTTCTAGTTTTAATGCTAGTATGTAAAGCTGAAAATAGGATCTTTAGCAAGGCATTTGCAGAGCTTTTAAAACTAGATTCTTAAGTGGTTTTTTTTTTTTAATGTTTCTGGCTTGGTTTTGTTCTGTTACACTAGCAAAGATCAGTTGTCTTTTGATTCTCAGTCATTTTAATGGGGAATTCAACCTTTATTATGCTGATTTTTATGTTCTTGTAGAAGTTTATCAAATATCATCATATTCTAAGGTAATTTTCCCTAGTTAGCCACTTTTAGATCAGCACCATTAAAAATTGAGTTTCAATTTTTCTTGTAGGTAAAAAGATTCTTATAATACACAAATTCTTTTATGACAAGCTTCAGGTTATCTCTTATGTTCTATTAGTAACTTGAAGACTCATTCCAGTTTCCAGCATGGGTTGAGCAAATACAAAGACCGACCTTGCAATTTTCCTTTGTGTTGTCTGGAAATCCACTGAGAAAAACTTATCTTTTGATTCCTTGGTTACCACCTGGGGCATTAACAATGTTCCCTACTGCACTTTCAGCTGCTTATGAATATTACTGCTTGAAACATAAACAACTCTGATGGGACAGTAGATTTACAGCCAGTTTCTTTTTTTTACTTGCTGAACAGGAAAAATGTGAGTAGGAGTAAAATTCAGCAGATATGGTCTTTGCTCTGTTGTACTTGACATGGAACACTAAGACTTGGTTGACTGCTTCCTCTAATTGTGTCAGTGATGTGTTTGCTAACTGGCATGAACCATGATCAACTAATTTTATTTTTATTTTTTTTTATTATGGCTAATTTGTCTTTTTTCCCATCCCTTTCTAGACTAGCTAAACTATCAAGTCTGATAAATTGCTGGACTCCTTCCACAGTACCAACAAAGCTGCTGCCCAGTCTAAACTGATCTGGTTGTTTTGGGTCATTATAAATCTTTTGCAACTGCTCCAAGTTCAGTGGACACTGGTTTTGTACTGGTATCTATTTATGCAGTTTAGCTCTGGTAACCCCACTGAATCAATTGAGAAAAGGTCAACTTCTTCAGGCAAACGTTAAAATTAATCCAAATGTGCAGGCTTTATTTTTTGAAATGGTTCACAATGTTGGTTTAAATTTGCCAAATCTATTTGCCTGGGAAAGAAAATAGTATTAGGGTTATATCTATATTAAAAAATAACATAGCATGATAGAAGCAGAACTGAAAAGCAGACTAATTGATGATGGGGACTTGGCACCTGCATTATATGTTTCATCAGGTTTTGGTCTGGATTGGCCCTAGCCTGATAGATGTGTGGAATGCCTCTTAGTTACTATGAGGCATCACGTGTGGTCCTGGAGAACATCCTTCGGTGTTGGGGTTTCTTTCTCCAAAAGACTTCCTTCTTATGTTTTCTGAAACCTCTGCCTGATGTGAAGTAAAGAACAAGCAGGGATTACTTGGAGGATCTACCTTCAAAAACACTTTTGAACCAAACTACATGCGTCCTGTGACTTGGAAGGCTGCTGGAAGAACAGTCCAGCTTCATCTGGTAACTGCAAATGAAGGCATTCAGGATGTCAATGCCAAGGTAGTTTCATTTATTTATTTACTTTCTTCTGGATTCCACCTCAACCAGTACAGCCCTTATCTTCAAGAGGACTATATTAAGAAACATGCCAGTGTATTTGGGGATGAATTTTTTTTTAGTTTCTCTAATCTAATTTTCTGCTCCATGTAGATGATTATTTACTGAGGAATGTCACGGTAACGTTCTTTCCTACTATGCGAATATCCCAGCCATTGAGAAACAGTCATTCTGACTGCTTGTTCTCTGTGACTCTATCGTATGAACTATTGGAGCTAAACCAAGAGCAACAGTGGTTGGACAGACCCGTATGTGAGTTCTATTGTCTTTCAAATGTTCATCTGACATGAACAGAATGTGGAGTTTTCTTGAGGGTTTGCCGTTGCAATCTGCTTGATGTTGTGTGATATACCTAAAGGAAAAAAAAGTAAGAGCAATGCTCTGCTCTGGGTAGGGTTCCTGCCTGTGAGGTAGGCTGTAGATCAAAGTCCTTCATGTAAGAGATGGAGGTATTGCACATGCTTCTGAGATATCTCTGCGCTTCTGAGATATCTCTGCTCTTCTGGAAGGCTGACCTTTTTTGTCTTAGAAAAGTGTTTTGTTCTGGGATCAACAGAAGAGAATGTGTTGAATGAAATTAATATTTGGAGGTTCTGCTTGGGAATGAAGTAAAAAAATTATTATACAATGTATTTATTTAACTGGAATGATATTTATGGAAAAACATGTCAAATTAATAAAATGTATTACTACTGTCTTGAATTCTTGTACTGACCTTACAGGTAAGAGGAATCCCTCTGATGGCACTGGCATTTGAGATAAATTTGGCTGACGAGTCTGGACTAGTAAGGGAGAAAAGGACTACCTTGTCCAAGCCATGAGTTTCCAATACCTAGAGCCATTTAATTTTTTTGCCCTTCATATTACTTAAAGACAGCATCTTTGTAAATAACCCCAAACCATAACTTTTCTCCTGTTAATGGGGAAGAATACAGAGATTGAAAAGCTTAATTTTCTATTGGAAAAATAAAATGATGTCACAGAGGAAATAAAATGACAAGAATGACAGACAGGAATAGTCTGTGTAGGTTATATGAATGTATAAGTGGTGCTGTCCTAATAAATTATTTTTTGTCTTCTGCTCTATAGAAATTTTTGTCTAACAATGATGAACCTGGTTAACTGACTCTTTGGGAGAGTAACAATTAATGCTTTGCTATCACAGGAGGGACTACTTCTGTGGTCAGCTGCTTTGGATAAGGTGATTCAAAATGGCTTTATTTAATGCATGGCAACATCACAGTAATTTTGTTATTGTTGAGTGCTGCTGGAGCCAACGGGGGAGGATGGTATCTGGAAACAGAATAAAATAGTAGAAAAATATGTGAAGAAAAAGAATAAGACTCACTTGAGGGAGCTCACATTTGCGTCTGGTTTTACAGGGCTGTGAAATTATACTGTTGCTGAACACTATTTTGATTGTGACTGTTGCCATGAAAGTTTGTTTTAATGCCTTATGGAAGCTGGCACTGGACTTTTCAAAGTTTTAAGTGCTTTTTTTTTTGTTGTTCTAGGCTATAGAAATGTCTCTTATAAAAACAGATTGAGAAGGGCCAGAAGAAAGCAAATGAATGAGGCTTCAGTAATGCTGGAGGTGCTTGGTATTAGAAGAGGAAACTTTACATTTCAGGAGGCAGCTCCTGCACTGAACAGATTGTCTCATTTAAAGAATGGCAGATGTGTCATGGAGAACTTTTCAAACTGTTACGATTTTGTCCATTTCTTGCCACTGATTTTGTTGTCTTTCATTGTCTTATTACCTGGCATATTTGCATAGGAGCAAAGTATGTTAGTTAGGTTTCAGTTAAGTTTATACTTTCCCCACAAAACAGTATTACTTTGAGTAACAATTATTATTCCCTGTAGTGGGAGTCAGGCTACCTGATAGTGGCAAGGGTGATAAGAATATTGTGACTTGGGAGATAAGCAGCCTGTGATGATTTACTGCTGGCTTTGTAACCTCAGGATCCTGCTTTGGGTTGGTATTGTCAGGTGTAAAAGTAGTCAGTCAAGCTGCCAATAAAAACCCTCGCTATCTCCTTTTGTTAAATGCAATGAGATTAAGGTGAAAAACAATTCCTGCTGTATGAGGTGGATCGTGTATTTGTGTGCATGTCATGGACTGTTGGGTTGAAATGCCAGGTGTTTTTTGGAAGAGAAAGAATATTGGATGTTATAGAATGAATCAGGAAATACATTTCCATAAATAAACACATAATTTTCTTCTAGGCACATGCAGGTGGTTGGGTTTCATTCTGACCTCTAGAGAAAGAAACGAAGAACTGAAAGAGGAGATCAAGGCTTTAAACTACCTCGCAGTTACAGAGATGGGAGGGAATGTCAGTGTGAGAGGGCAGTGCTTGACAGGAGTTTTATACATCTCCTCTCAAAGGCTTGGATTCAATGCTGGTTGATGTCCGCTGCTTCTAGTGTATTCTGTGGACTCAAATCATGTTCTCTTTGTATAGGCTGTAGCTACATCTGACTGTACATCTACAGAAGCAAGTCTTCCACCAGTCCCACTTGCATTGCCTTGGTGTGCATCCTTGCCTGGCTGCAGGCTGGGCAAGCTTGGTACTTCTGGGAGGAGGCTCAGTTGCAAGCTGTGTGCTGGGACACAGCCCCCATGGGTGCCAACGGGCGTTTGGGTCCAGAGCAGAGCACGTGGCATGAGGGGCTGATTATGCAGATCTGCTGCCGTCAGGCTGTGCCGGTGGATGCGGGGTCTGCGCACTGCAGGGCACGGGTGTGCCAGGCAGCCTTAGGTGAGGCTGTGTGGCTGCAGGAGGCTGTCGGGAGCATGGGCCTTGGCACCTGCTGGGCTGGGAGCTTTCCTCTACATGTCAGCATGTGCCTGGTATTCAAGTATTCATTCCTATTTTTGGTTTCTATAAGGTATCTCTTCCTCTCCCAAGAAAGCGACAGAGCACCCCTTTTTGTCCTCCTCCCTTCTTCCTCTCTCTTTTTATTTAACCTTTTTTATTTTGCAAAGTTTACTTGTGTGGGACATTTTCTTAAAACAGCAAACTTTGCTGCACAGGGAATCCACATATCTCTGGTGCTGGGCCTGCTGCTCAATGGTTAAGCAATCTGGAGAACTAAATCACTTTTGATGTCTGCTCATTGTCAGTTCTTATTTGGTGCACAACTTATTCAGAGGAATTTAGATTGGAGAAGCCAGTGGACAAATGGATCACAACTTTGTTTGAAGGAAAAGTTGGATTAATATAAAAGGGAGTATTTGCTAGAAGTCGCCCTTGAGGTGACAGTGGGTTTAACATTGTGTGTACTGTGATTTTGCTGTGCTGACTGTGTTCGTGCTGGCATGCAGAGAGCTCAGCTGGGGGGAGGCATTTCTTGTGCAGCACAAAGTAGCTGTGAAAGCTGTAAGTGGTGGTTTATACTGCATACTAGTAAATAATCTTCTCTAGGATGCTGAAAGGTGTTTCCATGATGCTAACCATAGGCAAGCTTATTGCCAGGGTGTCACTTTTACTGGGTTCAGTTCCCTAGCCAGTATTTATATATCTATCAAAAAAGCATCTATGCTATTTCATACCCTTAATACCCTGTAACTACTTGTCCTGGGGCATGTGTGTGTTCGCATATACTACTGCAGCAGGCAGCAGATTCAACATCCTCAGACTTGCTCTGCTCTCTGGAGATCTTGCTGAGGGTGTGGGAGATCCTGGTTCACTCCACCATCCATCTGCGAGGATTTGCAACTGAATATTCTTCTCCAAGAACATGTTGTGACATTATATGTAAAGATTACTTCAGAAAGTGGATTCTACCTGCTTTCCACAGAGCTGTTAGTAATGCTGCAATGGGCTAGAGCAATCACAAAATGCCTTTGTGTCTGTTCCTGTAGGTGTTTCTGTTCCTAATAGGATGGCAGCTGCAGAGATGGAGACCCTTTGACACCACCTCAGTGAGGGGCAGAATTAGAGAGGACAGACTGCTGCTAAAACTTTGTAACAGCATTTGTAAATGGTGCCTTGAAGGCTAGCACTTCACTTCTAAATCTGTGTTTTGTGTAAGCTGCCTCAAGATGATTTTAGGTTAATCATTTTTTTTCTGCATTTTCTTTTGTCTGGTATGTCTGAGAAATCAGTTCTTTGCAAAGTGGTAGTCCCCGGTGTAGTATACATTTTGAATAAACCTCCAGAAAGTGTTCTGTCAGAATTTAACTCTCTGTCTTGAGAGTGGAAGGACCTGGCTAGGGACAGGGTGTATGCTTGCCGAATACTTTTTGAAGTGGTCTTGTCTTCATGGTTGTCCTGTGTTCCTGTATTTAGTTCAGGCTGCGTTCTAGGGATGCGTAAGGGAAATTTTACCTCTCTCTGCCCATCTGACCTCCCATCAGTGAAGCTTCCTTTCAACTTCTAAGTATTGAACCTTCTATCACTTAAGTGATTATCAAAGCTGTTATTTTCCGCTAATGCATTTTGTAATACAAAGTTTTTCTATAATATGGTGCTTGCAGTTGTGAACTGTGGCTCACCTTGCTTTCATAAACCTTTACAGTGTGCTAGAATGCACTTCCAAACGTGGCAAAGAGAAAAGTCCCTGAATGGAAGCAAGTTACATGAAATATAAATTTAGACCTGAATATAATATAAGATGGACCCTGGAAATGGATGCAGTGACCTAGAGAATGGAAAATTCTAGTCATATAAGAACAACAACAGTATAATGTGAAAAACTCCATAGTTTTCCTATGGCCACTGTATACTGTATAACTGCTCTTCCCTTAAAAACAAATGGATTTCCACATTCAGATATTTATTCTAAAAAAAGAGCTGCTTTTGTTTTGACTTTTTGGGAAGTGATGTGCATAGATCCAAGAGGCTTTTCTTTTTCATCAGTGTTGTGTGTTTTGCCTCTTCTTTGATACAGTTAGTGTCACTTTCTTCCTTTCCTATAAATATGGATGTTTGCATGAACATATATTTCACCCATTTTTAAGCAGCATTTTCACATTCTTGTTGATAACAAGATGGCAAGCTGTGATATGTGTGTTCTTCTAGAGGCACAAAGAGTTTATAATGAGTCATTATTATAATTTGTGTGTGTGTCTTTGATGCTATTGTAGCTTTCCAGGCAGATGTCCCACCCGCTGTGTGTTCCTAGTTTCAGTCTGATGAACTGCTAAAGCTACTGGACACCCAACAGTAGCTCTGGCATCCCACAATGCATTAGTAATAATTTTTCTTCAAGATGAAGAGGCTTTAACTGCAGCACACAATCAGTAGCCCACACTGGAAGAAACAAATCAGAAAACCACTGTTCCATAAGCACAGAATTGAAAGAGCTGCATAAGTAAAATGACAGACTATTCATTCCAGTTTGGAAAGCATGAATACGTTTTTTGATGAAGCTTAATTTCCTTCAAGCTCTTCAGCCATGGATAAACCATTTAAAATAAAAATAGATGTGTTATGGAGCACCGTGCTCATCACTGTTTATTATTTTGAAAAAGCATGAGTCCTTCTCCTCCTCTTCACTAACAACAAATAATAAGTTGCATCCTGATCTCAATTTCAGAAGTACAGAAGTGGGATAATTCCCCTGGCTGCAGTGACTTTGCTTCATATTTATGGCAGAAAATGGAAGGAAGCATCTGGACCAGTGATTTTAACGGCTTGCAAATAACAGAGCATGAATTCTCCAACACATCGCTAAGCTGTAGATTTTAAATTGTTTGGTGTAACTTAGATAAAACTCCGGCAGATAAAATGTTAATTGAAAAGATGTATTTTACTGAATAGTGTCATGCTTCACTATTGTTGCCAAATGAGACTCCCAGGCATCCTATGCCCTTTTTACTGGCTGAAATCTATTTCACCTTTGAACAGAATGCATCCTTGAATGATTTGTACTGTCTGGTATGCAATTTGACTAAATCCACTAAATCTTATAGAATTCATCCATTTCAAGAGATTTAAAAACAATCAAAAAAAATGCCTGCAAAACCCCAGTGCTCTGGAAGAGAACTTTCAGCCCAAGAATACACTGATGTGCCAGTGATTTGAGTTGGCTGGGGAAGCTGTTGACCAAAGTCAGTGTTTTAATGTTGGTTACTGAGTCTGCCTTGAGTCCTGCTGGGCACTGCCTTGCTGTACAAATAGCCATGTCTACTCCGGTGAACCTTATGGAGCACTGCCCCGCTCAGCTCCACTGACACTATGAGAATCTCACCTTTTATTAGGTAAATGACAAGCTCCTTGGGGAACATGCAGATCTGTGCTGGATGTGCTGAGGAGCTGGAGCAGAAGATGGATGGGGACAAAAAACACAGCTCCCTCACTTCCTCCTCATTGTTTTTTCCTTACACAATTATCCTTTGCTGCAATCAAAAGGATGGATGAGAACATAAGTCAGCATCTTCTGTAAAACACGTTAATGAGTTTGTAGATTACTTTCTCATTTTTTTTCTGTACTTCCAGCCAGTTTGCAATGTAACATACAGAGCAGATGAAGTCATGCAAGTCTTTGTTACAGCAGACCTGTGTTTTCAGCTAAGGCTTCTGCCTTTTGTTGGCTGTATTTTGTTAAAGTGCAATATCATAGGTAGTTGGAAGAAGTGTTTTTGAACACTCATTTTCTAAAGAGCTGATCAAGTGGCCAGGCTGTTAGCGAATGTTCTTTGGAAACTGCTTTGTCTTTACAGTGGTACTCAGGGAATTACAATATATTGTTTGTTAACCACTCTTGGCTTGCAGGTTTCCTTTGTTCTCTGTTATGGAAGTATCTGTACAAGGGAGCAGAGGAATACTGTTACCCTAGTGTGACCAGCTAAAGCCAGGGAAGAATGTATGATCAACCATCAAAACAGTTTGCTGGCTAGTAGTTTAATACTCATAGCCCAAGAACAGATGCAAAATGAATACCTTACAAGAGGTGATAGGGGGCAAACAGGAAAAAAGATTACCTACCTCAGGCTGTTGATTTATTTGGGGCAATAATTTTGCCAGCCCTAGCTTAGATGGCGGTCACTGGAATGAGTGCTTAATTTGTAGGCAGGATTCTGCTTTAAAGGAAATTGCAGACATTTTTGAAGGCTTGGAAATACATTTATGCCAGTGAGCCAGATGAAAGATAATGCAAGTAACACACTGGTTAATGCTGAAAGAAAATAAAAATACCGACCAAATAACCATCTGCAAAACTCTGCCTGAATTATTTGTATTCCTGCTCAGAGGGGTGAATGTGTAATCTGCTGAGGTAGCAGTTGTTCATGTCTGTACTAGTATATTTTGGGTTAGACTGTGATTCTAATGTGTTGTACTTAATATGAGACTGTGGCCTGGACTGATGTCTTTTACTGTCAGTGGGTTTCGGATCAAGTTTTTCTTCTTAGACAGTTTATTTCAGTGGCACTACTTAGCAGAACAAGCTCTCAATTCATGTCTGCAAGTACGCAAGACTAAAGCTGGCTGTTCTCTTTGTTTGTTTCAGCAAACGCAGAGCCCAAACCAAGCTATGCTCTGAAATATCAGCTGTTTGAACATCCCTTTTTCAAGTCATTCCTTTTGATCCTGAGGTCATCCTCTCAGCTGTATAGTATCTCAAAGTGTTGTCAGTACTTTCAGGGTGTTATGATTGCTGGAAATACGAAATAGTTTCCTGTGGATTATGGGCTAGGGGTTTTGTTGTAGCTATCTTTATGGTTAGCCTGCCCACAGTCCCAGGCTTTCAGTGTAGTTATAACTTTGGTGTACTGTCCTGAATGAAGTTGTCTGGGATGCAAAACATGCCAACTTTGAGTGGATTTTTTTCCACTTAAATACTGACAGCACTAACATGAAGTTACTGGATCACTTATTAGCCATGATTGAATGGTATCCATCACATTCAAATGGTAATGTCTTTTGTCCTCAGTGAAGCTTGGCAAATCCTGTGAAGTGGTATAATAATATTTTTATTTAATCATTAATATTTTATAGGCTAAATGAGAAATGAACACTTTATGGACTGTCCACAACCTCTCCAGAGTTTATCAGAGAATTTAAGTTGTTCACCTGAGATGTAAGAGTTTACATGGTCTCAGACTGACTGTAGCAAATAGATGAAGAACATTATGGAACACATTTGCCTTGTGGTGCTTCTTGACTGTATGAAATGCAATAGGTCAGGTGGTCTTGTAAACAGAAATCCCCCAGGATGAATAACAAGACCTCAGGAATTACACTTTCTTTTGTTGCCTAAGCAATGTCATATGATTTGCTTTGCATCTAAAAGGTATCATTCAAAACAGAAGAACCTATATTTAAGGTTACAATTAGGTTCTGATGTTTGATCTACATGGGAAAGAAACTGTGCTTTACCTTGCTTCAAAGACTCTCAAAGAAAAGGAGTGCTGCATGTATCCTAGGGAGAAATGAAGGGGAAAAGGCAGTGCCTTCTCAGCTGCCTCTCCATGGATCTTGGGACAGGCTTTTTATTCTTGCCTGGTTTCCCTCTTCCCCCACCCAGCTCGCAGCAAAGGAAGGTGGCGGGTAGGAGAGGGAGGAAGGTGATTGAGTTTCAGTGCTTGTGGGATCTGGAAAGGAGAACCAGCTCATGGGAGAGCCAAGGCAGCCCTGATGTTAGTGGGTGATGCAGGACAGCAAGACAGCCCTGGGAAAAAGAGCATTTGTAAATGCTGTTGCTTTTCATTTTGTTGCAGTATGGGCATTGCTGTCTGAAGCAGCACACTGTTTCTCAGGTTATACAGTGCAATAGCTCACTCATGTAGGTTTTTAAATTCAGGAAGAGAAGTAGGATGTGTGCACGCTGGGGTAACAGGGCAAGGACAAAGGGGAGGAATGTGCGAAATTGTATTTTACGAGAGTGCTGTCAGTAATACAAATTAAAAAAAATTTTGTATTTAGGCATATGGGAGTGAAAGGTAAACAACTTGTGGCTCTAACACCGAGCAAGGTGTAACATCCTCTGTTGGCGTTTAGGGTTTGCTCTTCAATTTTGCTTCCTACTGCAGGAAAGTTTTGAGAAGTGTGTACAGCATGGGTTTATCTATTAATTATTTTTTTAAGGACTCTATAAAATGAAAAAGATACACCCTTTGTCTCCATGAAATGACTTTTCAAATTTTTATGCTGTTGAACAGATATGTTATTTATAGATTGGGAAAGCAATAGATGGTTCTTCTCTTTATTAAAGTGGAGTAAAGTGTTTAGTAAATTCGCAAGGCATCCTGCCACTCTGTCTTCTGTTTGCGTGGGGTTCTTTTTTGTTTGATTGTGTTGGGTTTTGTTTGTTTTATTTTCCAGAAACCTTCAAAGAAGGCTGAAATCAAGACCTTGACTAGCTTTTTCTAAAAAATTCTCATTCTATAATAGAATCAATCCTAACCTGTGTGTTAAACTTTAGACTGATATTTACATAAGGTGACTACCTACAGCAAGTATGATTCTATATTGATAACTACAGTGTACCTTACTGTGCTGTGGTGTTATTCAATAGGAGACACAAACTGGATGAGTGCTGTAAATACTTGAAAATTACACAGAGGAAAAAATTCAAAGGTCAGACTGTGGAATAGGTCTTTGAGTTCTCTAGTTGTGATCCAGCTTACATCCCCACAAACATTTTTTGCGGGAAGAAAACTGCTCCATCCTGTAATTTCCTCCTTTTCCATAGAGATCACAAATGAAATCTACTTTTTTCTGTTCTTACGGGTTAGGTGTAACTTCTTTCAAGGCCCATTTATTCTGCTTGCAGTGTTGCCGAACAGATTCAGGTAAATACAAGATCCTGCTCGTGTCTGGGGTGTTGCCATGCTGTTACAGAGGTGTCTGCTGTTTGCCTGGCTCAGGGCGCTGAGCCACTCTCACACTTGGCAGAACATTTTGCCAGTGCTGCGATCATGCTGGTTCACTTGGGGAACAGATGCTTTTATTCTCCAAGCTTACTTGCTTTGGATTTAAATAAATTTTAAACTGTTTAAACAGTTTAAAATATAAAGGACTCGGTGAAGTATGGGAAAACCTTCTGCGTAGGAAGTATAAATCCAAGTATTGATTAAGTTTTTAGATATATTGCAGAAAGGACGGCTTTCAAATCTTACCAAAGATCTTATAAATGAATAAAACTACCGGAAAATGCAACCCAGAGCGGCAAGCAGCAGAACTCACTATTTTGAGATAAAACTTCTTTAGCTTTTGAAAAAAATCTACCATCTAAGCATGGAAGTTTTATAAAATTTTGGAATCCTTTCAATTTGACTTAGGGAGTATTCGGTTCAGTATTTACTTTGACCCTGTGAGTTGCTGTACAGTCTTCGATCAGTAAGATTATATTAATTTCCTCATTCTTTCAGTGTTTTACAGTAAAACACACCAGGAGCTAGATGTATAAGTGGGAATAGATTTGCTTTTCTAAAGGAGGTGGTACTGACAGTACTTACTGTACCCTCTCCCTTCATATCTGCTTAAATGTAAACAGTGAAGATACCAAGGTGTCTGAAGGGCAGCAGTGACCTGTTAGACCGTCTAACATTTGGATAAGTAATCACAGTACTGTATGTACTTCAATTAGATTAACAGCTGAACTTGCAAATCATGTCTCTGGAGGGTGTCTTTGGAAAAGTAACTAATTGGCAGTTGTCTGAAGTAAATTGCTTGATATTGGTCAATGGTAAATTGTGATCACGTTAATTTAATTGCAATACTGTCAATGGTATAATTAATGCTGCTATCAAAGCAACAAATCAGTTCATTGGAAAAAGGCAGCACTATGATATTAAATTCCCAGTTGCCATGACACAGAATGTGATTCTGCATAATAATAATGTTGGCTCTGCTCACTGTGAACAAGAGCCATTGTTTTCCATGGAAATAGTAACTGGATGCAATAGTGTTCTGCATTATTACAGATAATGCAAGCAGATTGCCCCAGAAAAACTTGTGTCACTCTAAGTAAGTTATCTTCCTAGCTGTCTGGGAAACAATGTGACCCGGAGCTGTGTTTTATGGTTTGTTATGGTTGACAGAGAGCTTGCTGTGGACGTTGCCTGGAAATGATGGGGTTTTACTGCATGCACACAGAAACAGATGCTGGGACAGGGCTCAAAATCCCTTGACCCCTGTTCCATATTTTTTCTGTTCTCATTTTTGGGAGTCATTTATAGGGGCTAAAATGACATGGATGTCCCACATGTACCTTCTTCAGATGAGTTCCTCAGGCATAAAGTGGCCCTTTTCTTTCCTGTTACCCCCAACACATGCTAATGCCTGCCTGCTTCTCTTTATCAAAGGCATGTCTTGCCACCAGCTGCACCTAGGGGCCTTTGAGATTACTGGTTTAGTTTTGTTCTGGTTGAGTGGGAACAGAGCTTTGGGCTTTTCCTTCCCCAACAGCTTAGTTGAACTGTTGTAGAGCAGTGTTATGGTGGAACTACCTTAAAGGAGCAGTCTCCAGCACCTCCTGGGTTCCTTGTATGCTGCTACAGCACCAAAAAGCTACCATAAAGGTTGGCTAAGCAGGAAACTTATACTTCCCCCCACCCTATCATTGAGGTATACTCTAGTGAGCTGTAGGCGTTGTGAGTTGGAATGAGAAGGGTTATTGCTGTATCACTGGTCCATTCTGGCAATCTCCACCTACCAAACTGTTGAGCTGGAGCTCGTGACTGAAACAATTTAGAACAGCCTGGTGAATGTGTGGGTACCTCCATAAGACTTGTGTGGGTACCTCCATAAGACTTGTGTGGGTACCTGCCTCATCTGCAAAGGTCAGGAAGCTGCAGAAGTTACTTCCTAGAGCCATTCCATTTGGTGCTTTTTTTTTCCTTTTTTCCCCGAGCCGTGCTAGATACTGGCTGACCAGTGCTATGCTTCACATCCAAAGTTTGAAAACCGAAAGGAAGACTCTTACCATAGAGTCAAGCTATGCTGTTGAATGATTACATTCATTATAGTGGACTCATCTACTCATTGTCTTATCTGCTCCCTTTCCAACTGCTTTGTATTAGTTCTGACATAAGCACTTACAAGTGAACCAGGGTGTTGTAGGAGGCAGGTCTGTTAACCTCAGTCTTAAACATGATGTCTGGTCTGTTCTCTCCACAAACAGAAAGCACCCACAGGCACAGACATATGTAAGTGTTTATGGATAATTAAGACTTTCTAAACTTGTTTGGTTTTTTATTCTAAAGTTTTCTCAATTCTGTTTATTATGTGAAGAAATAAACCAAGATATATCTAAAAATCAATTCCCTTCATCATCCGGTATGCTGTAGTCAACAGACTGGCGTTGTAAAAGCAATGCAAGAAACTATTGTCAGGTGCTTTTAAAGGCCAGTTTCAGAGCTGGCTACTCTGAGGCCAGGCTTTGCAAGTCTACTTGAAGGAGGATTTCAGTACTTCTGAGTGGAAAATGTTAACAGATATTGCAGATTTTCTTCTAATTACTAAATGTTTTCAAAGTATTTCAAGGGAGTATATTCAAAAAATAACAAATCAGTGATAATAAAATCCAGAGAAAAACTTCGTACATGTAATGTGTATTTCAGGTTTATTTTATAAGGAAGTTAAAGATTTGCAAAGAAAAGCTAGCACTTATGAAAAAGCAAAGGTGTTTTTTTGACTGGTCAAAACTGACAACCTGATTTAATATTGCAAGAGGAAAAATATTCAGGCAAGATGCTTATATTTGAAAATTAAGATAAAAATATATTATTTTCCTTTTATATGCCATATGCTATGAATTCACTTGTAGAAGATGTTGACTGAAGGAGAGTTATACTACTTTTTAGTTTGTGAAAGGTACTACTAAATGGAAGGTAAACACTAAATGGAAGTCTGGGTAGACATTGATGCTAATTTGAAAGAAAACTGAGTCTGGGAAATATTGTTATCATCTAGGTAAAACAGTAAGAGCACAGAAACTGATTTGCTTTGGTAAGAGTGCTGACATTTCAAAAATAAGGTCATAAAAACATATTTGAGGAGGAGAGGGGAGTGCATTTTGTACCAGTATGGGTTCTTATCCATTACCTTTTATGTCAGTATAAAGCTCAGGAAGAATATGAACATAAATGTTTCTTTTAAACCATAATTAAAGCAACCACATTTCTTAATAAGAAGTATTCATGTTGATCTTTTTCCTAAATAAATACTTAATTCACACAAAAAATACACTGTTAAGGGGAAAAGACAAGCTGCTTTGGAGTAATTTAACACAAATGTTAATAGCTGAGAGCATTTTGAATCGAGAGGAAATTGAAGACAATAAATCAGCACAGATTTTGCATGTAGTAGCTTTTTAAAACCTGCTGCTTGCAATTGTATAAATGAAAGACTCCTCTTCTCTAGAAAGATTTTTATATTAACTTAGCTTCACATCCCTCTTATCTCACTCTTTCCCTTCCAAACAATTAGATATGAATTTAGTTTAAGTTGTCTCTCGATTGCATGTTGTGCCTTTGTGCAAAACACACAGTTTTCTATCGCTGTCTGTTGCCGTGCTCTTTGTATGTCTGTCTATAAGCTGGTAAATGCCTGCGGGAATTTCTACCAGTAGGAAACTTCCTGCCTTGTGTGGCTTGCAGTTAACATTGAGCATGAGGACTTATTCCTTTGTCATATCTTGTTTAGGTAGTTGCAGCTTTTTCTTTAGCCAAATTCTTGATTTTTATCTTTTTTTTTCTCTACTAAGTTCACTGATAGTAAATGGTAAAACATTCTGTGTTTTAATTTTTGATGATCTTTGCTTAGCTCTTGTGCTAAGAAAAAGATTAAGATATTTGATTTGTTCATTACTTTCCATGCCTTCACCTTTTACTGTTTGTTCTAGTCTTCTGCACTTTTCTTGCAAATTTTCTTCATATTTCTAAAAATCAGACCCCTCCTTTTCCACATTTTGTCTTCTGCTATGTACTTCTGAAGCAGGATGTTTAGAGAGAAGTGTCAAATCCAGAGTAGGATGTCCAGATAATAGGATTTATTAGAACTGAAGAAAATGTTAATGCGGGAGCCAAGCCGCACCTGCTTACAGCACGCATGATACCCATTCACAAGCAATAAAATGGAAATTAAGATTCATATCTCTAGAATTCATAACCTCTATCTCCCTAACTACACATGTGCTTCACCATTCCGACCATTACAGCTACTGCACCTTGGAAACCACATGTTGCGCTTTGGATGACTCTGAATTTCACATTGTGGGAAAAGAAGCTTGAATTAGTCAGGGAAAGCTAAAACGATTCCCGTTGTTGAGAAGATGTTTGTAAGCACTGCGAATGTGTAAAGCGTAGTCTGATGTGTAATAGGAAGTGGCTGGAAATCTTTTTGGGATGATCTTAAGTTTTCACAGCTTGTAAATATTTTACAAATCAGACAGCTGCAAGAAGCTGAGTGCTGTAAGAAGATCTCTGCAATCTGCACCTCACAAGATGAGGTAGTAACAGTCCTTTCAGAAGGAAATGGCTAGGTTCCAGGCAACAAAATTTGTATTGGTGTTAATAGAAGGGAGAAAAAAAAAAGGAGACAAACTTGTTCGGTCTTTGGCTTTACATCTCTATGAGCAGTTATTTACATGGTGAACTTCATGATCTGTCCATTCTGAGTGATGTGAATTTACTACTTGTGATACTCCAGATTAAAAACCTCAATTTATAATTTGTAAACTCTGCTCTGACATTCAACAGCAAAAGTGTCACTGACTGGGTAGCTTTTTGCACATTAGCTCACTATTTCATGACAACCCACCACGCAATCGAAAATGAAGTGTATATCTCTACTACAGCATATAGTTTAGATCAGTGTAAGATTGCAACAGCATTTTTTCCCCACTGAAGCTCAGAATTATTCTAGATTAATGTGATTTTGCACTTGAGCATTACATTATTGTGCTTTGATGACCCTCTGATCTAACATAAAAATATCACATTGAAAGCGTACCTACCTTAAACAACTATTTATTTTGAAAAATAAA
Source organism: Falco naumanni (assembly GCF_017639655.2). Taxonomy (NCBI): domain Eukaryota; kingdom Metazoa; phylum Chordata; class Aves; order Falconiformes; family Falconidae; genus Falco; species Falco naumanni. The sequence continues at coordinate 9,949,399 of NC_054065.1, forward strand.
TAATAAAATATTACTTATTTTTAGACAGGATGTTGGACATTTCCATAGCTCCACCCTGTGCATTCAATTCTCTAATATAGTATTTGCATTGAGCCTTTTGTTAATGCAATCATACATACCTCAGGAAAGGTATAGCTATGCGTTACACAACAGCTTTAGAAATACGCATCAGGTTTCTTTCAGATCTTTTTAGTGGAGTCTGAGTCTGATTTCATTCAAAGCAACCAAAACACATCTAAGTGTTGGGAAATAGGTCTGAAATAAAATGCATGTTGTCATGACAACTGAAATGCTAAAAAGGATTCAGAGAATGATTATTAAATAAGATGTTACATCAAGTTGTTATGGCAACTATACAGTAATATGAAAAAGGTGACTTCAGAACAATAAATATTGTGTGCAAAGTTTTCCTTGTTATGGTATTTTTACAAAGGTATGCCTTGATTAAGGGGAAGAGGAGGAGTGGTACAGAGGAAAAGGAGAACTTGGTACAAAAAGGGGTTGGGGTTCAGCTGTCTACCTCAGTATATTTACCTTAAATACTATAATTTTCCATGGATAGTATCTCTGCTTTGTTTCCAGTCCTGTCATACATGGATTAGAACACAGAAAACACTAGAATATACCCCAGTGCTTTTCCCTAATATTTTGGTCCTACAGTTCAAGGCCATGCTGCACAAAGTGCCTTCATGGTCCTCATTTACCCTCAATGGGGTTTATGAAGCCTCAGCAGCATTTAAGAATTGACTGTGAAACCCTACTGCAAAAATGGGGCAGGACAAAGGTTAACACTAAAGAGTATTTTAAGAGGCTTCAGTTTTGTGAGAAAGTTTATTTTTCAGCATGCAGGATGATTTCCTTGTTTGCTTAGCTTTGGACTTCCTAATAAATATTTGCTAATAAAATCATTAAATGGATTGTGTAGATGTAGTTTGGAAGCCAGGAAGCCTTTTCAGCAGCAACTGCAGTGGAAGTGAGTGTCTGGGCTCTGTGCCACAGCTCGTGGCGTGAGCAGTACCAAAAGCTGCCTTGCGCAGCACAAAAGAAAGGGATTGTAAGCAGGGGAGCCAGACTGTTCCCCGTGCCGCGTTCCCTTGTGTGCGATGCACAGTTGGCTCCATCCTGCAAGTCAGTGTGGTCTGTTTTTCAGGATTACCAGTGGTTTTCTGGGGGGATTCGTGCAGGGAGACAGGGAGGCTTTCTCTCCCAGCAGTGCTCCCTTCCTGGAAACAGGAGTGAGTGCAGGGAAGAGGAGTGAGGAGGGAGAGTACGGAAAACCATGGTCAGAGATACCAGTGCAGATGCACATGAGAGTGAATGGGCTTCCCATGTGGCCACTTCCTTGGCCCCTTGGGTTCTACCACAGCAGGAGGTGAGGTAAAGCTGGTTAGTATTTTCATCCAAGGAATTTATCTCTGTGAAAAAGTGTTTTTCCAGATAAATATTTTTTGTATTTTTTTTGCGTGGAAAGTAACTGCTATGTGTAGAGATACTTTAAAAACACATATATACATTTATTTAAAAAGGTAACACAAAACTAAAATATTGCCACTCTAAACTAAAGAATGTTGTCCTGGATGTTCTTTTGCAGTGTCTTCTGGTGCTTAGAGTTTACTTGTCTGATTTGCTCTTTAAGGGCTGAGCTCCCAAGCTGCACTTATTTTTGTTACAGCTCTCTCCTGTAACATTAATCCTCTTGGTATCAGTTGAAAGGGCGTAATGCATCCAGAGATGAAGGAGAATTTGAGCTTGACGCACTAGAAGAACTACAAGTAGTAGAAGATACCAAACTTCAAATCAGAATCATTGTTCAGAGTTACTGTTAAGAGTATGAGATAGAGATGGAGATGTAGAGAACATGTTTTGAGGCCTGAACGTAGACCTGTGTGGAACTGGGGTACATTGTGATTTTGCAGACTTGAAAACAGTTGTTGCGTACTTGCATGGAAGATACATGTGAATCATGGCCTGAGGTCGTGTGTTAGTTGCTACTCCTTGAGATTGTGATGGCAGGGAACCAGGCTAGCTGTGATGGTTTCTGCCTCGGAAGCTTTTTTGTATTTTACTCTGCCTTGAAATTCAGAAAACAACAATTTTTTTAATAGAAACTGTGACTGTAGGTATATGCTTCTTAATCTTCATGTTGCTTTCTACTGTGTTTGCACCAGAGATATGGACTGAGTTGACTTTACGGACAGGGTTTTAAAAAGTTTTAGAAAAAGTTGCCTTCCAAGCTGGAGGTTGGAAGTGGGGTGGTAGTAGTAGCGAGGAACCATTTGACATAGGACAGGGGAAATGAGCTCATGTAAATAAACTGTTTTTTCTTTCACATTTGGGTGGTAAGATCAAAACCACTGGAGCTCTTCCAAGCAGAATCTTGTTAAAGAGCCCTGAACACCTTTGCCCAGCTTCTGCAGCCTCAGCTGTTTTCATTACAAGTTCTTTTATCTCAGAAGACTAAATGGCTTTGCTAGCCCAGAGAAAACTGATTTGAATCACTTCCCTGCTTCTAATAGACTGTCCCACTGGCATAAACAGAGGTCTTGAATGCAGGAAGAGATGTCCAAGCCACCTGTGCACAGCAGGCCCTTCTCCCACATGGCCAGTAATAGCTAATGAAGAGAATGTGGGTTCCCTGCTAATCAAATGAATAATTTCCCTGGGCCGGAGGTAAGGGGGACACAGACACATATCAGTTGCATAGTTCTGTGTAGTATCTATAGCTTGGCTAATTCTCAAGGCAGAACTTCACGATGCCAACAAAATTTGCTCGTTACTGCTATTCTCCTGATTTCTTATTTATGGATAAAACCAGGTGGTAAGAGTTGCATCCAACACTGCTTTCTCTGAGTGCGTGTCATCAGTCAGTAGTGTTATTTCGCCATGCTGCCTGCTCTCAGGGGGATGTGGAGACTACTGGCATGCTGCTGATTTCCAGGGCAGTGTTAAAATACAAATGTAAGTGTAGAGTGCTCTGAAGAGTTAGTAAGTCAGAATACAAGTAATAAAATATGTTCAAATAAATATAGAAAAGGAAGATGCGTGCTAGGGAAAGGTTATGAGAAGAACAAAGAATAATATACTTTAGACACCACTCTTGTCTGGCCTGTTCTAATTACTAGGCTATTTTATGAAGCGGTTGAATCAAGCTGCCAACAAGAAACCTGATTAAGCAAAAGCATCTAGATTGCATTCTTCTGAATGTCTTCTTGCTTTTTTCTCCTCTGACTGAAAACAGGGTCCTGGAGGAGTGCTTGGCTCATGCTACGTGTTGGCTTTGGTCTTCTCTGCCCTTTGCAAAACACAAGCCCTTTATACTTTTGTTAGCTGTGCCTCCATTCCTGAGTGTCTGTTCTCATGCAAGACTCTTTACAGTGATAAGAAGTGGCGGGTGTAAATCTTCCTTGGTTATGTGAACACAGCAAGAGCTTTTTCCAAGAACATTCAACTTGGCTCTTCTGTGATGCTTTGAGCAATGCTTTTCTTCTGACCCGAATGCACCCGAGAAGTGTGACTGAATGTTTAATAACTTTCTAAATTTAGATTTTTCAGTCCTGTAGGAGCAGATGAGTTGTATTTCCTAGCTTTGATAAAAACCATACGGCCAACCCCAGACTCTTGATGAGCTGCTAGCAGCCGCTCTAGGTGAATGCACAAGGTTTCTCTACTGTGGACTGATTCTGCTTCATCACTTCTGGAAAGAAGTACCAAAGAGATTTTTAGGCTGCTAAAGCTTCAAGACATTCCAGTGCACAATAAGCACAATTTTCTTATGTTTTTAATAAAGGCATCTACAGAGTATGGTGCTTATGTTCTAGTCTGAGGGAGAGGAGCAAGGATATGGTGAGGAAAACAAAAAGGAAACAGAAGGCAGTAAGCTAAAAAGTGAAACACTTCCTCCTACAGTGACTGTAGCTTCATTGTATGTCCTAGCTCCTGCAACCAGATGAACATATCGTGGTTTCTGCAAGCATCTGGGACAGTCAGTGGATGTAAAGAAAGATAGAGGGAAAGGAAAATTATTTTTGTGTTTTGATGGTTTGAAATCTTTCTCCACATTCATTTTGTTCTGATGCAGAAAGGTGCAGCTGGTGAACTGTTTCCCTGAAGCACAGCAGAAAAATGAGTACTGCAGGCATCTGAGGGGATGCTGCAGAGTTTTGGTGCAGTGATTTGCAAAATAGATGGGACACTGGAAATAAATTTTTGGTTTAGCTGGAATTCTCAGATCTCCATGGTATGGTAATGCACTTTGTTCTTAGCCTTATAAAAAAAGACCATTGCAAATATGTGGATTTATTTCATCATGACTCATCCAGATAGATGAGTCAAGGGACAGCAATGGGGGAGTGTCAACTGTTCTCATTCTTCTGAATAGCTTCACTTTCAGTTTGCTGGAAAGGTGTTTGATCACAGCTGGATATTTTCCTCTTGGATTGTTTAATGATACTGGTTTTGCCTCAGTTGGGGTTAGCAACAATAGTCCTTTAAAAGTGCTTTCTTTTTTTCTCTGAGTGCTTCTTAGTATATAGGGCTTGATAAAGCAGCAAATAGTGGAGGCAGGGCTGAGGTTCTTTTGTGGCTATTTTTGTTTGCTGCTTTTGGAAATGTCTGTATTAACTGTACAGTTGCTCCATTGCATTGTCATTTTTCTGAAGGCCTTATTTTATCTCTCCTCACAGGAAAAATGAGAAAAAAGCCCACTCTCTGGGAATAATCAGAAGCAACGGTTATTAAAATTGCCAAAAAAAAAAAAAAAGTAAATCTTATTTTCCTGTTAAGAATTCATCCATTGAATCATTGACCTGTATTTCTATAAAGATTACCTAGGGTACAACTCTTTGCATTTAAGGTTCTTTTGTAGCCTGATGAAGGGTCTGTCGTTGTCTTTAAAACAACTATACTTTTGTGTGTTCTATTATGGCCACTGTCCTGTGGCTAAACAATGCCTGAAGGTGCAGAAAGAGTCTCTGGTATGCCTGCAGCATGGCATTAACTGCAGACCAAATCAGGTAGCTTTAAGTGGTCTGGGTACCAAAAGTAGTTCATCTGGGATGTCCTGTAGCTCGGCACAGGATGGTTTATGCCTTCTTCTAAAGTTGGGTACTACACGTGAACTTCCTTTTGTGGTTGCTTTGGATTTCAAAGCACAGTAGAGAGACAAAAATGTGATGACAGTGCTTGTTGCCTAATGTGGCAATATTAGGCAATGCCCTAATACTGATTTCAAGTGACTGGGGCTTCAAAACAAGATGCATTATGGTCTGTTCTTTGAAGAGCATATGTGAGCATCATAATATACTTCATTTCCTTTAATATGAAGTTATCATTTCCATTCCCATTGTTCCTATTTTTTAAAGCTGAGAAACAAGAAGCACTTGGCATCTAACTGTTGGCATAATTTGTCATCCCGTTTGAAGACCTTGTGTTAATTTTGTGTCTCTTAAAAGAATCAGGGTTATACAAGGAAGAGAAATCTTAATTGGTAAGTTTCTGGTAAGAGAAGCCTAAATATAAAGCTAGACAGTTCTCACTGTCTTCTGTCTGGAAAGGGATGTTAAGTAATAATTAGTGTGCTGCTCTTTCTGTCTTAAAAACTATTTAAATTTCATGTTAATATTGCTTATTCTGTCATAAAATGCATTTAAAATATATGTTTTACACTGGGGTACTAAACATTGACAATGGTAAATCTGGGAGCAATTCCGAAGTGGCAAGATAATGCATTGAATGTTACACTGGTCAGAATAAAGAGAGGCGTTCTTTTCCCTTTCAGGTATCAATCTACTTGGTGACGCTGTACAGACTGTGTATCTCTGAGGCTTGAATTTCTGACCTGTACAATGGGTCTAATTGTGCTCCTGTGTCTTGTAAACCACTGCAATGCAGACATGATCTGTATTTTTAAAAGAATATTTTTGGCATATTCTAAAAGGAATGGGAATCCAGAACTGACCAGTTTCTGGTGAGTTAATACTTTGTCCAAACAGGCTTTGCAAGGTCCCAGAGATGTTGCAGTGGATTGTCTTGCAATCTGGGCTTTCACCTATCAGTATGTGTAGTGAATGAAGTTGAAGAGCCAGCAGATAGTGTAACTTTGAAGCCATTAGCATTTCAATAGCCTTCTTTCACTGACACATGTTAAATCTTGAGTATGAACTTGCTATTACTGTGTTTCAAGTAGCAAACATACTGTGGCTCAGAAAAAAGGTTTGGCACTAAGAAAGATAGAGGTGTCTTGAAGAAAAGGCGTGTACTTGCATGCATTCTCACCCACATGTACACAACCTTTATTTTGAGCTACTTTTAGGGTACTTCTAAGTAATTTCAAATGTCAAATGACTGATTTTTAAATGTCAGGACTTGTGCAGCTCCCTAGGGCAGCACCTCTGAAAATGTTATTAAGGGTAATAGAGGACAAAGATTAACATAACCAGAATTTTTACTTCAAATTCTCAGTGACAGATTTTGCTGAGACTAGTTTGATTGCATACAAAGTGACTAAAGAGCATAAGCTACCGTAAGACTTCTACAATTTGTATTCTATTGGTTATTTTTTTCATTTTTAGCTAACTTAATAATATCTATGTTAAACCCAACTGAATTGTCAAGTAAATTTTAAATGGGCTGATAGGGTGACATTGTATCCCTTTGCAGTATCCCAGGTGACTAACCTACTCTGGCAAAGAACATTTCTTCTAACACTGTCATGCTGTGAAGACAGCTTTCAAAAGTACCGTCTCCATGGAGCATCAGTCTTTTGTATTATTAATTTACGTATGACTTGGGTGCAGTAAAGAGTTTTGCTACCGCGAGGTCTGATTTTTGGCTGAGAGAGAGCAGTGGAGACTCGTTAGACCTTCAGAGGATACACACACAGTTTAGGGTAGGCTGCTGTGCTCGGGAAGCTTGCTACAGGTCCAGGACAGAGTCATGGTTTCTGATATGGCATAAGGAATTCTCACTGTAAAGGAAGAATATTAAAGAAATCTTTATGGATTCAGGGGCTGATACACGCATAATATATTTTTGCTGTCTGGCATGCTGATATTTGTAGTCCTTCACATAAAGGTTGTGGATCTTGGTTTTTTTTGGCTAAGTCTCGACCTCAGGACTGTGGCGTTCCTACGTGCAGAGATACCTGACTGGAGGTTAGCTGGCTGATTCTGGAGTGTTGGACAGAGAACGTGAGCACTGTCCCTGCTCTCACACCCTGTAATGCCTGTTAGAAATATATAATGTACATGTTATAATCACAGTAAAAATCTAATAATTCAGTGTGAAACCTTTTATAGGAGTATGATAAAGCTGCAGAAACATGGCTTTTGTACTGAAGCCGTATATTTAAGTGTGTGGTAGCAGCAACGTGTCTAGGAATGGTGTAACTAACGGTAGGAAAATTGTTAGGAGTTTTTATTGAAAGCTTGCTTATAATATAAAAAAAAAAATAAATCACTTTATAATGTTTCCTGGATGCAGTAAATGTTTATTGAGAAACTGTAGACTATTCTCTTTGAAAGTGTCCTGGAAACTACAAACACCTACCTATCTGTTTTTTGTATGGGAGCTTCAAGGTTCAGCTTTAGCTTTTTAATACTTTCTAAGATTTATAAGGCATGTACCGTGTATTACAGCTGGAATACTTTCAGAAAACTTCTGCTAAACAGCTGTTAAGCAGTATCTGTTCTGAGTGTTTTCCCCAGAAATGTCCCCAATTATTGCGGCACTGGTTGACACTTTCAGCATACAGAATGCTGTTGTGGAGTGTGTGTCTTGTATAAAAAGCAGGAATATCTTCCTTGTTACTTCTCTTTTCTAACTGGAAAATGATATGGCTAAATTGCTACTCAATATAAACATGCTTTAAAGGCATTACTTAAGGCTAGGCAGCTGTGTTTTTTCAATCTGGGACATAGCTGCTCATGTCTAGGTCTGGAGGAGCTTGCTGTATTGGGTCTCTTGCCTGAAAAGCAGAAATGAATGAGGGCACATAAAACTCTGTCTTAAGCTTCAGTCTGACTGTTATCTCCCCTTTTGTCTTTTTTCTTCCTTTTCTTCTCCTCTGCTGTAGTTTTATTTTCCAGTTTCCTCCGAGATACTGCTTTACTCAGTTTTTACTTACAGGCTCAAAAATGAGGAAGGATTTTGTATTGTCTGTGTGTTTAGCTGGTCAGCATGATATATTTTAAAGGGTCCTAAGTACTTGACCTTAGAAAATTAAGACCTCCCCTCGCAAGCAGTTTGTAAGTATGATTCCAGCACTTACGAGTAAGGTTGCAAGCCCCATGGAAAATAGATGAAGGCTGTGGTAGCTTATATACATTTTGAGACCCGATACAGAAAGGGCCTGTTTCTGTTGAAGGGAGGTAGGCAAAGCAACTGAGTTCTTGAGAAAAGTCTGCAGAATGCCCATCTAGATGTTCTTTGCCTAAGTGGCCTCAGGCGGCTGTAGCTGGGGTCTCCCATGAGTCATCATATCCTTTGATTCCTCAGCATGGACACAACTAGCAACCTAAGGGCACCAATTGCATGTGGAAACGTAGGTTTTCCTGCTTTTCACTGATGAAGATGAGGTCAGGTCTTCCCATCTAGCATGGGCAACCTTCCTGCAGAGTGAAGCAATGCCTTATGAGGTTCCACTCTAAAACTGTAGTAAGTCAAATGCTGTAACACCTGCTTGCAGCGCCAACAAGGGGAAGACAAGAATTGCTTCAAGGACTAAAGGAGTCTGGGTGGCCTTAGTTAATCTCTTGTTCATGCTTTCTTATTTTTCCCTTCTGTTTTTTCATGTTGTTTTTTTAACTTCTGTTTGAAAAGTCACTTTTAATATAAATACTTGACAGAAAGAGTACTTGGCTAAGCTGTTTGAAGAACATACTTGGGTTTTCAACCTTTCTGACCACACGAAATACCTAAGGAGCCTGTGTGTATGTGAAAGCCTTAGAAAGGTCACCTGGCGTACTGGTGAAGTGAAATCCACCAACAGAAGTTCCTGTGGGTGGAGGATAGGTGAGACTCCCATCTATGAAGTATGTCAATGATGGGACATCAGAAAATGTTTAAAACCTGCCCTGATATTTTAAAATATCTTTCCCACAAATATACATCTTCCATTGTACTATCCCTTTTTAATTGCCTTATTCTATACCAATCATGTTCACTTTAGCAGGGATAGCTGTCTGTGACTCAATAAAAGATCAAAACCATCTGACTGCTCTTTTTTATTTGGTCTTTTCCTTTTATCCTGTGTTCCTGTGATAAACACAGATATGGGAAAATAAACACTAGACATCTCTGAGCAAATGTCATACTGAGAAGAGGGCAGGGTATGCACGAAGTGACATATTTCTTAAAATCATTCACCAGCAGTCTGCTGTCTTTTTCCATACCTGTGAGGTCTGGAATGTAGTGCTCTGTTTTTTTCTGCCTACCTGTATTTTGTGATCCCAGTAAGAGGAAAAAACATTAAAATTATATGGAAGTGATGAAAATTAGTTGGTGTTTTTGTTCATGGTTGGGTTTTTTTTCTCTTCAACGTGAAAGAGCTGCATTTTGAGTGTGGATTTGGTAATACAACAGAAGAAAAGGAGAGTACTGGTACTGAAGTGTAATAAGGGCAAAATGGAATTAGAACAGACAAAACTGAACTTAATTTTCTCATTTACAAAATGAGAGCATTTCATATTGCAGCATTATGCAGTGCATCAATGTGAAATGTAATTAATGTTGAATTATAATAGAAGTGCTATAAAAGTACAAGGCACATATGACATCCACCGGCACATCAATTTTTTTTTTTTCCTGAGAATAGTCTGGCAGTTAGAATGGATGCCAAATGGATTTGTAATGAAGGGGGACATTAAGTACAGTCTTAGCTTACTTATTGTCACAGCAATTATCTAGACTTGTTTTCATTCTAATGGTGGTACTTCGTTATAAGTGCTAACACTTTGATCTGAATTTTGGCTAAAAACATTTGCCAGAAATAAACACCTTCATTGCTGCTCCTAACGGGATACAGAGCATGGCAACATATACTGCATGAGCGCGATGCATGAATATTATTGACATTTAGCGGTATCATCAATGCATGAAAAAAAACCCAACCAAAACCAGAAGAAGGTAGAGGGCACGATTTCTTGTATAAATGGTAAAAATGATCAAATACAGTATTTTATACCCACAGTCAAACTTTTAGGGTTGATTACTCCAAGATCTTTCTAACATTAATATATTTTGTAATTCGGTTAATGGTACTGTAAATACAAAACCAGATAGCACCTACGCCTCAAATTTTTTTTTGTCCTTTCTTTTCAAGAAACTAATTCTATGTATGTATATATACACACATAAAAAATTGTATATTTATGAAGGTTCCTGTGAAACACCCTTTATGCACTCTGTAAAAACACCCTGCTATGTGATTTTTATTTGCAGACTAACGAAACTTTTGCAAAATAGTCAAAGTTGTAAAGGCTATTTTCTTTCAACAAAACTGGCTGGCAGTATCTTATGGGAACCTAACAGCTTTGGAGAGAGCAACATTGCTCATAAGCCTTTATCAAAAATATGGTTTAGTCGGAGATAGAGATGATGATTTGAAGTTAGATACTAAGAGTTTTGTATTCTTGTGAATAATATGAGCTCACTGGCAGAGTTTCACGTTGCTTTTTGTGGCCGTTTTCCTGTTTCAATTTTTATAAGCCACTAGAACTGTCTTTGCTACCTCTGTGTTCATTGGTGTTATACAAGCTTTTTTTTTTTAATTGGAAAATGTATGACTTTGTGAGGAACCATACAAGATAAAGGGGAACACCACTTGAACCAACTATGATGACTTTACTGTCCAATCTCAATATAAACAGAAGCAAAATGTTTCTATTTAGGATAAGTTTATATGAGAGATGACCTTAGATGATATTGCTGTCAAATGAAATAGCAAAGAAAAATAACTGGATTCTACTGCACATTTTCTGTTTCCTTTTCCTATTTGCCAAAGTACAGATTTATTTGAATCATTTTTGCAGAACACTGGGCCGTGTCCTTTTCTCATTCTTCTGTCAGGTATCTAGGTTTTTTTATAGCTTGCTTTATTTTTTTTGTTCTAATCTTTCCACACATTCCACTCTGTTCTTTGTAAAATATAATGGCGTTGCAGTTTGCTGTTGATTATTACTTATCCAGAAAGCTGTTTATTTCCTCTTGGCACATTTTCAACAAAAAAAACGATGTTCTTTCTTGTTTGGCCATGACATTGCTTACTGTGATTATTAAACAACTGAATACTTGGATTTTCCCTTGATTTCAGAATGAAAAGTAAGATTTCAGTTACTGGAAATAAGTTACTTAAGAGAATCATTCATATATATATATATATGCACACACATATGCAGCCATTTCTCAGCATTAATTTTGGTTATGACTGTAGAGTCTAATATTTGTAAGGAATATTTTCCCAAATATATAAATACATCAGACTGACTTAAGGCTTGCTCTTTTCTGAGTTTCGGTTGAGATTTTTTATTTTTAACTAGATAAAGACAAGCTGTTTCACATATAATTAGATTTACATCAATAATTTTCTCGTGCTTATATGTTGAGAAGGCATCCACACTTTTTGGTTATATGTTTAGGTGGTATTTGTAACTTTTGAGCTGACCTTTTTTCAAGCTTATTTGCTTGGAGGTGTTCCACCCCACCCCCCCACCCCCAGTTTTCCAGCATCCAATATTTGGGACTGTTTCACTACCACAAACAATGCGCACCTTGTTTGTACATACAGACACGATGCTGCTCCTAGCTAAGCAAACTGGAGCCTTTCATGGGTGGATCACCAGTTTGAGTCCTGTCCAGTTCAAAGCTGTTCCTATCTAACGATGGGCCAGCCCTGTGGGTGCTGTATGGTATGGGGACCCTTTCACTGTGCATAGGTGCTGTATGAATTCCAAAGAGGTCCGATTTCCTCACGGGGGCTTCTTGCAGAGGGTACCACAGCAGTAGCCAAGATCTCGGTCCTCACCAAAAGGTGTGAGGGTTGCAGTGCTGTGAGCACCATGCACATGTATGGAGAGCAAGGAGGAAACATCCCCAAACTACAGCGGTTATTTTTAAGCTTTGTGTAGTTGGTGTTTCATGGTATTTTAAAGTCTGACCCGTAGTTTGTCAATTTTGGGGCTAGCAATCTGAGAGCTGCCAACAGAAAGAGATTGAGGAAAGGTTTAAGAGAAAGATGTGGTCTCTGAAGGAGACTGCCAGCAGCTGTTTTGGAGGGGAAGATGTGAAGAAGAGGGGAGAAGCTTTGAAGGAAAAGGATGGTTAAAGCTGGGGAGAGAACAATCCACCTACTTAGGAGCTGATGAGTGGAGGGAGGCTGGCAAAGGAGGAGAAACCTAGCAAACTACCTTGTCCCCAGCAGCTGAGGGCTGAGGAGAGCCAATTTAAAGGTGAGCATCTATTTTGCAGTTGCCACAAGCAAGGAGATTGTTGCAGACATGGTGTTTTGTGTGGTCCATCTAGCTGAGATGGCTGTGTATCCGAACTGTTGGTTTGTGATTTTTTTTTTTTTTGGTTTGACCCTCGCCCCTCAGCATCTGTGTAGCTCGATGTAATCAATAACAGTCAATTTCTTACTGCAGAGTTCTCCTATGGATTCATACAGTGTACAGTGCCTATATTGATGTCTTGTATTTAAAATAGAATGTAGCCAAGAAGATTATTAAGGCTATTAAGTAATGTAATATGTATGTATGAGTTAAAAGGGAAGAAAATCTGGCAATTTTTTAGTGTGATCTCGCATCCAGTATAGATTTGAGGATGGGCAGAATTTGGTCCTTTGGTCTTTTCTCCCACACTCATCTTCCCTGTCTATAAGCGTGTCAGGAAAAAATAAACATGCTTATGTTGAGGTCTCTTTGAGATCCTTATGGTTTTCTTTCTTCTGAAACTGTGAATGCAGTTTTGTTTTACTATGGAATTGAATGGGTTTAAAAAAAAAAAAGTGAAAAAACTGGCAGACAGTAAGAAATATGCCCCTCTGTTTAGACAGGGTGAAAATGATGAACAAACTATTTGTATGCCACAGAAAAGATCTCTGTGTGGTTCCTATCTGAGTTTTTATAGAAGAGCATGATTTGAGCAGCCTGGAGGAGAGGTTGCAGGCAGGGATGAATTTCAACACTTTTATGCCTCTGGGCACTGAACAAATCAATGTTCTGTAATTAAGTCCTTGCCCTTTGGCTTAGCTCTTCATTGCAAGAGTGCCTGAGACATCCTGACACTTTCTAAGAGGGAGTGTTGCTTTAGGAGCTGGCAGGCATGCCTGCAGCCCTCTTCCTTCGGGGTGGTGGGAAAAGAGGCTCCCAGAGATACTGGGATGGTACTGGAGAGGTGCCCAGGGGCAGCTGCTGAGCTGGTATACACCTGCTTGGGGACTTCTGTTAGAAAGGCAAGCTCTGCTTCAGATGTAATCATCAGACTGCAGGACCTGAGATAAAACAGCCCCCACGAAACAGACCTGTATTTGTGGTACAGCGAGTTCAGTTGCTGATCTTGTGTAATAGGTGTAATAGTAGTATTTCAGCTCTTATTCTGGATGGGCTCTGTGGAAGAGTGATGGCTGATGGTCAGGTCCACAGTAGAGTGGCTGGTCTTCATCCTTGGAGCAAGGGTGTGTGTGGTACAGGCTCCATCACGCAAGCTCTTCCCCTACCTTCTGCCAGATGGCTCAGCAGTGCTTTGGAGAGGTAATAGATTTCAGCGGCACCCGATGATGCCTGTTTTCCATATAACAATGAACTTTGGGTTTCTTAGAACATGTATTTATTTCTGCTAGCCACTTAAACCTTACCTTAAAGATTTTAACAAGCGCAGTTGCAGCAGCCACATGCTCCTCGTCTGAACTGAGAAACTATTGTGGGGTTTGTGATTTCCTAAAATTTTAGGAAAATTAGAAGATTACAGAGCTGGTCCAGAATTTACTGTAATGACACTTTTCTTACTTTATAGGCATTGGATCAGGTCTATTGTTTGTGGAATAGGGATGAACAATCCAATGAACAGTTCTTTGCAGTCATCAAACATCGCCATCTACTTTTCCAAACAAACAAAGAACAAGCAAAACACTGTTCTGCTTCATTTATTTTCAAAGAACGAAACGAACCTGCATCTAGTAACTGAACAAAGTGATGGATGTCATCTAATTGCAGCTTATGTCTAAGTGTTTTCGAAGCTTTCTATGCATCAGATATACGGAAAAGATAGGGCATTACATTCTGCATATATATGAAAGATTGTAATGTGGGAGTTAGTGTAAGGCAGGACAGGGCCTGTAGGGAGCTCTGTTGCTGCATTTTTCTCTGGCAGGGTTTCGAACTCGAGCAAGGCACTGCAAATGAGTTGGTGTTTGGTTTTGTTTGTAACCCCAAATAATCTGTGTACTACACGCCCAGAGGCACAGGGAAAGGTGAAGGCAGTGTTGACATTGAAAGCTATCTATGTAATGCAGCAGAATAGGTATGAGTACTAACTTCAGAAAATACAAAGCTAGTCAACATTACAACAAATACTACAAATAACAATAAGAGAAGGAACTAGTCTGCTTCAAAAAGAAAACTGTTCAAAGTTCAGAACTGAATTAAGTAAAAAAATCATAGAAAATAAAAAAGAAGAAAACTGAAGCACTGCAACAGTACAACCTTTTAGGGAACTGGGGAAATAAAAGTGAAAGATAAGTGCTAACATACCAGTGACAAGTGTTTATCAACAGAGTTGTGGCAACACTTTCACTTCCACCCCACCAAAAAATAGAATAGTAATAATAAATATATATAGATATAAATATATAAAAGAAGCACTGCTGGGAGAAAAAATAATTCAGTCCTCTCAGATGAAAGTGCACAAACAGCACCAGCATATTAAAACAAGAAACTGGAAACTCTGTAGAACAAACGTAAAGGAAAATTATATTTGATGTAGACAAAATCTGAAGTTCCTGTCCTAATTTTTCATTATGTTCTGAAGAATGCACAGTTATTGAAATGCTACATATTGAAAGGCAGGAACTGGTATCCAGTTCCAAAGGAGACATTTGTAATCCACTCAAGCAATGGGTCATTTGTCACAATACCTTAATAGAAAAAGACATTTTTATACCACATAATAAGTAAAGTCTTACTGCTAGCATGCAGATGTTGCAGTTTTTCTTAACATATTGAGGACGTTTATTCCATGGCCCCCACCCCTCGAATACAGTCTGTCTCTTTGGGAGACTTTGGCCCTCCCCGTGCCACCTATGCCATGGAAGTCAGTAGTCTTGATTAAGATACAGCCCCTTTCATGTGGTGCAATGACTGAGCAAGCATTTGCTGGGAGGGCCTCACTCAAATGTAGACAGTGTTCTTTTCACCTTGTATTGCCAAACTGTATTTGTCTAATGGGCAAACTGCATGGCAGCTTTTTTTTTTTTAGTGAGGAGGTGGTGGGTTGAGTTGTGAGGAGCAAGTGCATGTTAGAATTTCAGTTTACTTCTACATTTTAGTTCAAAATGGCTGAAATCCGTTAAGAGATAAGACTAGTGCATTTTGCTCTGTACCAATGGTAGCACTTAATGGTATGGATTTGCTTCTCTTTAAAATCCTGACTCCTCCTAGCTGCCGCCTCTACCATATATAACCTCATGTATGAAGGTCTTGTGGTGAGTGGATACCAAACATCTGAGGGAGCAGGCGTTGGCAAGCACAAGCCACTGGCAGGACTTATGCCTTTCCACAGGGCTCTTCCAAGTGGGGAGCTGGAGCACGTTCCACAGGTCCCTGGAGGTATCTGGCCACCTTCCTGGCCAGCAGGTTGCAACTCAGGCTGATGTGCTCTAGCTGGCGGCTGGCCTCCCAGACCAGAAGAGAGGGGCTGTGGCCCTGGGCTGCAGATAGGTGATGAACAGCCTGCGGGCAGAGGACCATGGTCTAGTCCAGCCTGTCATTATTTCAGTCTTGCCATCAGCACCTGATATTTATCAAGTCTGAATACACATTGCAGAGGCAAGGCTATTAGCCTAGCAGAAGGTCTCTGTAGTCTCTCTTAAAAAGCACTGTTTCCTCAGTTTTCTTTTAAATCTAAACCCTGAGGGAAAACATGGAAAGAGGCTTCTAAGCCCTTGACTTCTTCAACCCTACAAAATGGAGCATTAATCTTTCCAGGTCTTAGAACTGCAGCTGTGTAAGAGTGGTACCTTTTTTCTCCAACGAATGTATTTTCTGTGTTGCATATTATTTCTGTCTAAGCCAGGGAGAGAAAACCGAGATTTTTAGTATTTTTTATTTTAGTTCACATTCTAAAACGTTTTTGCTTGAAAGCCTCTGTTTTAACTCTTAGATGGGCTTCTGGTTCCGAAAACAAGCAGAAAAGATTATACTGCTCATAAAAGGGGAAACTGGGCAGCCTGTCAGGGCCTTGACTAAGATTGGCTGTCACTTAAGAATCTCTCTTTAAAACCACATTACTTACTTTGAAAATAATTTCCATTTTTGTAGCTACAGTGTTTTGTGTACACATAAGCAATATTTCTTGCCAAGGAGAGAGCTGTATTTTCCTCAGGCTTGGCCAAGAAGCGAGGATGTATCTGTGGGGTGTCTTCCCTCTCTTCTGATGCCACCTGTGTGGGACACAAAAAAAAATTCCAACTCGGGTTTGGGAACAGCAGCAGATATGTTAGTCTTCCTGAAACTTTGAACTATGCGCTAGGTGAGGAATAGTGTGATGCCATGGCAACTCTGCCTGGGCAGCCCTTTTTATATTGTGCCACCCTTGCTAAGGATGGAGAGCAGAGAAGAGAAGGCTGCTCTTCTCTCAGGTCTGGATTCACCCCGCCTGGCTTCAGGTATGCAGCTAAGATACCGTCTGGCAGTTTAGTTGCAGTAGCCAGCAAAGTGGGACAAACCCTTCCAAGGGGTAAGTCAATCCACCAGAGCTCACCTAGAGGTGCCTCCCTTTCCCTGTTTGAGCAGAAAACCTAGGGTAACTTTGCTTCTGGCTTGACGAGTCAGCAACATGCCTGAAATGATAAGAAACTAACCTGGGAGTTAGCTAGGGTGCCACAGTGCTCATGGGTGATTTGAAAGAGAGAAGGGATCTCCTGGTTGTCCCCATCAGGTAGGAAGCAGGTGACCTGGGCGGTGGTTGGTGGCATCAGCAGAGGTGGTGGGTACTGAACTGTCAGGCTTGCCTTGGCAGCTCTCGGGCGGTACCGTGACCACATCCAGCTGGTTGAACATGACTGTTCTTTTTGGTGTAGCTATGACATACCGTGCCTCCTTGCCAGTAGAAGTAAAGGGCTTGTTCTCTGTTGCAAAATAGGTGCTGCAGTTTGAGGAACAGGCTGAAGCCTGAGGTAGTGCCTGGCTTTTAGAGGCACCTGTTCTTGTACGGCCACAGTTCTGTGTGGCACTGGAGGTGAACCATAGAGAAACTGACAATCTGGAAACAGCAAATACAGAAATTTGTAAGAAGGAGTTATGCTGTCCCTGGAGTACCGTCTGCTAGTACTGTCACCAGAGTGTCTGCATTCTGTCCCATCTGATTTTCAGTCACACGTTAAAGAAACTCTATGCTATGGCTCAAATCTTTTCCTCCTCAGACCAAGGATGTAATATTTAGGAACCAGTTATAAGTTCAGATGAATACATGGCTTCACTACTGTTCTGAATCTGGATACCCTCTGTAATAGAAGAGGTTTGTGTCTTAAGACTTTATCAGTTGTGTTATTAAATACTACTATTTTAAGGTCCTGTTCAGTAACTGTAGACTTTATTTAAGCGTGATTGAGTCCCTTTGCTGTGACCATGGAATAAATGTTATTTCTGTGGGAGTTATAAGACAGTTCAGCTGGTTTGAAACCAATTGAGGATTCTGCTTTTCCTTTTTGCACAGAATACCTTGATCATTTTCAATCAGCCTGTAGTTAAAGTATCCCCATGAAGATTTTTTTCTAAAGTTGCTAATTATGTGCCCATCAGAATAATGGAAAGAGTAATTATCCTTATTGTGCATAGTGACATTGAAACCTCTATTATTCTGTGATTGGAGCTGCATAATTACAGATAATTGCTGCAACTGTATTGTCTGTTCAAATATAGCTCTACAATAATTACCTTATTTTAATTAAATATGTTTGGGATTTAAGTAGATCTCTCTTCATTTGCTCTACTAAACAGAAACTTCATTTAGGTATAAAAATGTATGTCACACACTATGCGCTCATTCAACACATCACCTATTGATTTCAGCAAACGTGATTTTACTTGTTCTGTTTGAAAAATCAGTTGAGTCCGGTTAATTAAATATTAAAAAATTAAACGTCTCTGTGTCCCAAGGCTGGAGTTCAGAGTGAAAATCCCCAAAACTTTTCTTGTTGCAGAGCTGTGAGGTGCAGTCTTAAGACTTCAACATTCTGGAAAAAAATAAGTTTTCCGCATGTAACAAAAAAGTTTTGTGAATCTCAGCACTTTAATTTTTGTAAAAACATCTGTAACAGAAGACAGATGTTTCTAAGAAGCCAGATGCTTTGTTTCAGAAAGCAAAACTGGCCCAGGCATGGCATCCATGGGAGCTTGTGCTCTGTACTTTATGATCTCAGGCTGCTGCTGCCCTGAGTGCTAGGGAGGGTTTGCGTGCCGATGGCCTTTCTTCATCCCCTTGCATGGGCTCATAGAGGGCTCCTTTTATGAGTTTTTTCATGCTTGGTCCGAGGAGGTGCTGGGGCTGCCTACTTGTGAAGGGAACATCTAAGGCCAAGGGCCCCTCTCCCCATTGTTGCATAGAAAGGTTGTTCACAGAAAAAATTTACTTGGTTCTACAGGCAGGGAGAATAGAAAAGCATATGTGGAGCATCTAAATGCAGGTCATGAGACATACGAAGGACTTGGGCATCCTGAAAGACCCTTTCCTTTAAGATCTGACACTTTGCACTGACTTTAAGTTAGCCTTAATGAAATGCACCTCCTTTAGAACTTCAGCAATGCCTTCCATTAAACAGAGTTGTTCAGGTCACTGCTGAGGTTCTAGGGTCAGTATGAACAGTATTTGCTACTACTAAGATTGCCTAGTGACCTAAAACAAAAAGAGGCCTCTAATCTTTTTCTGGGACATTGGTTTGAATTGTTACCGATCAGGACTGCTCAGTGTTTATCAGGTGGGCAGGCAAACCCGGCATGGCTCCTTGCTCTGAATGACAGCTGAGCTACATGCTACTTTGAGAGTTTCAAATTTGGCTCCTCAATATTTCAGCATTTAGAAGAGTAACACAGGATTCAGGAGATGTAAATTTTAACTAAAAAAGCGCAGAATGTTGCAGGGGAAAAAAATCAAACGTGATAAATCTTCCGCATAAGTACTGATGTATGACCTTGTCATCTACTTTAGATTTACTGACAGCTTGAACAGACTGCACTGCAAGTGGAGTGTTCAGTCTCATTCTACAGCGCTTTAAAGCAATAGCATTGCACATACTCGGGCTGAATATTTAGGTATAGTGAGTGGACTTACACTGGGCAACAAAGTCTTTGGTTTCAAATAACCATGTAGTCAAAGGAGAGAAGGAAACTGAGTACTATAATGGTATATAGAATGTGCTTCTAGCAATCAAATATAAAGCTTTATATTTTGGGTATTATTGTCCTAGACAGAGATAACAACGGTCATTAGATTTTAGCTGCACACATAGTGGTGCAAACATTTAGAGGGTGTGTTTACACACAGGGCTATGTATGTGAGCTATGAAAATAATAAATAGGCAAACTTAAAATTAAAAAAACCACAATTGTACGTGAACAGAATTGTAATGTATCTGAGCAAAACACTTGGAAAATAACTTCAGTGATGTTATTTTAAATAATTTCACATTGATTTGTATTTCTGATCAGGCTTAATTTGCCAATAGAGATGGAAGGAGAATTTCAAAGTGAGAAGATGAACACAATGATTATATTTTATTCTTAAGGATTTTTTTTTTTGCATTTGGATGTAATTGGGGAAGATGAGTGTCATAATTATGTTTTTGTTCCTGGGGTTTGTTGTATTTTGAAGTTAATTACATTCAATGGAATACTATTTTAATGTGAGCTTCCTCATTATGAGCTAAATGCTGAAAAGACATAGGAGTGCTTAGCCTTATATGCATAACCATATTAATGTTTAGCCTAAAACAAGGGAAAAGTGTCTGTTTTAATTATTTTTTTAATTTGAATATTCCAGACCCATTCTTGTAAAGGTTTAAGCAAACATTTACTTTTAAGGAACACTGAAGTTGATGGGAATTGCAGACAGCTGCTTTTGAAAAAAAATAAATTCTACTAAGCTTTTATCCTCACCTTTAGGCACTGAATTGCCTGTGATGAACTGGTCTTACTTGCTTAAAACGATTGCTGCAGAGAAGGGCAATGTGATATCTATTTCAGAAAAACGAAATGGGGAAATCCTGGTCCCTGTAATTTCTTGTAATTTGTTTTACCACACAGACTGTTTCTGATGACGCCATGTTAGTCATGAATAAGAAATTTTCTGGGGGGCTGAGGGTGAGAAAAGCTTGGTTCATGGGAGGGTTTCTCTTCAAACTTCATCTGTTTGATGAACAGTGACCTCATAATGACACGTTCTTAGAATCCACTATTGACTGAAGTCAATCATGAGTAATTTGGAGTAAAATGCCACTTTGTAACTGCGGAGAGCAAGAAAACCTGGATTGACTTCTAGATGGCATTATTGGGAATTATTCAGTCCCAGGCAGTGTCTGGCAGGTGCCATCTTTCTGGATTTTCTTTTTCCTGGTGGGGGCTCCCTCCCATAAATAATAAAATCAATGGACTGTGTGCTGACATCTAGTAAGAATGTCTGTGGTGTTTTGTGACAAATTACTGGCTTGAGTTAGTGGATTGTGCCTTCCCAGTGGCAAATTACTGGTTAGTAACCAAGAAAGGGAAATACTGACAGTTTGCCTCAAGGTAGTGAGCTACTTGAAAGTGACTTTTCCCAAAAGGAGATTGTTATAGCTGGAATCTGTTCATTGTTTGAAAAAATATAATTATAACTTGGTGGTTTTGCCTCAGGTTTTTGCATCCAGGTTCCTCCTATTACAATTCGTCAGCTATCATTCTGCTTTAATTTACAAGGACTTCCATGTTGGTTTAAGTGTTAACATAACTGTGTTTGCACCAGCAAAGTTGAGCAAGTATTCAAATTTCTTGCAAAATATAGTACTCTGTCGTCTTTCTTTTACTGGTGCTATTTTGGGTAAGACTATTCATGTGTCATCTTCAGAATGGTTTACTACTGCATTGCTATAGTGACATAGTTTTCCATAAAAGTAAATGAAGTTAAGAGAGAATGATCAGTCATAAAGTACACAGAACTGCAGTTCAAAAGTAATGGCTACCTCCTGTTATGGAAAAGGAAACGCGGTCGGGAGAAACCAGAGAGAGATGATACCCAGTGACTGAAATATAGGATCACAGACTTAAAGGATTGTCTGGTTCTGTCATCTTGGTACCCTCCTCGTAGTTACTGAGGGCTGCTCTTAGAACCCACCCAAGCCTTCCCTTCTCTGGAGTGATCAAGCCCAGCTTCTCCTCACGGGTCAAGTGCTCCAGCCCTGAACATCCTGGTGACCCTCTGCTGAGCTCCCTCTAATTCTTGCATGTCTCTTTTGTACTGGGTACACCAAAATTGAACCAAGCTTCCAAATGCTGGTTTGCATATGTTGTTTCTGGTTCCATATATCGAAGACATGCTAGGCTTGAATTTTAGTGGGATGGGCCAGGATATGGGTTTAATGAGATTGCTGTGGAAACCCACATCTTTTCTATTCATTTGTTGGAAGAGTGCAAGGTTTTTCATTACCAAGAGTATGAGCATGAGAGCTTCACAGGTACCTACATCAACAAACAAGCAAATAAACCCCTGGGAATCCTATGCTTCAGCAATGGGATTCTCACCTGCCTTCTTTTTACCAAATGATGATTACTTTGATGTGAGGAAAAACAATAATGGAAAACAGAAATGGCAAATGGAAACACATTAATTAGACTCAGGAGGAAAGTAGAGCTTGAAAAGTTCCTGGCGTTTTTCCTGAAGTATATGGACTATTGAAGTCAGTAGGCAGCACACTCAATGCTGTTGCAAATGGAAAACTGAAGATTATTGGCTTATGATCATGATTCAAAGTTTGCTGAAGCCTTTCATGTTCCATTAAAGGGATTTAGATTAACTTCTACATCCTAGTCTGAGGATGCCACTTCTCACCTACTTCAAACAGATATGAGGTTCCTCAAATTTGTTTAGAGACAAGCAGTTTATTTTCATTAACTCCTTTGAAAATACAGTGTGTTCCATGCCCCTTGACACCTTGATAACTTGCAATAGTGCAATCTTCCTCTGGACTGCCCACTAAAAGATTCCTTAAACTAGGAGCCACATCCAAACATCTGAAATAATTTTTTCTTTTAAAGTCATAGTTCTGCTTCTTAGGATTATTTTGGGGCTCTGTGTGTGTTTAAGTTTTTGTCTTTAGGTTTTGCAGTTCACATTTAGAATTGGTTTGATACACTTCTTTAATCTTCCCTATAGCCAGCCCCTTGCTGGCTGAAGATGATTATCCTTTTTTTGTCTTTCAAAGCTGAACTAACAAGATTCTGAAATTCAGTTAAGCTTTTCAAATAAAGGCAAGGACAAAAGTAATGCAGGATTCAGTACTTTGGTAACCTACGACCAACTCTATAAAACAAACCAGAAACAAACCACCAACAACAAAAAACCCAAAAACAACTAAACCAGAAAATATGACCCCACTGTCCCCCTAAAATAAGAAAACCCTCTCAAAACAAAAGCTAGAAAGCCCCTTAAGTGCTAAAAGGTAACACAATGGCAGAGGGATGAGAACAAGAATACAAAGATCTGCTGAAATATAATTTCATAGAAATGAGATTTTCTGTCTACTGAGTTAAGTAGAACAGTTTTTTACTAACCTAAACCTCACCTGATTTGATAAGTGTTTTTCAGTCCCAGGTTATTTCTGTATTGCAGACTACAGTGTAGCACAGAGATCTCAGTAATAAGGGAACTACTTCTTGTACAGGTAACTTTATCCAAGTAGTACATTAATGATAGCTTAATTAGCTGCTTGGCATGTCCTGAAGAAATTTCATTGGTAATACAAGAAAACTATGACCTAATTCTTGGATGGATTGGTTTACCTTGAGGACTTTTTACCTGATCGTGAATGTCTGTACATGGCTGATAACGTTTCTGTATGAATGATTGTGTTTGAAGGAAAGGGCCACTATGAGAGAGAAGTTGAGGTGCAACCCCTCTCCCAAAATACTGTCAGCCTGAAGTGGCTGCTTGCTGTTGTGTCTGGTCTCAGACAGAACATTGGTTATAACCTAAGAACGTGTATCCCAATTAGATATTTGGTGTTTTTCCTAATATATAGGTTGTAAAATATGAGCTCAGCACCTGGAGACGTTACATGAAAGATGTACAGTGAATTACAAAAAGAAGACACATAAGTGTTTTTACCCTTCTTTGGGATGGAGAGAAGTGAGTAACTTTCAGGAAGAATGATGAAATTAGGTCAGCTCATCTCGAGACTTCAAGCATGTTGCACAAACAAAGAGATTTTGCTAATGTATGCAACCCTAGACTTCAGGTAGGCTGAAACTAGAGCAAGTGTGGCTTTTTAAAGTATTTTTCTGTCACTCATACTTTATTGCTATAACTTATTTTTTTTATCTTTAGAGAGGAAATAAGTATTAATATTGGTTCTTTTAGCTGTAGTTGAATTCAAGTAAGGCTTACTTCAGCATGATTTGGCCATAAGAAGACTTGTCAAATGCTATGGTGTATTTATAACCTGGGGCATGGAGAGGGCTATAAAAATTACTGGAGTCCACAGAGTAACAGGCTATGCTTTTACAGAAGCTGTATGGACTGAGGAGTGAATGAGATCAAAGGCTGGTAATGCTGGAAAGAAGTAGTATTTTTGAGTGACTGGTGGCAACTCCTTCGTATTTAGGAATATGAGGGAGAGGGAAGAATTCTGCCTGGCCTATGAGGCTTGTCGGGAAGTTTGTCACAGTTGTATTTTTCTGGATGAGAGATAAACAGCATCTTCCAGTTTGAGGCCACGCAGCTCCACGCTGTTGGAATGCTAGCAGCCACATCACATCTCTGAAGCCTTAACCCTGTGAAGTAAAAATGATAAATTCTACGGAAAGAAGGTTCAAATATGAAAAAACCCCATGCTAAAGCATTAGACATAAATCTATTAGGCATGTTATGTTCAGAAACATCCTTCCAACATTTATAAACGTTGACATATCAACGCAGCCTTCTCGATGTCATGGGAAGGAAACAGAAGTAAAGATATGTGTGCTAAATGTATTTTCTCCACCCTCTGCAAGTGCAAGAGCAGAAGCATTTTCTGTTGGGTGAAACTCTCCTTCTCTGTAGGGAGGTCTAGTAGGGAGCCCAGGCATTGATTTAAAATGCTCAAAATAAGACTCTGGGCTATTGCACAGACTCTAGCCTGGCCCCTTAAGCATTGCCTGGCAATTTATTGAAAATGAAAAATAGCTTTAGGAAACAAACAAAACCCCTTAAATATAGTTGGTAAAATGGATCCGTTTTATATAAAAATGATACCTTTAAGTAATTTCTATTTATTTTACCATAGTTTCTCTCTAGTTAGGAAACCCTAGTACGTTCAAGCTGAAAATGTGTTAGTAGTAAGTTTACTTAGAGATGGACTATTTTTTCTCAACATCTTACGCTTTTCCCCTTTAATTAGCATGGTCTGCAGGTTTCAGCAACCCAGCTGTGTGGATTATGGTATCTAGTAACTTTTCAGGCAGCTCTGCTGTAGTCTTTGACTACCCTTAGGGTCTAACATATGGTTTGTTAGGATTAAAGTCAGGTATTTGTTTAAGAAATCTTTCAGTGGGTTTCAGAAAGAGAAAGTTAACATCAGAGAAGAGTTAAAATGATTGCCTGCAGACTAGACTTATCTGGGAAGGGAATATTGTGCTGTATGAGATGGTACTAACTTTTGGAAATGGTGGGACCTTGGTTATGGTGGTGTGCGTACATACATTCCTTTGACTCACTTGAGCAGAAAAGCTATGATTTTTTTAATGAACCAGATCCTCCCCGTGCTTGCAATTAGTGTTTATTCACTTCAAATAGTGTTTGTCCACTTCAAAATCACACAATGTGTTACTCTATTAGCAGTAAAATATGTGTCTCCAGGCTGTTGAATTGAAGTGTGTGAGCATTGCTTTTTGGGGCTATTACTCTTAGTTTTCTCATGGCAAGAGCCAGGAAGGCAGCTGGGGACAGATTTTTAGGTAATGGGATGGTATGGTCAGTTGTTTAAATGAGTGCTGTGAATAAAAGTTTGTGAAGGAACAAGAATCTCATGTTAAATCATTACTCCAGTGATAAGCAGTACCCAAAGTTCTAGCTACTACAAACCAATGTTTTTATGGTGTAAGGTACAGTTTGAGGCTCCCATCAAAAAGATCTCCTTTCTCTTGTTGCAATTGGATCACCAACTTATCTTTCCTTCCAGTTCATTCTCCCACTGTTTATGAGTCACTTTATCCATCGTACATTTTTCTACTGGAAAAGGCATTGGAGAAATTCAGCTTTGTGTTTCCTTCTGCTTCTGGATAGATGCCCTTCTTTCTCATGGATGGTTCTGCATCTGATTTCTTCTTAATTCTCATGATTAAGCTTCCTGGTGAGTCTTAAAAGGTACTGTGGGGCGATGCCTTGAATCAGCACTATTGCTCCTCCATCCATACCAGCGGCTCACTGGAAAGGGCTAGCAAGCTCCCCTGTACTCACCAAGTGCCCACGCTGTGGCTGGGCACCACGCTGAAGTTTGAGCGCAGGGGATGCAGGCAGTGTTCTCTAAACCAGCCTTGTGCCTTGAACCCAGCGAAGCTGTTGCTGAAGTATTTTTGAAATGTAAGGTGTATGGTTTGGGGACAGTGCAGCTAGTTGCTTTTCACACTGCTTTTTCTTATTTGCTGCTGTCTGTTCTTGTCCTGTGTTGATTTCAGTCTGCTCACTTTTGTCTGCAGACAACAGCAGAATGGAGTGCTTTTGTGAGGGTCTTCTGTGATGCCTTCCAAGACGTTGCAAAGACATAGATACTACAGAATTGTTTAATTTCATGCCCCAGAAGATTTGAGGGTTGAGCAATAGACATATAATTACAATAGTTAATCATAGTGGGATTTTTTTAGAGTTTCTATTAAGTTGAAGAGTAACAATAAATTTCCAATCTTTCCGCTCCCCATCTAGGATCTCAAAAAGTTTTAGCAAAAAACCCGTTATAAATAATTTGCAGGTCGTAAGCGTATGAGGAAGAAAAGCAATAAACAGATAATGCAGAAATCTAGTCAACTCAATTTCTTCAGACTTTCTTTTATTGTGGCTTGCATTATCTGTTTAGAGGATAATGTTTATGGAGTACATAGTATTCTGTGCTAATACCAGCAACCTCAGGATTCAATTCACATCAACATTAGACAGATTGAAAATGAGGGAAAGTGAAGAGCGTGTCCTGAAACAATGAAAGGAAGCTTGGCTTTGAGCATTGGCAATAATGGTGGAAAAAAAACCATTATTCTCAAACAGGTACAATATGAAAATGTCATTTTTTTGACAGAAATGTGAGAAAATATTCTTATAAGTATAACCCCAAATTCCAGATAGTTAATAAGATTTGGCCATTAAGCAAGGCATTTTGAAAACTTCATCCTTAGGAAAATGCTAAAATTGTTGGGACTAAGAGCACAGAGGCCAATTCAGAGGAAAGAAAGGCCATGATGAGAAATCCCATAGTGGAATGTAAGCAGAACATTGAGTAGAAGAACTGAGAAATGAAGAAATAAAGCTGGCTAGGATATTATTTTTTTCTGGGAAGATTTTTCAAAAGAAAAATGCAGATCCTCCAGAATGAAGACATTTAGTGGGACAAATCTTGGGAGGTCCCTTCACACATATTTTCAATTTTAGTTGATAGTATTAAAAATAGATGCTTTCACTTTATTTGATCCAAATTGGACTACGAAATTTAGTCAAATGTTTTTAATAAATAAAGCAAAGCAGTCTGTCAGTTGCATCATTCTTCAACATCCTGATCCCTTCTGGTGGCTGAGTTCCCTGATAGGCTGTGCCTTCTGTCATGATGCCTATGACGTGGTAATTTTGGGGTTCACTGTACCTGTATACACGGTGTGGATAGAGATGGCGACTCCAGTACTGTGGTTAAAAGGATTTCCTATCCCAGGCAGAGGGGTGAGGTGAAAAAAGAATAGAGTTGCACAAGGAGCAGAATTAAAGGAACTGTCGCTGATCTGCACCTAGCCCTGGCATCGTGAACCAAAATGCACTAACTCAATTTTGTGAAAGTGACAGAGATTTAGTTCTGTTGCAGAATGAAACTTTGGCAGCTTCATATTGCTGTCTTTAGATTTTGTCATCCCTTAAACTTAGAATTTTCTTTTGGTTTTGAAGCAGAATGTAGCTTCGAAAGATACTGAATGTAGTCACAACATTAAAGAACAATACCCATAACAATAAATGCAGGAATATGTCTGATCAACAGCATAAAAATGTGTCATGATCTGTTCATTGAGCTGAAAGCAAGAATCAGTCTATTTGTGCTTCTCTGGCATTCACAGATCATAAGTACCCGCGCAAGTGCAAAATTGTCTATTATACACAAAACCTGTCTGTCGTAGCTTCTTGTATGAGATTTGCCAGAGCAAGAAATAAAATTTGATTTTTAATGAAATAATTATAATGAATTAAAACAGAGTGCTGTGAAGTGAAATCATCTAGTCAGAAGTCAGGAACAACAGCTTATGATTGAGATGATGTACCCCAGCACTTTAAAAGGAAATTTCACGTGCAACATAATCAGTTGCATAAGTGTTCATAAAACTCTCTATGGAAGACTTATTAGTGCGAACTGTAATTGTAATTTGGTGATATGGAATTCACAAAGAACAAATAGGTAAACCTCTGACTAAATTTATTCTCAGCAATTATTTTTACTTATCAAAAACACTGCAAAAGAAACTTTAAAGGAGACTCTAGTGGAGAATTTTACATTCACCTGACATTAAGTCGGCAAAATGGGTTTCTTTTGTGTTTGTAAATGGAAAAAATTACAGTTATTCACAACAGGTTTTCACAGTCCTCTGAAATTACTGCTTTATGATAGCAATGCATTGCTGACAACAACTTTAGTAATGTAAACCTGTTAATCCTATTAGGGGGGAAATACACTTTTTTTTTTTCTCAGAAGAAAGGAAAACTCTAAGTGGGCTCAGTATTTGCATGCAGATGTTATGTACAAATACACATAAATATGTCACAGAAGAAGGAAATCACTGCTTTTTCTATCCCAAACTTATTCTATGGTTATGTTTTTATTCCTGTCTTTTTAAAAAAAATTCTATTCAACGAGTTGGGAAGGTTCATATCCTTTTTAGTGGTCATCTAGTAAACTAATAAGCTGAGAGGTATTATAAAAAACGGTGTGCATCAATAGAAATGTGCTGATCTCAAAAGCATAATGGAGAGGAGGCCTGCATAAGAACAGGCTGTGGATTTTTAATGATTATTCTGCATGTGCCCATCAGGGAAGATTATTGTTTAGAAGTAAGGGCTTAAAACGGAGGTGGCAGAAATGCTATTCTGAAAATGTTGTACATCTTTCATTTGTGGTGTTTCTTGCTGGTAGTGTGCCAGAAAGCCAATATTTTTAATGAATCTGCTGGACCTTTCAGCGTTCACATTTTCATTCTTCCAGGGTAGTCGTAAATTTTTTAAAAACAGAAACATAGGGTTTCCTGGGAGCTAGCAAAGACTGATAAATTCATTCAACAGTAACAAAGGATTTAACACTTGAGATTTTAATGTTCAAATTTCAGGGCTTTCAGTTTATTTCTGAAACTAAAGCCACAACACAGAAGTCCGGATAGTCAGGTTGGCTGAGTGTAGTAGAGCCCTTACCTGAAATTGTTATTACTTTGTTAATCACAAAAAGATTTATAGGGTTTCCAGACTTAATTATCAATTGCTACTGGCATTATCAGATGACAATTTTAATAATGGATTGTGTTAAAAGTGGTGATATTAGAAATTCCAGTTATGCATAATTCTGTCTGGTGGAGGTCATCATCTAGTTGTAGGTTGGATGAAGGAATTTTTTTTTTAATTGCTGCTTTTGAACAGATGATTCTGCTATTTTCAGGGCTGTTTCCAAAAGGGGCTCCTAGGTATGCCTAATTCTGTTTTGGCAGGAGCTGCTGGTTCCACCACTAAGGTTATGGTTTCGGGGGCTCAGGTAGCTTTGGGTTTAGACAGGCCACTGTAAAACTGTTACTGCACTATGACCATTAGAGTGCTAATAAAGTACACTCTTAACAACATATACTATTACAAACACCTATAATTATTTTCTTGTTGGAATTTACTGTGTTGCAATTCATATTTTCTCTAATGCTTATCTGCAACAGGAAGAGTCCTGATGTAAACTGATATTTGGGACTCAGATTTGCTTATATACTCTTTGAGACTTTGGGCTGAAGATCTGCACACTGATCGAATCAAGTCAGAGCAAGAAACTATCAGGACCCCTGTAATGGGAAAATTTACGCCAAAAGGCCTTGGAAGTTTCACATTAGAATGTCTTGAGAGTTTGATGCTGATCTGAGAGTAAAGAATCCAAATCCTGCTCTTGACCCTACAGTTGAACTGTTGGATGAGTTTTGAGTAGTCTCGCTGCCTTCCTGCTTGCTGTGTCTGTTTGCAGTATAGCCTTTGGGGGGCAGGGGCTATCAGGAATTTATAAGGCAGGTTACTGAGCATGGCAGTTGGAGAATTTCAGTTGAAGACTCCAGGAACTGTAAGGCTGTGGATTTGTGTTAGGATTTGATCCAAAAGTAACAGATTTTTGCTACTGATCACTAACATCTTGCTCCAGACCATGCCACGTGTTACTTAACTGCCAAATCTGTCAAAAGATATCTAATTGTGTGCTTGTAACTTGCTAAATCAGCAAAAAAGTAATCTAGGGAGGAAAAAAAAGAATATTTTTAATGCCAGCATGACAGTGGTCTGGGAAGACTTTTTTGAGTGATTGGGTAAGACTGAGAGGAATACAGCAAGAAGGAAAGAAGAACAGGGTGGTTAAAGGAAGAATAAAGCCTGCTTTCAGCCGTAAACTCTTCATTCAGCTCCACTAAAATGAGAATTCACATAATAGGCATGGCGAATTCGTGTGATGTTTCTCCCCGTTTTGGTTGCGCCATGTGAACAGCTTTACGCAGTCTCACTAGAATGGTAACAGGCAGTGGGCTAAAGCCTGCTTGTGACACCAGGCATGAGTGAGAATGCATTTCAGCATTTGGTATTTGTAATTGGGAAAGTAACAATGTAGCTCACTAATTTCTATATCCCTCTTACTTTTGTCACTTCTTTGATCTGGAAAAATGAAAAGCAACATGGGAAGTTTTTAAGAAAACTCATATTCCAAATATTTCTACCTCAGTTACTCTGTTGCAATTTTTTGTGTGTAGATTGCTGGATGAGAGGCAGAAGGAAGGGAATACTGATTTCTCAACAGACTTAGTATTTTGATTCTTGAGTTTTTACTGCAGTTTGCTAATGCAAGCAGCAACAACAGAACTTCTGAAAATATCCAAATGTAGAGGTTAGTGATTGCTATTTGCGCACTGACTCACACAACAGTTCTGCATGAGTTGTGGAGAGCCATATGGATAATTTTCCCTTAACTAAAAAGTAAGCCCAGTTTCTGGGAACAGATGCTCCTTTGATAAGGTTCTGCCAATAGAGAGTGGCAGTTCTGTGGTGTTGTGGGCTAAGTGTATTCAAAGAGAAAATGAGCAAACTGCACATGGCATGAAGGATCGAACTGATTTTTCTGAGAGGTCAACAAAACTGCTTTGGAAGCTTGTCTAGACTTTGCGCGAATAAAAGGTGTGAGGGGGCACAATTAAATGAGCTGAAGGTATATTTAGGCAAGTTCTAACCAAAGTGAAGTGCAGATAGTGGGGTAGCTCTCCACAGACTGACTGTTCTGCAGGAAAAGGTAATTTGACTATATGCTTTTGATATTTGAAGAAAATCCATTTAGCAAGTCAGGAGAGTAGTAGTGTGCTGAAAATGGCAAGGGTGGAGGAGTTTTTTAAAAGGTGCACAGCTAATCTTTTGCCTTCTAAAGTTTCCTACAAATCTTTGTTTTGAAACTCTTGCTTGGGGCGAAGAGCCAATGCTTTATAACAGAGTGTCCAGGTGCTATCACAAAGACAGGTGAAACTTTGTCTGTTTTTTGGCTGAAGTTTGAGAAGTAAGCTTGTCAGCAAGTGTTCTCCTGGAAGCAGTAATACCATGTGCTAAGAGCAACTGTGTATTTTCAGTGTCAGCGATGGCCTTTATTGCTTGTGAACAGAACGAGGGAAGTCAGAGGGCAAAATCTTTGTTAGAGAGCCACAGTGCCAGCAGGTGGGATGAGAGCTGAATGCAAATGTCCAGCAGCCTGTGTTGCCTGCACTCCCAGAAACGTGCATAGCGTGGTGCCAGCCAGGCAGGCTTTACAGGCTTAGTGAAACTTTTAAATTTCTCTTATGGATCAACATACTCTATTTCTTCTTGTAATTGTGTGAAAGGCAGGTGCTGAAGCAGGTATTATATTGGTGCCTCATTTTCTATGTTCTTCCAGTATGCAGTGCAAGGTAAACCTGTGTGCTTAATGTGACAGCTGCCACCTTTACTTCTTCCATCTTGCTGTTTAACCACTGATACAGTTGGATTTTAACTCAGTCATCGGTATACAGCAGGACAGTAGAGCTGCTCAGGAACTTGCTGGTGTATTCATTTCCTGTTGGAAGATGTGCACTTGACAAAACAAAAACTTTATGGGGGAGCTTTGGTTTCGAAAGTTCTCTGGTTTGAAAATTTTATAGTTTTAAGTTTAATCCAGAGTTTTGCTGTTAGAAATATTTGATAAATTGTGCTGGTAAGGCTTTAAAAATTTCAGCCTGCGCTGTTTTACTCTGTACAGTTCTCTATAACAAAAAAAAAAAGAGGTTTCGTTATCTGCATCATATGTCTAGGCAGGAAGCTTTGCCACCTCAGTCCTCTTGTCTGCCGTGCTCAGACACGATCAAATTGGCTAGGGGACATAAAAACAGCTGAGGCACAGAAAGGAGTCACAGTTTCCAAATGCACAACGTAGCAAAGCTAAGATAGTGTGAAGGCAGGCAGGGATAAGGAAAACTTTGAATGCACAAGGAACCCCTGGCCCCAGCAAGGAACAGCATTCCTTTGTGTTCTTGCAACTCCACTTGCTATGGCACCAGCAGCTGCTTGTGACCTGAGAAACAGGCATTGTATCAGTACAGAGCCCATGAGGTTTGTGATAAATTAAGCGCCTTCTAATCTGCTTTTATTGTTTATGCTAATCTATTTACATAAAGAGCACTACAAACAATTTGCAGGAGTTTCTTCTGGGGAAGGTGATGTTGGCATTTTGACTGTTTCTAGCTTGAACTTTGTGTAACCACTGGGCTCTTTCTGTGAGGTAGTATCTATCTTTTACTAAGCCTTTATGGTAATGCTGTACATATGTAGATATCAGTGCTGCCTGCTCCGGCATCAAAGGCAGAAGCTGATATCTCTGTGATGAGGTACTGACTAATACGATACATATCTCTGACAATAGGTAGGTGTAACAACATCCAGAGATAAGAGGAGGCAGGGAAATGACAGCATGCTGATATATTCCTCCATAGAAAATGGAAAACCGTACATTAATCTATTCTCATTAAAAAGTCATAAAAATCATATTTTTACTTTCATTTATTGAAGTAATGGGCTCTTAAAAAATAAGCAAGGTGGAAAGACAAAACACAGGTTAAAGAAGCTGTTAAAATGTAATAATTACTGGGCTATGGTGTCCTGAAATTACACCTTATTAATGCTTACCATACATTCATTCAGCCTGGAAGAAGCATGTTGTCTTTGATTTGGAGAGAAAGTATTACTTTGCAATTTCAGTGAAGGATAGAAGTGCAGTTTTTAAATTTCTGAGTCATTTCTACTTGTTGTTTAATGAGTGCAAGTGGAACGAGTGCCCGGAGCTAAAGAAACACCAAACCACTGCTGGTCTTAATCCTTTTGAGAAGTAATTGCTGAACTTAGAACCATTATTAGCAAAATAGTATTTTTTTTTTATTAGAAAAGCTTGTATTACTATGCCTACCAACAGATATATATATATATAACACGCTATGCGTGTTAGTCATGTTGCGGTATTTCCTCATTTATTTCAGTAGAAGAGGCTTATTTGTAAAGAAAAATATTTTGGAAAATTTGATTATGTTTTTAATACAATGTACCCATGAAAAGGTCATGATTTAATCAAATGTATTTCTAATTAACACTAACTCTGTAATTTATTTTATATAACTAAATTTAAATTTATGGCCTAACGCTTTAGAGTTTAAACATAATCTTCTAATATCTTTAGCAAAACATCAATATTTTTTCATGATTGGTTAAAATAAATCACATGACGACATATCTCTCGGATTGCGTAAACGTGCAAATACTTCTGGCTCTGACAATTTGCAAATACCAAGACTACACTAATACTCTTGCTCTTAAATTGTCCTCACCATGCTACTTAAAAATAACAATATTCAGAACAAAACCCCCTGAAGTGACTGAAGCAAGAGTGATTTAAATTTTCATTTGGTACATTAAAGTTTAACCAAACTTGGTTTAATCAAGACTAACACATATTTTGTTTTTGTTTAGACCATATAGTAAAAAAAGATCAAGTTTAAGTTGTCATTCATGCACTCTCTATTTCTCTATTAATAAACACTTATTCTTATCTGTCTTTGGACTCCAACACACCCTGAGTCACAGACTGCAGTGTTAAAGAAGGTGAAGGAGAGAGAGATGTGCTTTTTACTGCCAGCGAAGAAGACTATTTGATCTGGAAGCCTTCATCGCATCCTCTGTGGCATTGTCTTTGAAACTGGTGCTTATTGCTCATTTCCATGATTTGGCTATATTGACCATAAACATTTGATTTTGTTGACTGAGAACATAATTTTTTTCACCCTTAGGAAGAAATGACTGTAGCAAATTGTGATTTCCGTAGAGTAGCAATATTCGGTATTCCTGGAGGGTATTGAGGAAAGATACCTTGTTCACGTAGAGACACCCTCCAGCAGGGACTGTTTGTAGCTGTTTTGGAGCATCCATGCCTAACCTCCCACCTCACCCCCAAGACTCATTAATGATTTCTTTTTCTAATTTAGATAGCTGGCATGTTGGTTTTAGAACTCTTATATTCTCAAAACGCCTGAAGGATGATTACCGGGAAAAAAAGCTACAGCTCCATATCTCTGACTCAGCTGCTTCAGTAGTGTTGTAGTCTGAAGAGAAAAAAGAATTGATTTTTCTCTACAGCGCATGCACAAGTTGCCAAGATGTGGACATTTCTCTGTACGCAGTGTCTTTTACCCCACCTGTGCTCTTTGACCTTCATTATTAATTTTCATTTCTGGAATGACTTTCATTTCCAAGTGTAAGACCAAAGCAGCCTGACGATGCAGGGCATCCATGTGATCCATGCACATAACACCAAGATGAATTTGAGTAATTAACGTATACTACTGCCAACTTGACGGACAGTTGTGTACTCACAGGTGTGTAATCAGATTGTTTTAAATCTAATTTTGGCAGATGGAACTGTACTGGGTTTGCATGGCCAGGTTTTGGTAGCGGGGGGCTACAGGGGTGGCTTCTGTGTGAGGCTGCGAGCAGCTCCCCGATGCCTGACAGAGCCAACGCCAGCCGCTCCAAGGGGGACCCGCTGCTGGCCAAGGCCGAGCCCAGCAGTGACGGCGGCAGCGCCTCAGGGACGGCGTTTTAAGAAAGGGAAAAAATCCCTGTGCGTTGACTCTGTCACACTGCAAAATTGAAAGGACCGAGTACAGATGTACTTCTTGTTCAGGTTTGAAATTATCCTAAATCTTTTCTTTGGAGTCCTTGTATATTTTATTCTGTCATCTAGATTATTAGAATTATTTTATTACTCTCTTTTTCTTTGTAGAGTAACTAGAATGATTCATAGCAGAAACTTCTTTCAGTGACTGTGTTTATATTTGTAAAGGGATGATTAAATTAAAAACTATTTGCAAAATGCTTAGAAAAATGAGACACTTGAATGCATAATTCTGCACTTTGATTTCAGAGATTTACCCTTTTTCCAGCATAAGTTAATGCGGTGTCCTGTTGATTACTGAATTATTAAAACCACTATTGATTTATTGATATAACCAACCTAAATTATTGTATCCACTTTATAACTGTACTTGCCAAAGTGACTCACTTAAATGGTACAAAACATTATTTTGATGAAGCTGCTTTTCCTCTTAAAATCCTTTCGTTTAGATGTGGAAGAATCTCTGATAATCACCATGATATTTTCACAAAGTTTATTAAAAAAAGTGAATGAAAATACTAGCCTAATACAAAATCCAGAGCTGAAAATGTATCATTACACAAATGGTCTAGTAAAGTAAAACGGATCAATATTTAATACCAGTTCTGCATTGGTCTTAAGGTTCTAACTTAATGGAAACTGAACAGAAGCAGTGGATTTGTTAGGTCCATATTCCAGGAAAGCATTTAATTTTACATAAATTGAACCAAGAGCAATAAGATCAGTGCTCGCATTTTAGAGGACACTGAAAACTTCACTGAATTGGAACCTGCATTTTAAAGTCAATAATAGCGCCCTAAATCCTGGAGGTCTTTATAAGAATGCCTCCAGCTCATAAATGTGTTTGTGCAAAGTACTTTGTTACGAGAGAGATTTAGTAGGTTAAAGGAGAGCTGAAGGTTGGGAAGAAGTAGGAAAATTTCTGAAGGTGAAGAAACTTTTTTTTTTTTGTGAATGTGGGAGAGAATGAGAAGGTATCAGCTTTAAACCTACCAGTTTTTTTTTCCCCAAAGTTGTCTTGGGACATTTGGACCTAATTCAAACCCAATGAAGTCAATGCCAGTACTAGTGATTTCAATGGAAATTGGAATGGGACTTCATACTGTTAGTACAGATGAGGTTTCGGTTTAAGTGTAGCTCACAGAGTACAGAAATACTTGCAAAGAAGTTCAGGGCTGGGTGTTTTTGTGTTTTTTTTTTTTTTTTTTTTTTTCCTGGTTTCAGTAAGCAACTATCACTTCTTAACAGGAAAACTGACAAAAACAAACCTCCTGAAGTGCAGGGCACTTTCTCACAGCTTGTGCTCTTGCTGAAACCCGTGTATTGTGCAATCCTCGTCATAGTTCATCAGCCCCATGATGGAGTGATAAAGTCATAGGCTGTGTAAACAGCTTGACATCATGGTGGTTTTACATTAGGGCCATTTCCGTACTTCTCTTTTGTAAGTTTTATAGTAAGCCTTTTATAATTAGGTTTGCAATGATTTACTTTTCACTTTCCAGGTCTGTCTCCTGCTTTTCATCGTGTGCGTTTTCCATCCTGTATTTTAAAGTGCTTCCCCGCTGTGCCCTCCCCCCCTTCTCTTCAGAGTTTTCCTCTGCTTGCTGCTGCTACTGCTCCTCTTTTCTTCTCCCTGAGAAATGTCACTAGGGTGCTCTAGATGTAATAGAAGTTTGAAATGCTACCAAATCTTGTAGCTTTTTGTTGCAGTTAAACATTATGAACATGTATAAATTTAAGGGATGCTAAAGCATTTAGATATAAGGACAAATGAATGTGGCAAAAATAGGACACTGAACCTTCACGAAGTACTTTGTGTGGCTGTAAAAGGCTATTGATGCTCCTTTGAAGGTATCGCAACCTAAAGACCTCATGTTAGCACTTAAAGAAAAGAGTCTGAAGATGGGAGGAATGGTCATAGCCCTTCTGAAAAAGGGCATTCCTCTTTCAAGTAGGTTAGGAATTTGTTTGTGATTTGCATATATTTTTGAAAATGAATGAAGAGTAAGAGTGCTTGTTGAAACGGCTGGGAAGGCTGCATGTCCCTGTCACTGGGTGCAAAGTCCTCCACTGGACCTGTGGGCTGAGACGGGTTTCTTGCCTTCATACCAGGAGACAGCTTTAGTTCTCTGCAGCTGCTTTCATGAGGACTGGAAACAAGAGCCACAGTAGCTGCAACCATGGCTCAGCGCGTTACCTTAGGTGATCATTTCTTCAGCTTTGTATTATACGCTGGGCTGTTTTGCAATTAGTGTGTTGCCTGTTCTGCAGCCCCCGCTGCCGCACAATGATGGGATAACAGGCTGGAACAGACAGGTGTCTGCAGCCACCTCAGCTGCTGCTGAGCATGATGGTGCTTAGAAGTGACTGGCCTTAGGAGCTTTAAGATTTCCTTATTTCTTGAAGGTCCTTATTGTCTCCTGTAATCTGGCACTTGGGGCCCTTCATTTGTTCGGATGTCTCTTCTACCTCATTGTGGAAGCATTAAGAGTTCTAAAGCACACATCCAGTAGAGTCAAGATATAGCAAGTTAGAGTGTGATGTAAAACCATGTTAGTTGAAGTGCATTCAGCTCTGTGTGGACCCTCTCATTCAGAAGCAAAGTACCCATACAGGAATCTAATGAGCTTTAGCTAATATGCTTTCACTTTGCAGCGGTCTTTAATTAGTTTTCCCATTCCCTATGTCCCTTAGTGCTGTCTTCAGGTTTCATGCATCCTATCCACAATCTAGTGCATACTGTATGTCACCAGAAAGCTCAGGAAAGGGTTCAGATCTGCACCACCGCCTCCCAAGCAGAGAAAAATATTGCTCTTTTACAGTGCTGTGGTTTGCTTTAAAATACAATTAGGTTCCCTCAGTGGCACTGTAGTATGCCCTCTATATACAGCTCTGGAGGTTGATTTAACTTCAGTTATTAATCTCAGCAGCTGTTTATGGCATTGTATAGTACAACACTAAGAAATAAAGATTATCCCTTAAATAAATGTAAAGATATGCAGGCAGTGAAACGCAATGTTCTCATAACAGCCTAACCACAGGTATGCTATACTGCTGTGTAATAGACCCTACACTTAGAATGAAGTTTAAACTCTTTTCTCTTCCACTATTTTGTGGTGTTTTTTTTGTTGTTTGTTTTTTGACTTAACAGAAAGGTTAAGGTGGCCAGAGTTTTTCTGGATTGCTCAGATATTTGGTCATAAAATTAAGATGAGCAAGCTACCCCCTGCTTAAAAATGTTTGTCTATGTTATATTACCCTTTGTGTTGGGGGCTGATGCCAATACTCGTGAGACAATAACAAGCGCTTCTGTGGCTGTATATTTGTGACAGTTTCTGTCCCATGGGTGAGTGTAAAGTCTGTGAAACTTCACCGTTTGTAGAAAGTTCACTTTATCTCAGGTGGAGTCCCCAGGGTTCCACAGTACTTGAGCTTCTGCACTAAGCCTGTGTCTTTTTGCAGGACTCTTTGCTCTGTGTGGCTATGTCTTTCCAAGAAGTCTGGAGGAACAGGATTTTTTTGAGTCCTCTGTGTATCTGTCAGATTTTATTGAAATTTGGTAACCACTGAAAATATAAATGACGTTGGCAACATGCGTTGTTATATTGTATTAACGGGAATTATATCAGCGTTGTAATATCTGCTGGAAACAAGGTTTAAAAATTATGAAATGCTAGGGTACAGATCATTGTATTTTACAAACTGGCTGAGTGCTGAAGGACATATATTAAAAAATGATAGTAGTTTTATGAATGCAGTTGCTGTTTCTAAGCATTTTCCGTATCTCTTTGTATACTGTTTTCAGTTTATAAGTGAACCTCTGCTGTTTGTTCTGGGAGCTACCTGCCACAGCCACCCTGCGAGGTGGGTGTTGTGTTGGCTCCTCTCCTCTTCACTCCCTGCCAAACAAACCCCAGCTGGGCACACAGGGGTGCCTTTTTTGTTCCTAGCACCTTTGTACAGGTGTGGGGATTCGGGGGAAGGAAGACAGTTGTCTGTTTTTACTCTTCAGTGAGAAGAGGCTCATGAGTGGCTTGTCAGCAAGATGTGGGGTGGAAAGCAGTAAACCCCTACAGACAGTAGCTAAGTTGCACGGCTATGACTGAATATACCTAGGGAGGTCGTCTATGGGTAGGGAGGTGCTATTTCTAGAGTCTGTTTTGTGCATACTTATTTTGATTGGCTTCAAACCCTCTCGGACATCACGGGTTTGGCTGCCTCAGACATTGCTGCTGTATTACTGATGTTTCACTTAGGAGAGAGAGGACAAAAAAGGTGGCACAGAGAGAACAAAGAGAAAAGCAAATTGAAGAGCTATTGTGCAATGAGTGAGGGAATTTAGAAAAAAAATACAATAAATATACAAATTATAGCTTGCTTGTATCAGACTAGCTTTCAGGGCATGTTTTTTTTCTATTCTTTAAGTAGACCAGAAGTGTTGTTTAAACTAGAGAAACACATTTAAACTTAGAGTAAACCTTAACCAGTCCACCTAAATGGAAAAGAAAGAATGAATGAGGTTACAAGTAAAGCCCTCAAAGCAAGAGTATTCAAAATGCCTGGCCTTGAAGATGTTTATATAGAATTTATTATAATACATTGGACGAGTCAAGTGAAAGGGAGTAAGAAATCCCAGCATAAAAACATTATCTAGTCCTAAGATTAAATGAGAGCAACCATATCTGAAAAACAAAGAAAGCCTGGTTAAATTTTCTCTGTATTATTTTTCCTTTTAGCATGAATGAAATATCTTAGCTTTTAAATCAGCTATTGTTGTGCAGTACTGATGAATAGCAAATACCAGGCTTATGTTTTAAAAAGGCACTTATGATGATTTTGGAACTTACAGACCATGACCTTATTTTCCTTTAGCATGTAGTAAATTGCTTGAAACTATACGGAAAAGGAGACTAACAGAAGACTTAAACTATGATATAACAGATACAGACTAGAATGGTTTATGTATAAAGGAATATAAAACTTGTCACAGTGCTGTAGTTCTAAGTATATTAAAAATAGTGCACTACTTTTGTTGATAGTGTCTTTTGAAATGGGAGGAGAAATACTGTCATGAATAAAAGAGGTATCAGAAAGACCCTGAAGTTCAGAAATATTGTCTTAGCTGCTAAATCCACTCTATAATCTCCCAAACTTGCTGGGCTCCGACAAGCAAGGTAACATTCCACTTGGCTGTCTTGCCAAGGCAAAAATACCATTTTGTATATGGAGGGTATCATCATAGGCATAATGAAAATTAAATGATTGATTTCTCAACTTGGTCTACTGAGACAGACCAATGCAGAAGACAGAGGTTTTCTTTAGGACTTTTGGTGGAGAAAGCTCTCTCTAGTCTGACCTTGATGGAGACATGTTAAAAGACTATTTCTTGCTGATTTAGGCTTCCACAGTCTTGTGTTTCAGCAGCTGTTGGAGGCTATGCATGGCTATCCCATGATCAATATAATGATTTTACCTATTTCAGTCATGGACTGGAAAACCAGAACAAAATCCAGTTTCTTAGTGCAGTTATGTATCCCTTCTACCATCAGATACAATGATTTCTTCCTGTGCCGTGGTGACAGATGATTACTTTTGTGTTGGTTATGAGCAGCCCCCCACGTGTATCTTTACAGAGATAGAAATCCTTTTTTTCCTAACCTGCAGCCAAATCACACTAACCCTTTCTTCAGCTTAGCGAGGGACATCAAGGCTTCTCTCTGTTAAGTCTGTCAGATATACAAAAGGCCCTGGATGCTTGCATTTCTGAGATGCTCCTCTGCTTGCTAGCTCCTGAGTATGCCTCTGTGCTTACTATGTTCAGTCCTGTGTCAGTCTGGTCTAAGGGTGTTTCATACAAGACAAAAAAATTCTGCAAGCAAAAGAGGAAAATGCTAGCTCATGGTTTCCAACAAATTCTGAAGGGGAGCCATTAATTCTGAAGATTTCTGGCTAGATTGGATAGCCTGTTCCTGTCCCTTTTGAAGACTGAATCTTATATAAGAAAACCATGAGATTTATTGCCAGTATTTTTCAGTCCCCATTTCAGTGCTTCAGTCCCTGGATTTATTCCAGATGCTGCCATTCTTACATAAGCCCAAGGCACTCTGTCTTTCATCTGAATGCTTGTTGGATTTTAATCTTTCTTTTCTGCCTGTCTCAATGCCTAATAACTTGACTCATGCACGCTGAACTACAGCATGCCACTGCTCATCAATCAGCTGAGTCACCAGTGCCAGCATTTGACCCAGAGCCAGAACACCCCACATATGAACACGACAATCACGTTTCCCCAGCTCTGTAACCCTCACCCAGTGTGGGCTGGAGCACTGGACATGGTGCCATTATGGGGAGGAGGGAGTTTCTCTTTGGGGAACTTAGGGGACAATGGCACTGACCACAGCAAGCGTATCTACCTGGGCACCTTGATGACTTGGATAACAAAACAAGATTAAGGATCTGAGATGAATTTACAAGAGAGCTAAAGAATGCAGCGAACACCGGGATAGTTTTCTGTTCATAGGGGATGCTCAGTTTTAAGCTACTGCATAATCTACCTGCTAATTACTTCTGGGATTCTCTGCATGAAGGTCTGGGACACCATTTTGTATGAGGCTAGGCCATTTCTGCTATTGAAGAGGAAGAAGACAAAGTTTATGACCAGCCAGTTGGGGAGGGAGGAGCATGGGGCATCACAGCGGCCAGCACCTCTCAGTAGTAGTTGTCTGAGGATCACTTGTGAAGTGATGGATGTTTCTTGCTCTGCAGTATTTCTTTCACTGGTAAACTTGCATTTGCAGTATGCCTCTTCTCAGGTCAGAGATGTTGCAGAGGGAATGGCAGTCATTGCTCCTGTGAGAATGTCATAGTCATGATAGAATATCTAGCAATGCTATGAATTGTGTATGTATCCTCACCACTGCTTACGGGCTACCTTGTTGCAGGTAGCCCATGCTGAACAGGAAACAAAACAGTTTCAAGTGTGGCTGTATTGCTGCAGGAAGGATTGTTGTGAGGCTCGTGTGGGCTTTTGCTCGTTGCAGCTTGCAAAACCATCCAGGAAATGCTAAAATATATTTCTGGTGTCTTTGCTGTGTTGAGATATGAAGCACGTCTCCATAGTCCA
Source organism: Falco naumanni (assembly GCF_017639655.2). Classification (NCBI taxonomy): domain Eukaryota; kingdom Metazoa; phylum Chordata; class Aves; order Falconiformes; family Falconidae; genus Falco; species Falco naumanni. The sequence continues at coordinate 9,991,629 of NC_054065.1, forward strand.
GTGTCTGAAGTGGTGGATCACATAGCAAAAAGAAAGATTATTCTTATCAAGTAACCCCACACAAATATCTTTTTGATGGAACATTGCCCATGTCGTGCAGCAAACGTGAATGGCAGCAGACAGCGCAGAGGTGGGTACCAAATGGCTTGCCCATGGTGCCTGCTGTGGCTAATTTGATGGAAATGGTCATATGTTTATGCCAGATCTGCATTACATTTGTGGGTTTTTAGACCTTTCAGTAGGGACATAGCCAAAGAAAGGAAGCGAGGAACTAAAACCGCAGCCTCAAGAACAGAAGCAGTCTTCTGTTTAGTCAGTAGAAAGTCAGGTGTTGAAATGCAGGGGCTGGCAATGTTGAATCCCAGGTACTGCAGATGCAGAGATGTATTTGATTTTTCTTTTTCTGATCTTACACTCTCCAAAGTTTTTGCTTTTCCTCTGTAGATGATTATTTTAACAGTTTGTCTTCTACTCTTTGCTGCCTCTCTTTATCATTGCAGTAATGACTGGCTATTGCAAATGTGGCACCAGGGTTTTCCACTAGACAGCACTGTGTCTTTAAACTTCTGAAAGCCAAGGTATTCTCTCCTGGGTATTGTTTGCATGTGAATAGTATTTCTTGCATGCTCTTCAAGCTGTATACTTGGTCACTGAAATTATTTTACATTGCTTCTGTTCTCTCTCTGGGAAAAGTGTAACAGATCGTCTTGCAAGTGTGTCCTCATGTTAGCATCAGATTTGTGTGCAAGCATGCACACTGGCAATAACATAAGGTTCTCCCAAATGTTACTGTGAGTAAAACTTCATTCATCAGCAGGCTCACAAGCAACAAATATGGGTCATGGACATCACTGAACTGAATAGCTTTTGTTTCTCCAAATATTCTCAGAAAGTTTCCCCAATGTTTCTGAGCCACCATTTGCAACCCACAGCAAGGAATTAGGTTCGCAGTTTACTTGCCCATTGTTTGTAAGTGCAGGGTATATGTGATGTTTTTGAAAGCATGCCTTATCTAGAGAGCTTAATGCTGAATATGAAACTTTCTAAGATTATAGTTAAAGATATTATTTTTTTTTTTAGCTTGTGAGTAGCAGAAAATCACAGATGAGAGACTGCTGTTCCACCTGCCTACCTGTGCTTGAATTGGTTACTGGAATCTGCTGTGATTCCCATCTTGACAAATAATGAGAAGCAGACAAGTTGCGAACTGACTGACACTACCTACAAATTGTTAGTGTCATTTCTTCCGTATGCCCACAGGCATTATTTCTGAGTTTAACCAATAGCAATTCATATTTACTGCCTGTTTGTCAAGCTGGAGGGAAAAAAAAAAAAAAAAAGAGAGAAGATAGATGAAAACTGTTTTAGTACAGTTTGGGGTTCTGCCTACAGGCAGCAAAATCATTGCTTCTGCTGCAACTTGGGATGCACAAAGAAGCAATCATCTGTTTCTTACTTCTTTTATAGGCTGTCCTATTGTTTGGCGTTACTGATAGAAATGACACAGACAACTCTGGAGGCTTTCCCACTCTGTCACCCAGGTCTATAATACACTTTTGCTGGTGGACCTCAAAGTCCTTTGAAAAGGGTGTCATTATCGATAACCTCCTTGCACAAAGAACAGAGGCACAGCCATAGCTTTCGGAGGTATTTTGCCCACTTGTTCAGTGAAACAAAAAGCAGAATCTTGCAAAGGAAGATCAGACTGACTGATCTCGTGAAACAGGAGAAGGGATTAAGTGGCATAACTAGTAAAGACTCCTCCAGACCTGCTGTAGAAGTGCTTATTAGCTTGCCTGTGGGAATGGGCTAGCAGAGGGCTCCGCTTACTGCACCTATCCCATCATACTTACTTGGGTGGCCTGATGGGAAAGAAAATTGCTTCTCTCCTCCCTCAGCCACACAAGCACTTCTTGTTCATGCCTCCTGTTCTTTCAGTAAGAGGTGATGGAAGAGCACCAAAAATCCCTGCCAGCCACTTCTGGGTGGTGCAAATCCAGGTGCTGAGGTGCCCACAGACACCTGCTCTATCGTCGCTCCTAGACAGCCTAGTAGACAGGTACTTTTTAGCTTCTTTCTTCTAACTTGGTGTACGTTTTTCCATCAGGTAAAGCAATGCAGAGTTGTTTTTTGTTTCTTCTCTGTATCATGTCAGATTTGTGGAGCCTGAGACAGGGGTTGATTCAAGACAAATGAGTTTGCAATGCAGAGCATAGCCAGTCTTCCTACAAACCGAAGAAAATTTGTTATAGATGCCGTAATTGCTGGCAAACAAGTATCCTTTGATGAATGATACTGAGATTTTCACAAAGATTCTGAAAGTTTGTATATGTGTTGTGCTCTGTTGCAAAGCCATACTGCTGGGCTTCCTGGGTAGCAACTTATCACTACTCCACCCCTTTTACAGATGAAAAATTTCCTTTTAAAAGTTATCTTACATGCAAAATGATTTGAAAAACTCCTTAATATCTCTGCTTAAGCCATTTGTAAACAGCACACTGAAAGGTTCCAGAGTTAATAAATGGTAATAAGCTTTTTCTAGTATCTTAGACATAGAATTTCTTATAGTTTAATAAGCATTTTGGATTCAGATTTGGGTTCAATATTAATAATAAATTATTAAAACATCATTGAAACATCTATTAATAATTTTATCAGTGTGCTGCCGCTATAAATTCTGGCTTTAGTTTCTACCATTGCAGTACTGGTGTCAACTCCTATAAGGTACAATTTTAAAGGCCAGTCAACACATTAGGAAAAGGACGCATTAGTGTTTAGACTCTTGTGGCTTGGTGATAAAGTGTAGTTGGGTCAAATTCACCCAACTGCCTGGAAACACAGTCTGAATGTTTCTTATATTTAAGTGCACTCTAATTCATACATGCTCATAGTTTAATCTCGTGTACTGGTATTTATCTAAACAAAATCCCAAAAATAAATTCATTCTAAATTCACATATTTTAATGGAGAACAACCAATACTAAAATGACATTCCAAGGTATAAGATTAATTTCTTCACCCTGACTTCTGCTGTCCTTTCTATGGCAGTTTTCCCCTTTAAAAGTTGTGCAACTGAAGCTCTTTGGTATGTAGTGATGAATGTAGCCAAGGTGTATAGGCCACATTTTTATCTCTTTTTTTTTTTTTTTTTTTGTGTTTTATCCTTCCCTTCTCTCTCTGAAGTTTTTAAAAATACATTTCAGCTGTGTAACGATCAAACATTTTCTTTCAATCTGTTCCAATGAGGTAGTTGAAAGATTGCAGAAATTATTTGCTCTGGTATGCTTTATACCTCCACTTCTTTCTCAAAAAGTCAAGTTAATGAGGAGTGGTGTCATCTAAGAAGTCTATCAGTTCAAGTCTTGGTCCTAAAGACATCATCTTGGGGTTGTAACAATATAATATTTTTATTCTCAGAAGTAAAAAATTTCTGACAAAAAAAAAAAAAAAGGAGGAATAATGCCTGTTTTCTTTAATTCACTTTTTCCAATAAAGAGGGAAAAGTTGTCTGTTTCTCTGTATGTCTCCAGAATGTTACCTGCATGTGCGCTAATGTTAGCACTGTGCAATTCCCTAGGATGACATAGCACCAGTCCTGCAAACCTTATTTACCACGGTTAACGCACAGGCTTTGACAACTTTATTTCCCCGATGATGACTTTGTGCCTGAAAAAGTGAGACTAGGGCTTATTACATGCTTGACTTGTCGTTGTTTTTGAAAGGAGCTGGAAGATATTTAGGACCCCGTAAGTCCTTTTCAAAAGGTTAACATACACACCTTTGAAACTGCTCCATTTCACTGAAAGTCAGCGATGGTTAGACATTTGCATGTCTGTCATTTTTAAAGTGAGAACTGGTCTTTCAGGTCACACAGGTACTTTTGAAACTTTTAGTTTATGTCACTCATTAAAATATTCACTAAGGAAGTTTTTAACTTAAAAATAAGAAGACTATTGAGTGAAAAGTCTAGGCAGGGTAGATGGTTCAAAGCTTTGTTTCTGGTAGAAGGCTAGATGAGCTCCATTAATATTAAGAGAAGATTTTGGATTCAGCCTTGAAAGGATAAAGTTCCTTGGCATTTAAAAACTGTTTTTCTGCACTGATATTGATACTTTAACCCAAAATGTATATTGTGAACAGCAGTTGCTTTTGAAATATTATAGGTATGCAGTAGGCTGAGATGTTTTCCTTCTGTGTGTGTGTTTGTTTTTTTTTTTTTTTTTTTTGTGTGTGTGTGTGTGCCAGCGGAAGACTGCTAACAGTAATCCAGTGGAAAAGAAATATGGTAGCAAAGTGCATAACTTTTTTTTTCTTGATTTAGACCTAAAGAGTCATGCACTTAACATTTACAAAGAGGGATGTATTTTTTTAGCTATCTCTTCTGTTTTGTAAGACAGTGGAACAATTGTCATACAAGGCATAATTCCTGTGAAATTAGCAGAATGAGTTTTTAGGAATGAAGTTATTTCCCTTGAACTATAAAAATAACGGAAAAGAATGTACATTAAGTTCATATGCATTTCATAGTGCCATAGAAAGTGGATCTTCAGGCTGTCATGTGGAATGGGAATGGAAAGAAGCATCCACTAACCCATCAGAAGGAGATAAATGCTCAGTTATGATAGTGCTCAACATACTGTACACGTGTTTGCTTAGGGCATTCTGGGAACACTAATGACTTCCAATATATAACTGTAATATTATGGTGACTACTGTGAACTTAGAATATGGAACAAGGTAGAAGCAAAGGTAGGTTTTATCAATAGATACCTGCCACTGCTGGAGACACATGAGGTTCTGCACAGTATTGTGTATTTTTAAATAACATGGAAAAGGGATGAAGGTAAAGTTGTCTCATATTCAGATAGTCAGGGTAATAAAAATGAAAACTGACAGCAAAGATGTGTAGAAATATCTCACAATACTGACTATAGAATGACTGATGAAGTGTAGTGTGGATGTATAAAATGAGGCACCTGTGGAAAAATAATCTGAACTTCAAATGCATGGTGATAAGTTCTGAGGCCACCTAACAAAGAGATCTCATAATAGTTAAGGTTGTATTAAAAGTGCCAAGCAGACAAAAATGCAAAACGAATGTAAGGAATTACGAGGAAAGAACTGAGACAATAAAGAAGAAAGCAATAATTATGCTGTTTTCTAAATCTGCAGAACACTCACACCTTGAGTTCTATGAACTAGAGCTGCAAAAATATACAGAGAAGAGAACATGATCAAAGATATGGAATTACTTCTGTATAGGAATGGACCATATAGACTAATATTCATTGAGATTGATGACGAAGAAGATAGAGATCTGTAATTATAACTAGCCTAGACAAGATGAATAAGGATGGATATTAAGATACTAAGTTAATTTGGTACTAATTCAAAACAATGATAGAAAGGCGATTTTTCACCAAAGGCATGACTAAACTGTTGAATACGTTATTGCAAGAGACTGTTGATGCCGAATCTTTGGATGGCTTGAAAAAACGATGGGGACATATTTATGGAAGAGAAATCCTTTATGGGCCAATTAAATGCAGAAGTACCACTTCTGACAGAAAAGCTACTGAGGTGTGGATTACCAGAAGGTGGGAGAGCACGGTGAGGCAGCAACACTATTCTTACTTTTCTCTCTAACCCTCCACTTTTAGCCACTGTCAGAAGCAAGATGGTGGTGTAGGTGGTCTCTCAGTCTGACGCTGTGGGGCCAGCCTTCTTAGCATGCGTTGGTCTGCTATTCAGAGATCTACGTTTCAGTTCAGGGTAGCAATATGGGCACGATGCCATGGAGCAGAGAGATGAGAAACCCTCCTTCCTGTAGTTCTGATGTGTTTCTGTGGTAGGTTTTGCAGCCAAGAAACTAAAATGATTAAGGAGCAAGATGGAAATTTTTGGGTGATGAGGTCAGATTAATGACAATGTGATGTACCAGTCTTACAAGTATGAAGGACCTTGGTAACACTCTGTGGACTCTGATGTATGATGTATGGTACCATGATTCAGAAGTTATGGGAGCAGTGGTGATGTATGGGAGTTGAAGATAGAGACCCACAAATATGGTGTAAACACCAGTACAGAGAAGGCAATTTTAGTTACGTTAAAGAGCATCAATAAAATTATAAGACCCGATGGGAAAAATAACACACAATCAGGAAATTAAAAGACCGTTAGATAATGCCACAGGGGGATTGAGACAAGGCTTCAGAGACAGCTTGTAATTCTGGTATTTGTTAACTTTTGAATATTTAACTTTGTGAACTTAATGTACTTTTAATGTAGAGCTTTGTTTCCTTAATTTTAAGAAGAGCAAAACAACTTGGCAGTTGTTTCAGAGACAGGACCGGGGCAGAAGCCTGCAGGGACCTCATGGGGCTGACCAGGAAGGAAGAGCTGGACCTGGGAACCAGGTTATGAAGCACGGGTGGATAACGCTGAGCAGCCTCAGGAGGCAGTTTGCTGACCGTAGCCTATAGTCTCAAGAAAAAGCTACATTTTAATAGCTGGTTCTGCTTGACTGGACTTGAGCCGCTTCCAGCACATACCTGAAAAAAAACTTATGTGTGTTTTCAGATGAGTTCCATATAGGGCTGGCAGCACCCCTGGACATTAGCAATCAAAGCTGTTGACTTGACTCCTCTCAGTGTAAGGACTGGCAAGAGGACAATGGCCATTGTTTCAGAAATTGAAGATGCTCATGAGAGTTTTAAGTCGTTTAACTTATAACAGAAAGCAGTTTTGTGCTGCTACATCAGGCAACCTTAATGATCAGCAGTATCATCATCTCTAGTGATAACCATTTTCTTGATTATTTCTTGGTCTTTCCCCCTGACATGTTACCTTCATGATATGGTTTCTCAAGACACCTGCTGGAAGCTTCATCATTGCTAAGGTAATGGTCCAGTAACAGGATGGGACAACGCATGGCAAAGAACAGTCCAATAATGTAAGGGTCATGGTTTAACAGCTATTTTCTAGGTCTACTTCAAGGTTTCTGTGAGTTTTCCTCACTTTCTACCAAATTGTTAACTTTCTCGGGCAAAAACTTTGCCACCTCTGCTGGTTAAGTTCAAACAGAAAATGTAAACTCCGAATTTGAGGAGGGAATTTTGGTCAAGAATTAAGTTCAGAGATCATATCTTCATGAAAACTGCATGAAAGATTCCTCTTTCTTCCTCTCCTGAAAATGCACATTCATTTCAGAGTCTGTAGTTCCTTTCTGATTAGCTTTTAAGTTTTAGGTCAATAAGCAGAATTTGACAATTAGACATTTTTAGAAAATAGAAGGACTGCAGAACGCCATGAAAGAAAAGGAAAGTAGGATTGAGATGTATTTGAAAATATACATGCTCAACTGGTAAAGCTGGTATTGAAAATTTCTGATATGGTTGGTAGTGTTTGTCTGAAAATATGTATATGATGTCATATTTACTGAGTATGCAAGGGCCATCAATCAGGGCAACACAGCAAGTTGTAATGGACGTGGCAAAGGTATTTTCTGCTCTCCATTTTATGGGTGAAATTTGCTGCCAGACCTCCCAGTTCTCTGAGCTTGGTGGTGGGGTGGGTGGGGAGGAGTGCTACCTGCAGGGGTGCTGGCAGGCCCCAGTCTTGGCGAATGGACTGCCCAGCAGCACCTGTAGGAGAACAACATGTTGATGTGTGTAAAAATACTGCTGAAATATCCTGATATTGTACTTTGTTTATTTTTAAAAATCACTTAGCCTTCTCAACTGGTCATTTACAAGCTGCTGAAGAACTTTGCAGATGTTGCACAAGTTGGGGAGGAGGAATAAAAAAAATCAGTGTGTTACTTCTGCGAGTGTTATATTATTTGTTTAGTATTTTGCCAGTTATTTGTTATTTGTGACTTTAACATATTTGAAATGGCTTACAAACCTTAGCATGGACAAAAATCTTGTGATAAGCAGCACTGGAAAAGCACTCCATGTTCTTTGTTGTTGATAATTTTTCATTTATTATGCCTTGTATCTTTGCTGGAAATATTTCAGCATTTTGTCTAGAAAGACATATTCTCCTTAGGTACTCAGAATTCTATCAGGTAACCATTGTGCAACATCTTATGCTTAGATTAAAACTGACACTACTGCAGTCTACACATTCATATGTAGGATGAAACAGTCACATCATTTTTTGGCCACTCAGCAGTGAGTGTGGCCAATGAATGTTTAATGGATTGAAAAAGTAAACAGCTGGGGTTTAAAGTCTTGGGATAAAGTGAAATGTGAGTAGTTAAAATATGTACAAAGACCTGAAAGCATCTACAAAGTGTATATACAGCTGGGTTTATAAACAACTAAAATGACAAAGGCATTAAAATGCAGAAATGTGTTAATTGTTAAAACAAAAGCCACTGTTAAATTTAAAATATGTGAGAGGAGTAAAGGTAAGTTTTACAGTCACCAAAAATGATGGATAAACAGCAGGGTCAAACTTCAATTCAATGTAAAATGGAGCCATTCATAACAAAGCATGTGCCTATTATTCTCCAGCAAATTTTTGTTGGCAGTTATCTGATTTCTTACTCCTTGATAGTTAGGTGCCCAGTTTATCTCTCAATTGAGTGATAGATTTTTCTCAGAGAGTGACTATTCTGTGTTGGGATGGATCTCTAAGAAGAAATTGTCAGGGAGGCTTGCACTTAGCCGTTTTATGCTGTTTGCTTAATTAAGAGAATAAACACTGAAATGGTAATTTAAAAAAATTATTTTCCCTTTATTTTTTTACATAGCTGTAACTATCTGATGATGTTTCCTCTGGATCAGGATGAAATTGCAGAGATATGCTGGTTTGAGGTTATTTTCCTTTATTAAAACACAAGCAAATTTTCGCTGTGGTGACTTTCCCTGCCCTTGAATAGCTGGCAGGCAGGTGACTTGGGCATAACAGCATTTGACTTGCAGAAGATGGAAGACTGACTACTGTGCTCTTGCCAAATTCTGCCTGGTTAATTGACTCGGCATCAAAATATTTGCCTGCTTTCTCAGATAAAGAAAAGGAGGGGGGAAAAAAAAAAGAAGGGTTAAAGGAATAAACTAGGAAATAGCCCCTTTTCACTGTCTAAGCAGAGTGCGCAAGGAAGTAAATTTAAGACTTAAATTATTTTTTTTTTACCAGACAGCCCATATCAAGATTAGATATTGATTACAGCTTGTCTTTTTGTGCTCTGATGCTTTTTATTGACTTTTCTTTTCAGTGCCCTGTGATGCAGTACCAGAGTGATTGGATCAGTACATTTTCCCTTTGGGATTATGCGAGAAATCTTGGATGCCTTACAGATGCATGCATTAGGCCTCCAAATATTCAGTGTTCACATAAAATGAATAAGAAATACATCATTTTTAAAAGGCAAAGAAGAAAGCCACCCTGATGAAAATGCTTTTTTGTTCCTGCCGAGATAACTGGCAGATCTGTGCAGAGAAGTAGGGAAGCCTGTTTAAAGCAGGCTGTTTCTTGGAAGAGAAATATGGCAGGGCATCTGACTGTCCGTGGGCTTTCGGCTAGTCCGTGCAATGCTTTGGTACCGAGGTGTGGTAACCCTAGGGTTACCTTTATTTTTCCTTTGTTCCCTTAATTTGGTAGATGAATATTCCTAGGCCTGATTCTTGTTGAAGTTTGGGCTGTTACAAGGGTCACACTTTCATGTCCTTGCGTGCTCCCAGGGAGGGGGCAATTTCTCCAAGGGCGGCAGCTGTGAACTTATGAGCACCTGAAGTTGTGTGCTTAGTAGAAGCTGGATTTATCCAGGACATTACAGAGAGCTTTCCTGTGTTACTGTTTCCCATCAAAGCAAAGATGAGCTGTTTGTGTAGGTAATCAAACGTACAGAAATTTCACAGCCAGTGGTATAGCTTTTATTGTAGCTGGGGGCACATGAATGCAATGTCATGTTTTGTAATGAAAGAGGTGGGAGGAGGCATGGGAGGTGCAGGGCTGTGGGACACCAGCTGGTGTAAACTAATACTTGTTTCCTTTATTCTTATTCAAGTCACTTATAAATCTTCTCCCATTTTAGCACATCAGCATTTCTCAGCTCTTAATACTGTTTCCTCAGTATTAAGTATGTGAGACTGGGTAAGCAGTAGTCCACAGATAAGGGGTGGGGGGAATCTAGCGAACTTTTGTTGAAGCATTTGCTGCCCTGCGGGAAGGTAAAAAGTAACTCAGGTGAGAACAGCACCACAATAAGCACAGTCTTTTCCTTCTTTTCCTGATCCAAGTGCCTTTTAATCAACCGCTTTGTCCTTTCTTCCTGATTGTAGATCAGGGCCAAAGAAGAACGTAGTTAACAGATACTTGAGTTTTACAGAAATACCTCTCCAAACGTCCCTCCGTGGACCCATGGTTCACACAGTCTGTCTCCTTCTTACGGGCACAGATTGTATTAATTATTTGGACTTAAGTTACAACTGAAAGGCTTAAGATGCTCTGTCATACGTACAGTGTGCATGCCTCAGTCAGGGACTGGGTACTTTGATTGTACGAGTGATCAGGGAGGAATCCTATTTATTTCAGCAGGGAATTAAATTGTAAAGGAAAAGAGATGGAAAGCAGGCATGTGGCAGTTTCCTACTGTTTTAAGGTCAAATGTATCTTGGGAAACTTGTTCTGATTACTGACATCAAAATGCGGTGGGAGATCCTGTTATGCCGCTCCAGTGTTAAGAGATTTTGGATTCCTGGAGTTTTTACAGAAAGCAATTCAGACTACTTCTCTTTAGTAGTAAAGTCGAAAAAGCATCTTTGCAAAGCGTATTACTTGCCTCATGGAGGGAAAAGCCCAACAACAGCAGCTGAAAGCTTAAGAAAAGTCCTGTCGTAAGATTGCCTCCAGCACTGTTTAATGCTGTGACGGCGGAGCAGCTTACACTCCCCAGTGCTGAGGGTGCAGCACGAGTGCAGCTGCGCGCTGTTGGAGGCAGTGTCCCAGTGCTCCCTGGGGGACAGGGTGGTCCTCCGCACAGCCGTGAGACAGTAATTGCCCCATGCTGTCTGGCCCAGCAAGAATAGGAAATGGGCACGAGTGGAATGCAGTGGGGAATATCAGTGCCCCAGCTGTGTGCGTGGGATCGCTGCCTTGAAGTGATTTAGCCCTTCACCCAGCAAAGCGTCTAAGTCTGCATTTAACTATAAGACAGAAAACAATCCCCCTGGAGTCACTTACAGGCCCTGTGCTTAAATGCTTTGCTGGAGCAGGACCTGAGCTTGTGGCTGGCTGGTTGGAAAGTCCTGTGCAGGCCTCACGTAGAGGACTAACAGGGTGAGCCACGTAAGTCTGTGGTGCTTAGGCTCCTAACAGTTTGAAGGATATGCTAATCCTTGCAGCATTTCTTAAGTATTTTAATCAAATTGCCAATGGTTGAGGAACTGATGCAGAGATACAGTGCATAGCATTCTTATATATAATTTATATAAGTAATTCTTATAATTCTTTTCCTCCTGTTCATTTCCATAGCAAAGATATTTGCAGCAGTGGCCATTGCAAAATGAGTTGCTTTCAGTGTTGTGTGACTCCCTATATGTCTGCCCGGTACTGGTTTTCCTGATGGTGAGACGTGAAGAACCAGACAGTGCCTACTAATCCCTTGACAGGCAGCCCAGCAGGGTCAGGCTGTGGTACCAGGGATGCTCTCCCACCAAGTTTAAGGGTGGAACTGGCAGCCTATTAATCTGAGCAGGCTGCAGTCAGGTGCTACGTCTGCCCTCTGCTACAGGAGCAACCTGTTCCTGTCTGCCACTCAAACTGACACAAGCTGTTTCCCAAGCAATTAATTCATTATAAAGTAATGAGTTTGCCTAGTTAGAGAGATATATGATACTCTAAAGAGGGAGGAAGAAATTGCTAACAACAAAAAAAGATGACTTAAGCTCTAGTAAGATACAGTGGGGATATATTTCTTTCTTCTATTTTCACACCTGGATAAACAAAAAGACACATTGTTCCACAATAATTAAAAACTAGGTGTAGGTGATCTTTATGGATTACTGTTTATAGAGCACCATTCTTTTGAAACAGATTTCCATGTATATTCTACTAATGCAATTAAAATGAATATGGATTGGAATACTGATTTTTTTTTTTAACGTTAGATGTTTTCCTGAAGTTTTTTTTTTTTTTAAAGGTTTTAGATTTATTCCTCAAATATTCCTGGCAAAACATTTTTAACTTAGAATCTTTCAAATGCAAAGTTCTGGCATTCTGGTGTTATCCTTTTTTTTTGTTTGTTTTACTCTTTACTCTGCTACTTTTCCTCCTTGTAAGGAAGCAAATATTTTGAAAAATTAATCTGAAATCTGTAAAAATGGATTAGTCAAAAATCCGAAAAAAAATTTATAAAACCAGCAAATAATTTTAAAACACTAGTCCAGGTGAAAATAGTTCAACCAACTCTAGTTATGGTTTTGAATGAAAGTGCTCTGCAGGCCGTATCAGAAAGATAAGGCTCTAGCAGAGAACTAGTTGTTTTAAGAATGAAAAAAGATTAAAGGATCTGTTCAGGTGCTAGGACCTCCCTTGTGGGAGCTGTTAGGCTTAGTGAATGGAGAAGCGACGGAGAAGGGTGTGTACAGTGCCTGTTCTTTGAGGGAGGAAGGAGAAGAGAGGAATCATATGGACTGACTTACTGCAGTGAGGAGCTGTAAGAACCAGCTCCTGTAACTGAGGTTACAGCCGAAGGTGCTAATTCGATCCAGCTGTGAATCTGTCCCAAAGAGGGATGGTTTCAGTTGTGGACCTTGTTAGGAAGGTATGGAAAATAACTGACTGTGGGAGTGCAGTCAGTGTGTGAATGGGATGATTTTGAAGGTTTGTCACAGGCCAAGGTAAAACACTCAGTGGAGGATCACTGGAGTGGAGAAGCCCCTGGAGCAGATTTTTAGGGCGTGACCACTGGATAACCTTTTGGTAAATCCCTGGTGTTTTGATGACCCATAATATGCTTCCTTCTGTTTACTTACAGGTCAGTTGCTGGCCCTGCTCCTCCCCTTTCTATCCCTGTTAGATTTAATCAGCCCGAGTGTAGTTCACTGCTCCAACCCTATTGATTCTTAGAGCAGATTTCATCAGAACCTAAACAAGGAAACGTAGACTGCTCCCCTCTTATTCTTTGACTGATGCTTTCTTTTAACCTACATGACAAAGTGATAGATTTACTTAGTTAACTTTCTGCAAAATCATTAATGCCACCCTTACCGGTTGGCTACCCAAGTATTGGTTAAATAGTTGTCATGCGTTTGTTACCTGAGACACTGCAATACTGTATAATCAGACCATTAATTTTCTTTCGGGGCTGGTCCTACAGAGCTGGTATGAAATGCTTAGCTAAGGGAGGAAAAAACTAACACCCATTCTAGCAATCAGATTTTTCCTGGTTTAGCCTCAGATTAGAGGTTCAAATTGACAAAGGTTCACTTGGAAAAGCTGAAGCGCTAAAAAAAGATTCTTCTCATTTTTTTTTTTTTTTGCCCCCTACGTGATTAGTCTATAACAAAACAATGCAATCTGCTTGACCCCTCAAAGGGCCTGAGGTCAGTGGACCTGCTAAGTGACTGCTCCCCAAAAGAAGATTGTCTGGACTGATCCCTGATGTGCCCACTGAGTTCCACCTTCTCTCCTCCAGTCCCCATTGAATTCTGACATTTGACAAGTGCTCCTGTTAATGCTTAGCCAAAGCTTATCATCCCCAGAACGGGAGCCAAAGTCAGTCTTAAAACCTGGCATTCTGGAGAATCTACCACGAGTCTCCATAGGTATGTCATCGTCATGGTTAAGAATGTATCTTCTTATGATCTGGCTTTTGTCTTCTTAGATTACAAAGGCTTTTACTACTCTGTGTTTTTCTATGTGAAAATCTTTATATAGTAGTCAAGACAATTCTTAATTGTCATTTTGATAAACTCAACAATTAAATTCTTTAAGATTCTCTGTGCAACACATTTTCCATGGCTCTAAAAATATATTGGTGGATCTTTTTCTGTACCTTACCTCATTTTATCAGCATTGCATTAATAGTATGGAAAACAAAATGTTACCCAGCTTTACAACCAGCCCACAAAATATGTGGACAAAGGTAAAAATCTGTTCTCTATTTCTTTTTACTCCTCATCTCTTATGCAGTTAAGACTGTAGACTGGTTTTATCACAGTGGGAACTCATTTACTCCAATTCCTAAAATTCTTTCCAGTCTTGTGGAGATATAAAATAGATTATTCTGTGTTCAAATGTGTTCCATCTTTTTAGTGGGTTTCATCTATCCAGATCCAACCTGTTGTCATTTATTTTATCTAATTTTGTTATTGTGATTGTTTATTGTCTATCTATTAGTCTATTTTCTCCTGCCTACTTTCAAAGGGATGATTTTAGAGTTTCTTCAACATTTCTGCAGCAAATAGCACTCGGTCTACTGCTCATCTGGTGAATTTCCAGCAAAAATTCCCCATCTACTGCTAATTTGGTGAATATCTAGCAAAAAATCCCCATTCCATGAGAATTCCTCAGTGGCAACTATCTCTTGAATGATGCCAATTACAGAATTATGAATTCATGCAATAGGCATGTCATCGATACTGATAAAGTCAGAAGCCTTGTGCTGTGGCATCAGTTGCCTGGTATCTGCATGATGTCCCAAGGTTTGAAAAACAGAGAATGTTTGTAAATTTGGACAGCCTGCCTGCCTGTACCATAGCCTTTGTGCCTGTGAAAGATGTTACACAAGGAGAAGCTCTAGTCTGCAATATACATTTGATTGAAGCTTAAAACAGCAAAATGAGCTTTAAGCTAATTAGCTGAGTGAGCAGTAATGGGTCTATAACAGCATAGGTATGAAACCTGTCCAGGACCCTGAAAAATGCCTCTGGGGCTAGTGTATGATGAACGCTGTGTTGCTTGAGGGTAAACTAATTGTGGATAGGTGTTTTAACCTAAGATTGGCTATGTTCATGGGTTCTAGTCAGAGCTTAGACTGTAGCATATGCTGGCTCAGTCTAATAACATTTTTAGCGTTACATTGAATCTAAAAAACCCTCCAGGTATGTCAAATCCTTTCTGTCCCTGTTATGAGCAAACAACCAAAAAAGTCACAAACAAATCCAGCTTCATTTCTTTGCTTCATGATTCATGTAAGCATCTCAGGTAGAGAAATCACATAGCGACATGCTTAACTGTGCACATGCACATCTTCTTGTATATGTGAAGACATTTAAACACAGATTAACAGCCTGTTTAACAGGGCCCACTGTGGGCAGCAGAAAAGCCTGGCTGACCAAACACCTTGGTCATATCGAGACAGTCAGATTCTGTTCTCAGACCAGTTGATTATTATATTTTATTTTTGCGTGTGTAAATTTTTTGCATTCCTGTTGATGAACATTGTACCAGAATTTCTCAGATAAGTTCTGGTACATAACATTTGGTGCACAGTTTGAGATTGCATATACACTGACCAGGTGGTGGGAGAGATTTTCTTGTACTTTTAAAATTGCATTTTAACTGTTTAACTTTTGCTTTGTGTGAAAATAGTCTGAAAATGTATAAGTGAGAAGTGGTTTTGTACCAAAACATACCCCTCGCTATTCCCCCCCCCCCCCCCCCCAAATATTTGGCTGCAAAATTTTCAGTTTCTGTGCCCTTGGTAGATGTTTTCATCCTGACTCCTAGCACCTTACCCTTTAAGATTTAAGATACTGTATTAAACAATCAGATTCAAAGCAAATTTTTATGTTTTCTTTTGTCCCTAAGCAGTCTGCCTGAATCTTTTATGTTTTCTCTTGTACCTAAATCAGTCTGATGCTGAACCTTTTTCTGAAGTGAACAAGAGAGTTAGTTCCCACCATTGTGAATAAAGGCTGTACCGTATCCCAGGGAACAGAGATGCTGGTTTCATAATGAGTGGTACAGGGCTGGCACTTTTGTGCGGGATAGATACAAGCCTTATTTCTTATGGTACTATAACCTTCTTGCCTATGGCGTTGTATAGGAATCATAAAGTCAGACCAATCCCTGTGCATGAAAAAGAGATTTAACACATCATTAGACATTGGCATTTTAAAATTTGGGGCTATAATTTGCACTGTATCCTGCACAGTAATTTTGCTTTTCTCTATCTTGTTTTTTATCCAAATTTTCTGTGCATTTCTCTTGCCGTCTTCTGCCTTTCAGTGTGTTTCTACTGCAGCATCTGTGCATTCAGCCCCTGGCAGCCCCTGAATGTCAGTGCTACAAGGAGCTGGATCCCCTTAATTTTACTTCACCAGCTCTCTTGTAGAGGCTGACAGCTGACACACACAGTGAGGGGAAAGAGCAGCATGAACATTAGTGTGAACGTGAGCAAGCCATGCATTACCAAGAACAATATTGTCTTTGCTTTGTTAAAAACTTATTCATAAATGCAAAACATCAGGGTCCCTCGCATCACAGGTGCAGTAAATAAGTGTACTGCCTCACAAACAAACTTTTCCCTCTTAGCTTCTTGCTTTTTCCTTCCGTTCCCTAAACAATGTTCAAATTCAAAAATTTCTATCATGTTTAGCATAGTATACATAAAAGAAGTAAAGCATCTCCAAGGTCTGTGTGATGCTACAAGTGTAACTGCAATGATCCCAAATGTACAGCATTCTTTTCCATTGTACTTGGGTTTTTATACCATCATCAGTTCCGTAGCTCCATCTTCCAAACAGGTTTCTCAGTGAAGCGTCTCCTGCCAGCTCTAGTTAGTGACTTTCAAAAGAGCCTTTATTGCTGGTGTCTGTCTTGTCTTTCCCCCTGTCTATGTGGTTGCCCATTGGCAAGTCAAAGATGTCATGTTACTCCTTGGTGTTATCTTGTGGCTCTGCCAAGCTCTGATATGCACTTTCCCTTTCCAGTACCAGCAAGGAGATCAGCTTTTAGCGGTGAGCACCGAGCTCCCATTTCAAGTGTCTGCTACAGTCTTTGTCCCCTTTTCTTGCCAGTGACTCCACCATGCTTCCCTTTCTAAAGGTTTAGATTTCTGGTTTGGGACCTTGATAAATATCCTTTAAAATCATGTTTTGCTCACTGTGGAATGAAACCAGGAGAGCACATTGTGTCAGTGCTATGTACTTTGCACAGATATTCCATCTACAGGTTCAGGTTTGTGTATTAATAAAAATTCTGAATGAGCTGCCTACTCAGGCAGTGGAGCTGGGAGACAAGAGCAGATGCCTACCTTGGAAGGCGGCTCACATCTTTTAACCAGAAGAAGCAGCAGCTACATTTCCTGGGAGCACTCCCGGTACATTGTCCATGCTACCTTTATGATAGATGGTCAGGATTTATTTATCCATAGTGAGTGAGATCTCATTTTTTATTAATCCAAATGAAAAAGAAATTTATTGCTTTCTGTAGCAAAATCTACTATTGTATCTATCATGTTGCACATCAAGCAAAAATCTTTGCATTCCAGTTACTGACAAAGAGCAGAGGGATGTTGTATGAATCCTCTTGAGCTGCTAGTTTAAATCCTCTCAGCCTATTCTGGAATTTAGTTGGGAAGGACCTGAGAACGTTTCCCTAAATTCTGCTCCTTTGTTGTTAAAAAAAATATAAACATGGAAAAATCAAAAGATGCAAGGTGAGGTCAATCCTCATTTTACTGTACAGTTTGTTCCCTTTGGCAAAATTAATGTAAGTACAATAGTGCAGAATATGCAGTTCTACCCAAGAAAGGAGTATGTTGGAGTCCGTGCTCAAAATCTTAGAGCAAAACAATTGGAAAAAGTCTGAACAGAGGTGGTTGTGGGGGGTTATGTTGTTGTTTGGATTTGTCTCTATAGATTGTAAATTGCAATATCAAGATATGCCCTGGGTGTCTTTTTCCACCAGAAGAGTGGTTCTGTGCAGGCATTAGACGCATGTATTTTTTTGATATGTGAAGTGGAATCTCTAGTAGCCTTCCATTATGGAGATTATAGAAGTCTTATCTGTGTATTTTACTTGGCTTTGAGCATCAGTGCTCTTGAAAAGTGGTATTTCAGTGGACAGGATTGTAACTTGGAACATTTCAGCCGCTTTTATCTTAAGCTTTCATGGTAATTATTGCTTTGTATTATTATCTTATATCTGGCAATTTATCATTTCATATGCAAGATGTTTTTGTGACCAGGTCTGATGCTGAAACAGAACTAAGGGAAAGTACAAAGAACGTTGCTTCAAAACAAATCTTATTTCATAGTCATATATATATGTAAGACCCTTCTGGAACTTAATGCAATATTTTCCTCTGATGTCAAGTTTTCAGTCAGCTGTGTACATTATACAATTCCTTTTGGACACAGAAACATATATTTCTTATTTTAAGATTATTTTTTTTTCAGATACCAAACCCCCATTTTTAATTTTTATTTTTGATAGTGCCTAGAGGCTAAATTCAGAATTGGGCTTTTGTGTGCTACAATACAGAGCCATATTATGAAATGATGGATTCTGCTTCAAAGAATTAACAGTACTGAGGGGAAGATGGGAATTTCAGTTAATCTCAAGTGTAGGGAGAAGTGCTATTTTAAAGGTTTCTGAACCATTTCAGCTTTTAATGTCCCAGTATTACCTGTCTTATCAGTGACAAATGGTTAGCACTTCATACTTTTGCAAAAGGACTTACAGACCTTGCCTTATTCATTTGTATTTTCCGAATGATGGATTATGATATGAGTCCTTCAATGTTTGGTGCTAGAACAAACACTGAATCAAACCTTTCTTTTTCATGGAGAGAGATACGCTGAAGCTAAGAACAAAAGAGCTACATAAGCCATTGGTAGGAAACTTATTCACTGTTTAATACTTTGGAGTTATGCTTCTTATGCAGAAAAGCCTCACCGACCTCAGGGGGACAAAATTACTTATGGGAATAAGTTCACTTCGTTTCTGTGTGTTGGTGTAAAAATAGAATTATCTTCTGAAAATATAGAAAGGGTTCATACACTGCCCCCCTAAACCAGCAGCATTCTGGGCATTCTTGGTAGTGAACATTAGGCATAAACCCAAATTGCTGACAATGATTTAAAATAGAAACTTTTCATGGATAATAGGAAAAGTAAAAAAACCCACCCACATGATAAAGTGTAATTTAAATCATTAGAATACATTGTGGAAAGTATTTATAATTAAATTCTGAGGTGCTGCCAGCTTTGTGCTAATTGGACAATCTTACTTCTCCTGTAAATAGACAGATGGATGCCACACTTCATCAAACACCAGTTCTTATTAGTAGTAGCTGGTGTATCAATCAATATTTGCCCAGCTGAGAATAGAATTTGAAATATCAATGCACAGTTCAGCCATATAAACATCCAAATCACAGTCCTGTTGACAAAAAGTTTGTGTTATAAACTGTATTTTCTAAAATCAAATTGTAAATATTGCATTCAAAGTGTCATTTTACTTGTCTTTAAATCAGTGAAAACAGGAAAAGAAAATAACTAAGCTATGAATGATGACTTTGACATCTTAGCAGAAAGTGTTTTTGCAAAATTTAGGTGTTAAACTGCTGCTAAGCAAAGCGTTAGCCGGATGGCATGTGACTGGAGGCAGTAGTATTCACAGAACTCCTGTTCTGCCAAGTAAAGAGTGCTAAAAGATGTTGTGTATCAGACCTCGGTTAGGAGTTCTCAAAGCTGACTCTAATTTCTAGTGCTATTCATAGCAAGTCAGATGTCTTATACTGAAAAATTCCACAAGGATGAGGAGTCCCGCAAGTCTTTGTTAAATATTTTGTCAAGGAAAATTGTCAGAGATATCAGACACTACAAAATGAGTGCCTGCTTCCAAAGAGTAAGTGTGAAAGAAAAAGAGGATAGTATATATACGTTATACCCTATCTAAAGCAAAAAAGGGATAAAAATGAGCTTTTAAGCTGAATCAAAATATATAGGATAAGCTGGGCATTTGTTCACTGTTAGTAACATTCGACCACAAATAAAGGAGGTAAGAAATACCATATTCTAAAAACATTCAAGGAATCAACATTGACATAATGATCTAATCATTTATTATCTGTTCCCTAAGTGCATTCTTTTAAAATTATTTCAGCTGCCATCATTATTGACATTAGCAAGAAAAATCTCAGACATAACTGCTGTTTGGGTGAGAATCGCCTGCAGAGAGGGCTACATTGAACCATATGCACTCAATGAACTCTCAAATTAACGCCTAAGTGAAACCTGAGGGATACCTAGACTGACCTGCTGAGGGCTGAATATGCTCTAGAGAATAGTGTTATATCGCCATAGTTTATGTGACAGGTTAAATGATAATATTTTAGTAGTAGCTATTGTATTACATATTATTGCTGTGAGTCAGGATCCAATTATTTATCTTTAAAACAAATTCTGTAAGTTTCATTTTTTAAAGGCTAAAATGATACTTGGAGATGAGAAACTTGCTAGATTTTGTATTAGGTGATCAGTTACAGGAGTGTTTTATTTATTCTGTATATCAGTGGTCAAATTTAGACATTAAGAAAACAAGCAGTTTTTTTTTCAGGAAACTAGTGATTTATTCAGACCTAAGTATAAGGGAGCTTTGCAAACCATGCAGCAAGGTCTCTTCGTTCATCACTCTGTGCATTTCCTCTATACAGAAAGCAATGATCTTCTGCATGAGGAGCTAATGGCCATTAATAATGGCCTCTCGGCAAGACCATATTTTTATATAACTGAGATGAACTGGGGTCAGATTCAGTGGTAATCAGCACTGGCAAAGGAAAGACATCATTATGAGAAATAAGGTCAAATTACTTGGTGAACTGCATTGAAAGAAGTAGGCTCCTGGAACCAGAAATAACTGTCGTCTTGTGGATCTTTTTTGCATCTTCATCATGAAGAACAGAAAATAACCCCTCCATCTTCTGGAAGGTTATAGCTGAATGAGTTTCTGATTCTTCTTAGATGCGCATAAGATGCGGAGATTCAGAATTCTCTCTCGTTGTTTTTTTTCTTTTTAAAAAAAAACCAACCAACAGCCAACAGAACTCTAAAGTAGGAGGAATACTTAGGAAAATATTCTGAGAAAAAAAAATGTACTTTTTTATATATAAAAATTCAGATTTCTCTTAATCAGTTGTAGAACTATGCTTGTCATGTTTGAGTATGGATGCAGGTAGGCTGGCTAAAAAAAGCCATGTTCAGATTTGGAACTATTTGTGGATGTGTAAATATCTGTTGCAGTGTTTGAAGTTGTGTATTTGGATAGCTTGTTGAATCGCAAAAGGTCCAATTTTACAGAAGATGCAGTATCATACAGTTATGCAGTCATCTCCTATTTGGTGCCCCACTGCAGTTGCTTTATGATCAAAACACAGGTGTCCTTGGGTCTTGGGAATTATGTCAAGTCCCTGCAGATGCTGCATTGTGGTATGTGACAGCTGGGGGGAGAACCCTCACTGTCAGTTGAGAAGAGAAACCCTTCCTTGCCTCACCAGGTTTCTTCTCCTGTCTGTGATTACTGTGGAGACAATGCAGAATAAAGTGGGGCAATGCTCTTGGGACACCTGAGATTAAGGAATTTCCTAGAGGAAAGTACACAGAAAAGCTTGCCACAGGTGAGGTGATCTTTTTTTGTTGGAATTCCCTGTGGGTCGTAAGCAGAGAAACATGCTATTGGCCACATGGACCACTAGTGGAACTAAAAACATCCAACGTAGGTGCTTTACTTCTCTGTGTAGTCTGGGTGAAAAGTTAAATAGCAAAAATAATTCAGTTGTTTTGTGTTTTTTTTCCCCCCAGATCTAGTATACAAAGTTTAACTGCTGGAAATGCCCCCCAAAAGTTGTGATGTGGCCCTTTTCAGGGATTTTCTTTTGCAAGGTTTTACAGCTTGGTGCTCTGCATTGCACTAAGATTGTTGGCACAGTGAACTTTGCAAACAGCTGCTCTGGTTGGAGAATGCACAGCTTCCTCCTCTTTGCTGGTGCTTCTTTCTCATAACTCTCCTGGTGGAAGAAAAAGAGAAAGCATTTTTGAATTATCTTCAAGGACAGTGGAGAGGGATTGAGGGAACGAGTTTGGCTTAGCTTGGAGGCTCTTAGGCAGCAGGCTCAGAGACCCCATCTCTGTGGGGCTTGGGAAGCCTGTAATGTCTGGAGGGTGGGTCATGTCAAACATGCTTGAAAGATAGTGCCATGAGTGGCATACTTAGATATGGAAAAGTGTTTCCCTGCTGTCTTGGGCACCTTAACCCCCAATTGAGAAAACTGAGAAAATATTTTTGCTTACACCCTGCCGCAGCACATACCCCATTTCGCAGAGGTATCTCTTCTGGGATGTAGATCAGGCTCCTAGTTCCTCCTCTGCAGGGTTTTCAGCTCTTCTCATGCTCCAAGTTAAAGTATGCGCTGGAACAGTGTTCCCACATCTGCTCTTCTTTTTTCATGCAGTTCTGAAGCATCCTTCAGGCTGCACTAGCATGGAAAGTAGAGGATGTGACTTTATACACTCCCAGGAAAAGCAGAGAACCAACATTTCGCAAAATAGGCGAGTGTTCTGACCATTTGATTATTGGGTGAAAGGAGAATATAATTTTCTGAAGCAGAAACTGAGCAATTGCATGCCAACACTTAGAGGGCTGGAAGAAAGGGCAAGCTGAGAAAAAGTAAGGTGAAAGACTTGACAGGAGCAAAATTAGGTGCTGACATGTCTCCAGGGTGAGATGAGAAATTTCGCAAATGCCTGTGGCACCTGGCTGTTGACACAGACACTCAGAAATCTTTAAGCACAAATTCTTCCTCCAGTGAATCTTTATATCTCTGCTAGAATAGGTAATATTTTGTGCTTATGGGATTTACAGCATTTCCTTTTCAGAAGGCCTTTAATAACTGCCTCTTCCATACCCGTAGGAAACATCAAGAGTTATTTATTACAGTCTAGGAAATGCTAAGATACGTGGCTGCGAGTCTTAAATATTTGTATTTATTACCATTTATCTAGCCACAATGTTAAAGTACAATGTAACCAAAGTTGCAGAATAAGGCGGCACTGGAGTCCCTGAGATCAATTTACTCGTGCAAGCAGAATACGTCCCTGGGCAAAGGGACACTGATTCCTGACCAGCAATTTAATCTCAATTTTTAAGGGATGCAGTAAGAACTAAGGGAAACTTAGCCCATATAGAAAGGAAGGAATTTCTCACTGGGCAGCAGTTAAGTATGCTACACCAAATATTGCATTTTGTGAAATCCGGTCTTTACAAACCAATTGCAAATTGTAATCTTTGGGCTTAAATGTTTTACAGTGCTATCTAGCCACAGAAAACAACACAAGCCTCTCCCATAAAAATTAAGTGTAAGCTTTTGGGTTTAAGTATAACCATTTAAAAATCATGAAGTACAACTTGTAATTAAGCAGTTAAACTGCAAAGTGGAAGTAATTACCTAATATAAGAAATAAAAAAAAGAAACAACTGTGAAAAGAAACAAGACATTAACTAACTGTGAATACATTTAAGATGGAAACTAATTGAAAGCTGCTTTGTTGTGGGAGAAATGTCATTCTGAACCAGCTTCTCAACAGAACTGCAGGGGCAGCCAGCCTTCAATTTTTTTAAAAGCTTGCCAAGATTATGACTCAAATAACTTGGCTGCCCGAAATAGTAGAGGAATGGTCTCTTATCTGTTAGAGGTCCTTGTCAAGCCTATAATCTATGCATTTTGTTTCTTCCCAAGTTCTTTACACCAATAGAAGACTAGAAGAATAATACAGAATTACACGTGCTAAATAGAGCATTTAGACTGGGCTCTACTAACTAGGTTTCTTTACAAAACTTATTAATGTCATAATGCTTTCAAGAGATTAAATGTCTCCTTTTTTTGTAGAACAATACTTATTTAGTCAGATCTATTCTGCGCTTACTGTATTGTATTTTCCTTTTTCTAACCACATCTGAAGAGAATAAATCCTTTCCCTTTGTTCTTCCATGCACACAGCTTTCAAAAACAGAAAGAAAAGACTACCATCAGAAAATGAAATAGAGTTCACCTTCAAAGTACTGCATGAGACTGGAAATAAAATAATTCCATTTCATGGAGTGATAGATTTTCAATGCTTTTTCTATCTTCAGATTTACTGCCATGTCAGAAAAGTAACTTGAAATCTACAGCAAGGAAAAGGAGGGGAAGATATTTGTACTCCCTTCCTGAATGTAATATCACCAAATACCTTGAGTTTCTAGATTATTGGTTCATTGGATGTAGCAGAGATTTCCTTTGACTTTTGACCTTTTGTGTTTCAGAAAGCCTGAGTCAGCAAAAACTCCTTTCCAACCACACAAATGCAAATGCTATCAGTTTAGAAGAGCTTCTTGGCCTTTAAACACAACCAGCACATGACAGAGCCTGAGTTTTTCTGAAATACAAATACATGGCTTTGAATCACTGAGTGTAATACATATTGCACCACTTTAGAAACATTCTGGGCTAGACAAAAAATAGAAATCCTCTTTCATTTTCACTTCCATGGATTTCAGTGAGATAACTAAATTTATCAGAGGAACTGAGAGGACAGTGTTATCCATTCTGCTTGACATCTTTCAAACTGCAATTAAAGAACTGAGTGTCATTCTGATATGAAATATTAAACCACGCTTGCCCCAAGTCTTACCTGAATTTATACTAAAAAGAATACATTTTGCAAGATCTGAGAACCTCAGATGCAAAAAGGTGCAGTATGAAAATCTTCTGTGTAATTTTGAAAGGCTTATTTGATCTGCAAATCTGTCTAGAAGTATGATTCGTGCTTGAATGGAAGTTTCACCAATCACATGTAAAACCCAGTAAAGTCTCTGGAAACTAAATGCATGCAATGATCCCATTTCCTACTTCTAGTGCCTCCCATCCCATGTAATTCTTATGTAGGTTGACAAGAGGCTTCAGCAGTTTGCTGAAACTTTAGGTGCTGAGGCTGGTGAAAGGTGATTGGGACTTACAACTTTTTAGAGGCACCTGACTACCTTTGTGGATGTGACAAGTAAGCGAAGTTTGTGTATCCAACTCTACTCTGTTCATTGCTAGCTCTCTTCCATTCCTTTCATTGCAGCTACAAACCCAGCAGTCCGTTATCCCACGGTATTCACCCTCCCCTGGAGCAAAGTCTTCCGAAGAGCAGGGCTGGTGGTGCAGCCAAGATGCTGGTGGTTTGTGTGTGGGGTTAAACTGCATGATGCAGCACAGCCCAGAGGCACCCAATGCAGCTCTTGCCACAAGAATGTGGTAGCTGGTTTAGTGTAGTATTTCTGACATAAGCACTTTCAGCCTCAGGTAGAGAGCTGCACCAGAAGCTAACAGTGATAACTAGATAAGGAAAACTAATAGACACTGAAGAAGGCCAGCAGGGAGTACATTTCATCCAAAAACTACCTTGAGGACTCAAGTAAGGCTTGAACGATACAATGACCTTGAATAGGACAGCTGTACTGGACTATAGGAGTTGACTGAAATTTTGAAGGCAACACAAAAGTCTTTAAATATACTAAAATCACTGTAGGAGCGATACCGATGGTATGGAACCCTTACATCTTCATATCTCCTTGAGGGGATTAGACATTTTTCCTTCCATGAAAAAAAAGAGACAGAGAAGCTGTTTTCTAAATTTTCAGGGACTGTGAGTTGCTCTTCGTTGAGTCAGAAACTCCAGTTTCAGCTTTGCTCTTTAGTGATTGGGCTAATACAATACATGAATTCAGGAAATAAATGGTATGAACAAATAACATAAAAATAATATTCCAAGACATCCTCCATAAATATTAGCAGAAATAGGAAAGAAAGCATTTGTATAACAGTTGCTTACAAATTCTGTTCACACACGGAGAGATATATACACATACATGCCATAGCTGATCTGTCTAAAGATATTGTCTGCGACTACGTGTATTTCCTCAGAATTTTATAGCAAGATAATTCAGCCAGACATTATTCTTGGCACACATGTGCTTAATACTGTAAATTCAATACAATACAGTAAATATCTGCATTTTTGCCAGTCTTTGAAATTAGAGTTTGCTGTGAGTTGGTCCATGATCTGGAGCACTTAATATACAGAAGGGCTCTGCTTTGTCAGTGCGCTGTGTTACAGAAGTTGTTAAATAAATTTCTCTAATCCCCAGTTACAATGCAGAGTACTTGTGGCTGGAAAATTGCAGCTGTTTGGTATTAATCAGCTGCTCCTCCCACTGTTCATAAACAAATAACATCATGCCATCCTGATAAGGCACAATGCATGAGTGCTGCAGCTACAAAACTGAGAGAAAGACTGAGATGCAAGTTCTCCTGTACACCTGGGTTTCTTGAGTAGGATTATTCTGACTTTTAACACCCATACTGGTGTTGACAAGGTGTGAGAGGTACAGCGTACAGCCTGACCGTGCTGATTTTCCAATAATGGAGAGTTCCCTTTGCTGGAGCTTTCATTTGTCTGGATTTTGTGTGTCTCTCCCTATGGGGCATGGGGTGGAGAGTGCCAGTGGGATACTGTGCTCTCAGGTGAAGATCCTTGTGGTGCGGTGCCCTATCACGTCATGCTCCTTGATGTAAAGCAACACGGTGGTTTTCTACTACTCCCACATGCTTAAGCCAGGCACGGCGGCTTTGCATGTTAAAAGTTTGCGTAGACACATGTTTTGTCCTGTGGGATCAAGACAGTTGAATGAAGACTAGGTAATGTGCTATGCACATGTGGTGCACAGCCCTTGCCGTGAGAGAGAGGACCTTTGGCATTTATCTTATAGTTGAAGTGTTGGACTTGGCAAATCTGGCCTGGGGTGAGAGAATTCTTGTTGGTCAGTTTGGGTTCTATTCTTGCACAGGGCAGCTGTGGTTGTAGGTCATCATAAAAATGAACAGACAAATTGGAAGAGCACTGTTATAATCTGCAAGAGAGAACTAAATATGAAGTATTCTTCCACCAGTGGAGGAATCACTACCAGAGATGGTGACTAGTACAGCAAATTCACATTAAGTTAACACAATTATGGTATAATATAAAAAAAAGCAGAGAAATGATTCTTATTCACTTGGTAACAGTGAACCGGCCTGTGTACTGAATCCTCAACAGAAATACTGATTTTTGGAAGCACGTTTTTTTCAAAGAAATGATTAATACAGGCAGATACTAGTAATGAGACTGAAGAGTTAGAAATTATAATTGTCAGAGAGGAAGGAGTCTAGGGAAAAAAAACAAACCCACCTTCAGTCTAGAGAGTGGAAATGTGATAATGTCTACAAATGCATAAAGAGTTGAGTAGCTGCCTATTGTTTTCATTAGTTGGTGAGAACTGAGGAATTACTGGATTTAAACTAGAGCATGGAAAATTTCATCAATGCAAACTTTAATAGGACAGAAGATGAAGTCCCTAGGATTGTAGTCATTGCAAATATCTAAGGCCAGAGATAACACTCAGCTGTTCTGGTGTATAAGGGTCTTGTCCTTGTTGATAAATGTCTCTGGTTATGGGAGTTTTAGTGCAATCACTATGCAGAAAGACTGTGCTGCTCCTTCCTGTCTTCTTGTCTGGTAGTTGACAGCCTTGCCTCTTACCTGGATCTCTTCATCCACTTTTTATTCTTCCTCCAGAACAATGCTGAGAGAATACTTACGATTCCCCCAAACACAATTTGGAGAGCTTCTTACATGGGCTACATAAGGAATAGGGGAAGGTGGTTTTTTGTGTTCTGTTTATTTTATTTCCTGAATACTTCAGAAAAGGTGCAAGCCATAAATATGAATTAATATTGTTATGGATAACGATAAGATGTTTCAATAAGTGACACACACATACTTAGGTGGTGTAGACTGGCATTGTTGCATCTGGCCCAGAATGATCACAGATTGGTTCTCCCTACAGAGATACTGCATCTTCTGTACCTGCCACAATTTATCAGTGAGCAATAATCTGCTGATCAGCCTGTGAAAGACAATCGTGCTGAATAAGAATTAGAGATGGA
Source organism: Falco naumanni (assembly GCF_017639655.2). Lineage (NCBI taxonomy): Eukaryota > Metazoa > Chordata > Aves > Falconiformes > Falconidae > Falco > Falco naumanni. Next base: position 10,019,596 of record NC_054065.1, read on the forward strand.
AAAAAAAGATAGCTGTCCTTTAGTGATTCAGGTTTTTTCCCTTACTGAATATTCTTCAGAGTTCTTCCTCCATGTAATCTTTAATTAACTGAAGCAAGGAAGCTTCCACTTTTTCCCTTGGGAGTTCCTAGAGGCCACGAGACCTTCACTGTCAAGGAATTGTTACAGTCTCTGGGCAAGAATCTCTTCTCAGCTGTACTAATGCAACACCTCATTAATTTGAGAGAAAGGGGCACCTACCTAGCTAAGTGCAGGGCTGGTCTTCCAGCTTTTGCTTTGCTTTTTTTTTTTTTTCCCCCTTCTATAATTGATAAAGACTTTCTCTCACTCCTCAGTCCCTGTAGCTAGCAATTTCTCATTCTGTTTTGCTGCCTTTACCTTTTTTTCTGTCAGCTTTAACTTGTCTTCTTCAGTCTTCATTGGTTCACTCCCTTCATCTCCATTTCCATTAGATCTTTGAGCTGTCCTTACGGAGTCATGTATTTCACTTCTAATTGATTGCATTTTTCTGTGCCAGTGAGACTATAGCCTGTTATGCACTAATTAGTGTCTTGCAAGATTCTTCGAGCTGCATCAACACTCAGAGATTCTAAATGTTTCTTCTTGTCATAGCTGCATCAGGTTTTTACATCATTATTTTAATCAAATTTTTCATTTGAAATGTCTGTGTGAGGGTCTCTGGGACCATTCCAAGGAGCACAAAATTGAAGTGGCTGCATTAGCCATGCCAGTATCTTGGGTTGGTCGAGCCCTGTTGTAGTAAGCACTCTGTGTAAAGCATTATCCCCCTCCTGGGAATCTGTAAGAGCTTGCATTTTCATTTTTTTAAAAATCAAATTAGATTTTTATACTACTTGTTCTAGATGAAAGCCTAAAAGATGTGTTGCCTGTGGAGTCCAATCCCAGAAGGCAGAAAAGAACTGAAAACGTGTCATTTTTAAATACCATGTTTCTGCAGTGAACTTTGTGGGCTTTTTGGTCTGCCTAATGTTTTTTGTATGTTGTAATCACCTTTGATCAACAGCCTTGATGCTTCATACCCCCAGCTTGAGACACAAATAGCTCTGTTGGCATAGGAGTTTAGGAGCTAAGGAAAGGTACCCTGTCGATCTGATGGTGCACAGCATTAAGTGAAGTTATAAACCTTTGTATAAGCAAGACCTGCACAGCATTCTAAGCTGTAGATAGCTCTTGCTCTAAACTCACGCTTTCCTGCTTCTGAACACCCCTGGTAAAGGACATATTGATAAAGTGACTAAAGAATTAAGCATTGTATAAATTATAGCGTTCTTATGATCTAAACGTTGTTATGGAAAACTGACAGTGCTTTTAAATCTGTGTCAGTGCATACCGCAATAAGAAAAACTTATTGTCTGTCTGTCTCCAAGGCTAAGCACTTAAATGATCAATAGAATTTACTGACTAGGAATTTTTCATCTATAACATGAGTAGTAAGAACAAGAGAAGGAAAATTCAGAATCTCCTTGCATCTCCAGAGAAGAAAAAGTCATCTCACAAAATTATAATATCCTTAGGTCCTTTTGAGATTAGAACTCAGGTTTTTGTTCTTAGGGCGGATTTGATCTGGGCAAGAACAGCTACTTTTGCTACCTCACCCTGGCAAGATTTTTTCTTAATCACTCTTCATTCAGGCTAAGAGCATAAAGAACTGCTTGAACACATTAAAAAGAAAAAGAGGGAAAAGGATAATCAGTTTTAGATTCAGGTAATTGACAGTGCTCTACTCCTTTGTCTGATTTGTGTTATTATTATACATGAAACTCACAAGAAGAAATGAAGAAAACCCCAGTGAATCTTTTTCTTTTCTTTTTTTTTTTTTTTGGGGGGGGGGGAAGCATTTTATATTTTACTTTTTTATTATGGGAAAATAACTCTAGTATTAAAGAGCTAATGTTTTGTTGCATTTGGGAGTTGTTAATGGATTTCTCTCTTTGATTTCACCCTTATGATGAGAATTCTGAATGGGTTAACTAGTTAACCTCTACAAATTCTAGTTTTGTCATGCAGCTATATGATATTAGCTCTAGAAGAAAGAGTTATGTCACAGATGAGTGCCCCTCAACTTAATTAATATTTGTTAAATGAGCCTGACCATAAAAAGGAAATCACAGGGAACACGGAAAGGCATTGCTTTAGAAAGTTTGCAAGCGTCTGGAACAATTTTGCAGCTTTGTCAGTCTTCAAGGTCATGTGAGAAAGCTCAAGGCTTAAGAAAGTTGGAGGGAACAGCTGTGGTTTTTGAAAACAGTAAAGGCAAACTTGAAACGTATTTTTTATCAAAGCTTGGCTCTTTCCCTATCACAGACAGTAGACGCCACTAATCTCTTCCTTTTGTTTAAACAGATGCTATTTGCTTGGCAAGTAGCTGAATTTTAAATGCACAAAATTGTTACACAAAGGGAGAAATCTTGACTGGAGGTTAGAAACAGAAGGTTAAGTTCAAGAAAATTTCAAGAGAAAACCTTATTTTCTCTAACAAGCTGTGAAGTACCTTTCCCTCCCCCACTGGGAAATACACATTTTGATATTTTTCAAAATAAAAATGTTTGGGGTTTTGTTTTATTTTGTTAAAGTGGCCAAATACAATGATGATATTAGGTAGTTAATAGTTGAACTCTGTAGACAGATTTTGTTTACCTAAGTGTATTTGATACTAGTCAAAGAGGAGGAGGGATAATAAATTCTGCCTCGGTCTCCCTTTGGTGTAGCAATATGCAGTTCCTTTTAGCAGTACAGATCCTTCTTACTAAGCTAAGCAGCTTCCCAAGCTAAGTCAGATTGATCAGCATTCAGTGGCAGGGAGGCACAGGCTTTTTGGGTCATTAATTGTCTGCAGCATGTTCAGGCTCGGTTGTTTTTCTTCATTTTATGAGGGTGGATGGGAAACCTTTTCTTCCTACATGAAGAGTGGCTATCCTTGAGATGGATCTCAGCCACCATCCACAGCTTTCTTGTAAGTCAACCAAAGCCTATGAGCAGGGAGGTGGAATGAAAATGGTAAATGGTATGGAGTGCTGATTCAGCACAAAGCTTCTGGACAGTTTTTTCATGGCTTATGCAAAAAAAAAAAGCCAACAACCCAAACCAACCAAACCAATTTTCTTTGTATTGCAAATGGAGTGATTAATCAGTTCCCAGTAGCTGTTTGATAACTTATCAATAGCTGCTATTTTTGAAGTCAACAGTGAACGGGCCTAAAAGCTGGTTCCACCTAAGCGCACAGTTCTTTCTTTGAGCACACAAAATGCATGTGGCTGAATATGACGTGGAAGTATGGGTTCCATCTGATCTGCTCAGCTCAGGAAGGTTTCAGGGCTGAGGAATAAAGTTTCTTGCTAGCGTGGTGTTTTGCCTCTAACTAGCCCTTCAACTTCTCAGATCTAAACACAACAGATGGTACCTTCAGCAACACCGTACCTCTTTAGCATCGTGCTGAGTCTTTGGTTCAGTAGGGGGTCTCGGCACTGAGTTCTGCCTTTTTTTCTTTTCTCCAGATAACTTTCATTTCTGTCAAGACAACATATTTAGTCAGTTATGGCTACTGAGATCACTAACAGAAGTGATTCAGTGACACCCCCAGTTTTGAATTTGATTTCTCTTTAGTACTTTGTTAACAGAAAGCAAAGAAAAAACTCTAAAACCCAATTCCCTCTGTTCTTATCTTCACTCTGAATCCCGTACTTCCCCAAGATGAGTTCTTTTCACTCCCAGCTTTCTTTTGCTCTTCGCATAGGTAGACAGCTGCTAACACATTTCGAGAAGAGAGATGTATGTGATGGAATTGGGGAAGGTTAGCAGTAGAAAGGTAGTGCAATTTAATTCTTAAATTTGTTCTTGCTGTGCGGGTATCTTGTCCCTGGCACAACTCCACCTGTACAGCAGAATGTTAATTTTTCCTTGACTGACTCTAATTTGGCAGAGGCCACAACAAAGAAATGGATCCCTTGTTGTTCTGCTTCTGACATTTCTAGGACATTGTACCGAGCGATACCAGCATGGGGGTGAGATGGGAGAGACCTAACGCTTTTGAAACGATTTGTCGTCTGTTACCGGAGATAATTCTTGAGAATTGTTTTAGTACTTCTCTCTCTTGTGTTTATTGGGTTCTTCCTCAAGCTCTCAGTGAAAGCTTGCTTTCAGATCTTTCATTCTTAGGGATGGAAGTATTTCACCGTGGTCTTTTGGATGTTTATTAATGTTAGTGGTATTTAAGTGCAAGTGCTTAGTTTTCCTTTTGTAAAATTAAATACCAGGTGTAATTTATAGGAAAATATAAGTAAGACTCAAACTTTCACTGTCCCCAGTTATCCATTCCTTTTGGTGCTGTACAATGTATTTCACAATGAAAAGGAACCAAAAACTATTCCTTCATGTGTTATGCTTCCTTAAGTTTTATTAGACACTGTACCCAGCGTAGTCCTTGGATAAAACCTTAGAGTTAATTTCCTTTTGTCTTTCTCTAAGGACAGGTTGTCATTTATGACTTCTGCATCTCCTGCTGTTTATTGATATATTCTTTTGTGGTGTGTTTTCACAATCAGCATCAGGTGTGCTACTCTAAAACAAAATTGTGAAAATATTTCTGTTTGTCAGCCTGTGAATTTACTGAAATGAAACTCAGCAACAGGAGACGTTTGTGTCAATATTCCTTCATTTCCTTTCTCTATTTTTGAGTTTCAATACGATGCAGTCATTTTTCCTATATTGCAATAACTTAAGCTCCACTTTAACAAGAATTCACTTGGAGGAAGTGTGTTTATGTATTGACCTTCACCTAGCAAAGGTCTGGGTTGCCCCCGGGAAGAACAGGTATTGATAAAGCTGTGTTTCTAACCAATGATGCCATGAAGTGAGAACCTGCTTTCGTTTACTGGGGGTATACCTCTTGATACTGTTCTGGTTTGCTCTGTAACCTGTCGCTGGCAGCACTGTGGTTTTAGACAGCCCTGCAGGATCTGAGTCTGCGCTATGGATCCTTGCACCCTGTGAGCTTTGGTATCCAGTTGGGCATTTCTTACCTGAGTTGAATTTTCCCCGTTCAGTTCCTGAGCATCACTAGGCTGCTAGGTTTTTTTTGTTGTTGTTTTTAAAAGCTGTAAGTAAATTTGGTATTCCTGTTCCTAAAATAGCCCTTGATACTAGTTTACTAAAATTGCCTTGGTAGTAGTTTCCTTAAATTGATGACCAGTCTGTCAAGGGCTCAATGTTCATTCTTAATCTTGTAAGGACAATACAAATTGCTATCATATCACCGGTACCTTTCCCATCTTGAATGTTCGTATCCTTTTCCAGCCTGTAGTCCCAGTCTTCCTTGTGCAGAGCTTCTGAAATGTATCCTAAAAAACCTCAACAGAATGCAAGTAAAATAAATTGTACTACTTAATATTATAAAGTAATAATATTATATAGCATATAATAGTAAAATAATAATATTATAGAAAAGTTATATTTGACTTTCATATAAAGAAAATTAAGAATCTCCAGGATCTAATTTTTCTTTAGATTTTATTTCAAAGGTACTTGTGAATTATTTGCTTATGGTTACAGAAAGCCTCAGGAGTTCATCCTGAGGTTCGCTTTCTCTCTGAACTACATGCTAAAGATCGTTCTTGGTTATTGCAGGCTTCTGGAAGAAATTCAGTCTCCTAATTCCTGCAAAACCAACTCTCTGATGTGGGGTTAGGGACAATGCTCTCTGTTATTCTTTGAACACATGTAGCTGGATACCTCTGAGTGTACCACAGTCCTTCAGCTTCAGAGATTACCTGGCCCATACGTAGCAGTCCTAAGGCAGAGGCACACCCTAAAACTGCCATGGGCTTCCTTGTCTTCACAGAAGACTGTTGCACCTGGGCTGGGTTCTTTGAATACTAGACAGAAAGAGGCTGGAGGACTTGAAGACCTGGCTAAGGATGACACGGTACAAATGCAAACTTTTGGGCCCCTCACTGCAGGGGGGACGCTGAGGGGCTGGAGCGTGTCCAGAGCCGGGCAGGGGCTGGGGACCGGGCTGGAGCACCAGGCTCACGGGGGGCGGCTGAGGGACCTGGGGGGGGGTTGGCCTGGAGAGGGGGCGGCTCAGGGGGGACCTTATCGCTCTCTGCAGCTCCTGGCAGGAGCTGTGGGCAGGGGGGTTGGTCCCTTCTCCCAGGTAATATGCAATAGTGATACAAGAATTATTTACTTTAAAAAAGAAAGAAAGAAAGAAAAAAATACATAAATACCTATAGTGAAAAACAAGAAAGAATTTGAAAAACAGAGGATGTTAGTTAATCCTTACAGTAAATAAAACATGGCCTTGGGAGAAGGAATAAACACCATAAATACATCAAGAAATAACAAGATAAGCTCAAGGAAACCCAAATGGTTAATGAGGCCAAACAGAAAATTACTGGAACTATGTGTGAAGTATCCTAATTAGCATACTGAAAGATGCACCCTGAGCAAAGAAAGCCCCCTATTAACAAAGACCCCTCCCCACAAAACATGGATAGTGAAAATAAGGAATATGGTGCCTTTAAATGGAGACAAGGCTCGTAAGAACCAGTGAAAATTAAGTGTGACTATATGTAATTATAAACAATTGTTCAAAGTATATAAAATGTTTTAGCATGTGTTAAGAGGCATGCTAGCTTTGTGAATTTACCACCTAACATCCATTTCTGCACAGACAGGGGATAAACCACTGTCTCTGCTCTGGGTGGATCAACAAGAGGGTGAGGAACCCAGATTTGGGATAACAATAGCACAAGAGTAAAGGGCCTCAAGCTGCACCAGGGGAGGTTTAGATGGGATATTAGGAAAAAATTCTTCACTGAAATGGTGGTCAGGCATTGGAACAGGTTGCCCAGGAAGGTGGTGTGGAGTCACCATCCCTGGAGACATTTAAAAAATGTATAGGTGAAGATGAGGTGCTTAGGGACATGGTTTAGTGGTGGGCTTGGCAGTCCTGGGTTAATGGTTGGGCTTGATGATCTGAAAGATCTTGTCCAACCTAAATGATTCTATCACACAAAGGTAGTAAAGACCTTGAGCCTTGGAAGATGGAGGTAGAGATCTGCAGGACTTGCTGGATTTGGTTTCACAGGTGATCCCCACCTGGTTGGACAGGGATGCCTTTTAGGTATATGCTGAGGATGACTACATCTGGCTTTGGGGGTAATTGCACAAATAAGGGCATGGCCTGATGGCTCTTCACATTGTGCATTAGCTTTTGCCATCAGTAACTCTCTCAGCTTTTCTTGCAAGCTCCGTGGTTGCTTATTTCTTGCTCATTTTCTCTCATCTGGAGCTTATTCATGTTCTGCTTATTCAGAGGGTTGTTTTGACAATCCTTCTGTGAAATTATGGATTTCCTTATTGTTTGTAGATTGAAATGTTCCTGTGGCGGATAAGGTGTACTCTTCTGTACGTGACTTAGCTACTAACACCTCGCTGAAGGGGGAGTCTTTCCCCTGTCTGGTGATCCAGTGTGTATCAGGAAAAAATGTCTGTCTCCATTGAGCCTTTTATTGCTTCTCAAATTGTTGATTGGATAAGCATTCTTGATACAGGCAGAAAAGTAGCTTAGTACTGGTACTTCTTACTGGCTAGTGGTTTAAGATGAGACACAGAGGCCATGAGCTGCTTTCTGCTGATCATGAGTTCAGGATGACTTATCCCAAAAGCCCATCTTTGAAGAAATACCTAAAATATTAATAACTACTTCAGAACTTGGATGTTAAATAAATAAGCCTTTACAATATAATACTCATATGTTACCTTTACAATCTAATATATGTCACAAGCACTGCTATTTTGTTCAAATTGCAAAAGTGTTCTCGATAATAGAGTTATTAATGGTGCAGGCTAGTGAACCTACAAGGGTTACAAATCTTTTTCCAGATGTCTGTGTTTATAAGACTCAATCATTCTGCTTTTGTTTGCCGGGTTAGCATTTTGCTCTAATAACAAAATTTCATTTCTGAGTCAAGATGTAAACGACAGGCATAGTTTTAAACCCTGGCTCTTCACATTATCTTCTCTTTCTCATTATCTTTGTTTTCTAATGGAACTGACTTTTCTGTTGCTTCAGGATTTTTTCTTTTTAATTATTTTTTTAATTTGGCTTTTATCTATCTGCTCTTGGTTTTCCCTGAACTCTTCCTTATTATTTTTCTTTGTGTTTCTGTGTCTCTGGAACTGGTGTTCTCAGTCAAAGGTTTCCAGGTCAACAGACTTCCTTTTACAGGTGACAAGGTTTTGTTCTGGGAAGAGAAAGCAAGCAAGTTACATCTTTTCTGTGCTTGCTTACTTCTCCAGCAATTGCTCTTGTTTCTGCTGGATTGGGGCCTGATAAATGCTAAAATCATTGGATTTGGGAGATACAGAGAATTTATTATGTATTTTTCTTTTAAATCAGGTGGTATTCATAGTGATATTAATATGATTTTGTCATTATGCCCTGATACAGTTTTCATAGAATTAAGGCTTACATAGTGATATTCTTCAAAGAGGGCATTGAGCCAAAGCCTATTTAAATCAACAGTAAGGCAGTGTCTGACTTTGAATCAGGACTGAAGAGAGTGAAATTAATTTTCAGAAGTCAGGAACTCCTTTTATTCTCATATATTGTTCTTAATTTCATGATGACCTTTGTTTCTTACGAACACATTACTGATTTTAGAGGTGTCTCCCACTCTTCCCTTTCAGTAGCCTGGTTCTGGTTTGCAGATTCTGTGCCATATCCGTGTTCTTCATAACTCCAGTTTCAGCTGTGCTGACCTTCCCATCCAGGCTATATGTGCCTCACCTAGCAGCAGTTGATATTCATATCAACTCTGAATGTCCTGATCTGTGTCAACATTTTTCTTCTTCTTTCAACCTTTTCACAGGGAGGATCTTTCACTATCTAATAGAGGTAACCAAGACACCAATTTATTTCCTTTAGGGAATTGAAACTGGTCTTCCTGAGCTGTCAGATTGGCAATTTTCTGTGTGAATGACTTTTTAAAGTCACTGAGATGCAGAGAGTAGATGCTTTCTGACCAATTTTTATATTTATAAGGCAAGGTTAAAAGCCTAATAGATTCAGATTCAGCAAGTACCATCTTAGATGACACGTCTAAAAGAGGTGGTTATACTATAATGAAGACTAGTTTTACCAAAAAAGTAAAAGAATAGAATAGAAACCCTGAAGTCATTACTTACAACTCTGATAATGCCCTCTGTCAATTATTAAGTAAAAACCCCACAATGTTTTTTCCATGTAGAACACAAAGGTGTGCTTTCTCATGCCCAAGAACAGTTTATGAGAAAAATAACACAGTAGTAAAACTTAAAAAACCCCAACCCAACGATAAGCTGTAGTTGTTTCAGTTGACTCTGTCCTTACTCTCAGTGTTCAAAAGCAGTGACATTCATTACCATTTTGTTTCACTTAATCTATAATTTTCACAAAATGGATACAGCTCCCAGTACCCGCTCTTGAAGCTAAGGTTGGTATTTATAGCACTCAGCATAACCCTGCAGGTTTACTTAACCCTAATATTTAGCAGCAATAGTACACTTCATATCAATGGCATCACTTTTAATTTGAGCCCTATGTTGTTACTGGTCATCACAGACTAGTGCAGCCTCTGCTAGAACCATGTATGTAGTCTTTGATCCTGCATTAAAAAAGAGGAAACAAAGAGTTTTACTTGATAAAAAATAGTAAGCTGTGAAGAAATATATGGAATTATTTATTTTGCAGTGACATCCATAATTTACAAAATAACTCACTTTGTATAGTAATCTCGTATATAATCTTTTAGACACATTAGTCTGACAGTGTTTCAAGAGAAATAACCAGAATTGCTAGCTACAAGGGAAGTATCACTTTTTATAACACGTCGTTGAGGCACGCTTTTAGTTTTCAAGAAATTAATTGCCAAAGTTTTCATTTATGAGTATCATTATCTTTCTCTGTGAGGAATGCTTCGCCATTTGTATTCCTTGAAGCCAGTACAAATAATCCTCACCCTTCCACGATAGCACGTGTGCTAATTTCAGCTAAAATATTTGAAGAGGTCTGTACAGCAACAAAACCTTGCTTAACAATTTTTAAAGAATGGTAGTGCCATTTCAGAAGGTAGCACTTTGAAGTAGGCAGTTGGAAGGAAGTCTGCACTACCATAACTCTTTTCAAGGCAAAGATTTTCTCTTCAGGCTATTGTTGTCTGAATATCTCATTTACCAACGTTGTTCATCACCCTCTGCTTCCTTTGTGCTGGTACTGAGGCATTGGAAATGGAAGTCTTTGTCAGATTTGTAGAGTGCTCTCGGTGACTGCCAGCTCATGAATGTAAGGACCAGACAGGCTGGATGAGTGGCTAGTCTGACCTCTTGTATATCAATGTGGCAATCCAATTTTTCTTGAATCGTGCCACTAATTCCAACGGAGCTATTGTTTACAGTTTAGAGTGACATCCAGTCTTGATTCAAAGACTTTATGATGGAAAATTCAGCATGTCCCTGGGGGAGTAGCTCCTAAAATGGATTACCATTACTAAAAGACGACTGTATTTTATTTCTACGTTTTATAAGGTTCAATATGATGCCTGTTTTTTGACCTCCAGTTGCTGCACCCTGATATTTGTTAGAGTGGTAGATCAGGAAAGTACCAGATATTTTTTTTCCTGGGCTAGAATTAAGCAACTTCAATATTTGTGCAGTCAGAAGTTGTTTGTTTGTTTTTTTTTTTTTTCCCCTGTAATGTGAGTCAGAACAGTGTGATTTTGGTCTTGATGTATTTCAGTAGCATGTTCTTCTTGCTGTGCAAGAGCACCATTGGACATGATTTGATAGGCTGTTATGTTTTATCTTCAGCTTTCTTAAACTGATGGGCAGCCCTTTCAGGGGCACTGAAATAATTACCACAGAAAAAGGTGTTTCCACAAGTGCTTTGGGAATGGATGAACCCAGAACAATTCTCATAGTTGGTAGGTCTTGGGATCTCGGATCACTTTTGGAAAGTCCTCCACTATGTTAGATGTGGCAGGGGTGGAAGGAATCATACTCTGTCATTGCCAGGGGTGATGTATATTTTTACATTATAATTAAAACAAAAATAATACAACAGTTATGGACAGTGAAACATGACCTGTGTTACTTTTCTATCCTCTGTTATAGGAGAAACTGTGCAGTTAGGTCCTGCATAATTATATTTTAATACTTACTATACATCTCTAGTGCTGAAAAGGATGTCACTGGCTTCCTCCCTTCCCCAAAGACAGTATCAAACACACCTAAACTATTCCTGACAGATATTGGTTCAACCTGTTTTCAAAAATGTTTGGTGATGGGAACTCTACTACCTCTGAAGACAATTCACTGCAGTCTTTTACCTTCTTGACTGTTAAAAATTAATTTGAAGGAAAATTTGAAGGAAAAATTGAAAAATAAATTGAAGGAAAATACTCTCAAACTCTGTAACTATTGAACAGGGTGGATGAAATATTTTTCTCTGGATTAAGGAGGAATTTGGTTTATTAAGTGTATTGGGATCTTGAAAAATATTGCTTTCTTCTCTTTGCTGTGTAACATTCATTGTGAAAGCACATTGGTTTTTTTGGAAATTTGCCTTTTAGCTTCCTGGCATGGTTGTCAAAGTCAGTAAAAACTTGGTAGTGATTTCATAATTATTTATGTTTACACCTGGGTATTTTTCCCTTCCTCATCCCTCAAAATCCAGTAACATAAAAACAATGGCAGTGGTTTTCATTATTTTCTGTCACTGACAACATGAGGATGCACAGTTTCATTGTCCTTGGTAAGGTGGCTCTATCTTTAATGAGACAGTGTGTCATATCAACTCAGTGAATGCTTATGAGATTTTCTTCCCTGAGTCTGGAAACCTTTCATGGCAGCGTAAAATGCTGATTCACATGAATATCTGATGGGTTTGGAGTGTTTCTTGTGTACATGTGAAAAAAACCCCAGACCCAAACCCCGCTTCTAACTGTTATGGCTGGACACGACTGAACAATCCGCTAAAAGTTTATTGAGGTCATGGGTCTCATTAATTTTGATTCTGTGATCATTTTTTAGATTCAGAACACAAGTCCTGCCTTGGATGTGCAGTGGTGGTAGACAACCCTCCTTGCAGCCACACATGGAGCTATGCAAGTACAGAATGTGATTTCTCCCTCCATTGGTTTTACAGGTTGTGACAGTATTTTTGGTCTCCCAGGCCCAGCTACCGTGAAGTGTCAAATAGCTCAATATCTCCATCGGCACTGATGGATCTGGAGCTTTCACTACATGCACTAAAGTTCATTGAGCTCTCTTAGCTGGTAGAATTGGGGCCTCTGGCAATTCTTACCAAAATAGGGAAATAAAACAGTAGAAATTTGACAGTGTGTAAGTGGTAAGATCTGTGCAGAATGGAACACTACAACATCGTTCTGTTCCTGATATGTCTTGCTGATATTGTGTGAATAAGTGGCAATGTGTATTTTTACTTCTGTGATAGGATGTGACAATATTTTGTATTCTCATTGTCTTTACTTGCTGTATATAGAGATTTTAACAGTATGCATTATTTCTCGTTTTCCTGGTAGCCTGCTGTACAGGAGGCAAAGGCAAGGTCCTAGGTACCCCCAAATTTTGTGAAGTTTGTAGATAGAGCTGTTAAAAATGGAAGCAAAGAGTAATTGTGTGGTGAAAACACAGCTTATTTCTATTAACTATTTTTGAAAATATGAATAAAATTTACCAAATAATTTCACTCATGTAATTTATTCAGATATAAGTAAAAAAGCCACTGGAATAATTTTCCTCATTTTGACCTTATCTCTATGTTGGAGGACTTTGTGAATTTCCCACATAAAGGTGTTCTTTAAGATTCGGAAATAATATTTAATCTCTTCCATATTTATAATGGTTTCGTGAGAGTAGATGTGGTGAGATAAGAAATAGTTTTGTTCCTTTGTACTTCTACAGGCCCCTATGCCTTCTCCTCATAAGCCTTGTTTGTCGCAGGACTTGCACTTGATGTTGTCTTCTAAGATAGAAGTCTTTTGCCCTTTGTCCTTGATATTTCTACTCCTGGACCTCCCCTATTCATTCATTCAGAAATCCATCAGGTGTGCATTTTTCTCCTTATCTGTGGCATGAAGCACTTTGTATGCCTGTTTTTCCTAAATCCTTGTGTTTGAATGAGTAAGCTGGCTGTCTTCCAAGTGCCTCTTTGGTCTTTGTACTACCTCTTTTTGTCTCTGCTGTAAGGTGTTTGGATGTATTTTCTTTTTTGCAGAATGTGTGGTTATGTGGAACAGATCACTGAGCATTTGTTTGTGGTCAGTAGAGGAGCACATGTACCCCCAGCCCCACAGCTCAGTTTCTTCTGCCATTTAGTTGATTTAAGAGGAATCCAAGGCTCAGTTTTCCCCAAGACATTTAATGATGTAATGAAACAATCCTTGTTGCCATGTGAAAGGCATGCAGAGGCCAACTAGTTGCTTCCTGAAGACAAGCGAGAACTGGATAAATTAAAATATACTTTGCTTGGCCTCTCACTAACAGACTAGTTCAAGCCAATATGGGATTACTCCATGTATGCGTAAGGCTGAATTGATGTTGCTGACCCATAGAATTAAATGGTTTAATTGCATGTGAACAAACTTTCTGTTAAGAGTCATAATAGGAGTATGATTCATATTGATATGTTGATATGATATGCTTCTGAAGTATGTTTAGAATGAACAGAAAGTCCTCTTAGGAAATAGCAAAAAAAAAAAAAAAAAAAAAAAAAAGAAAAAAGTGTCTGCTGTGCCTTTAATCTCTTTTGGTACTTCTTGGAGAACAATGGCAACATTTGGTATTGCTGACTATTAAATTTTATTGTATGGATTTATGGATTTCAATTTTAGTGTGTAGTTGTGCTTCTGTTTAATGGGATGTATACCTATAAACCAAGGAAGCTCTGCCGCTTAATCTGCTCGTGGTTCCTAAAGCACCACAAAATTCTCTTATGAGTCCTATATTTTTTCTAAGTGTTTTCTGGCAGAAACAGTGCAACACTTTTACTGATGCCTTGGAAATGGCTTTTTCTTCAGGTGTGTGACATCTGATTTGTTGTCTTGCCTTTTACTTCGTTCTTGCTTTGCAGTGTGATAAAAGTTCAATAATTGAAGAACTGACACCTCTGCATTCTTATTTGTAAAATGCTCTTTCCTTGGAAATAATTAATGATACTTACTTTCAGACAAGTCATAGGCATAAAATGAGGGACAGAAAAGTGCTGCTTGTCTCAGAAAAACATAAAGGTTGAGGGCTTTTTTCTTTCTCTTGGTTTGCTGTGCCTGAGATGCTTTGAATAAGGTCTCCCAGCTTAGTGAATTGGCATTTTCTACTACAATTTCCAAGCTGCTTTACTCTTAACCTCCTGTGATGACAGATTGCTGCATTAGTATGTTGTGACTTGCCTCCCCATTAACTAAGTGCTAACCAGTGGCACTAAACCATAGCTTTGCACAATCAGCAGTGAAAGCTCGGTACCACCTCAGTGAGCTCTCGCATGAAAAGTCCACAAAGTCTGCCAGTTGCCTTTGCTGAAGACAAGAAGCATGCTCACTGCAGGCCAGATGCGGAAGGATGGAGGGAGGGGAGTTATCTATGGCACTAAATTTCTAGAGGATTCACTTGCATGAATTTTTCTTGGCAGGCCGGGCTGGCATGTTCTCTAGTTTTGCTTCATACCATCTCAGCTGCCAGGAATTGTCTCATAGTGACTGTGTGACATTCCTTCTGCAGGTAGAGATGTGCACAGTGAAAGCTACAGCACCACACAAATAATTAAAGCTTCTTGGCATTCAATAAGAAACTGCAGAGAGAATGCTAAGAGTAGTAGTTATACACCCACCCTCCAAGAAACACCCCTAGAAAATGGCAAAATTAAGTTCAATTCAAAAGCAAGTCCTCTGCCAGTTTGTTATTATGCCACAAGCACAACCCATTGCTTAAGTAATCCAGGAATGTAAGGGACTTGTGTCTTGATTTGGAAACAGCAATGTGGCTTGCAAACTTCTTACCTGTGGCTAGTTATGCCCTTGGTTCTGTCTGATACAATTTAATAGGTTAAACTATCTGCTTAACATGAATTTGTTGAGAAGATGAGCAAGCAAATACACATCTAAACAAGTCATTATTACATTGTCCTGCAGTTTTACCCAGCTACTTAAAGGCAGAAAAATACAATATTTAAGTCAAGGTTGCAATAAAATTAAATCAATAATCTCCCTAAGTCTCAAATCTTGATATAATACAGTAATTCCAAATTGTAAGGTTAGTAGCAGTTTTCTCTTGGAAAAATTCAGGCAGGCGACTGATCCCTTTCTGTCTGAGAATATTAATGGTAGTCGGTGCTCCACATCTGTGTTAACCTAGGTGGTAAAGGACAGGTGTCCCTTGAATATATTTATTCAGGGACCTGAGCATTTGCTCTGCTATTCTATGGCAAGCAGTGCAGCTTCCTTGTTTGTCTTCAGACAGTTCCAGAAGTGCTTGTGATGATTCCATATTTCAATTTCCACCTTAACTTACATTCCTCTCAGTCATTATTGTGCTTGACTTTATTCTTTTCTCCCTTCCTACGATTACAGAAAGCCTTTCAATAGAGGTATTGGTAAATTGTACCAATATTGGCACAATAATACAACATTTTATGCCTGAAGTACCAATTGACTTCTTCCATTATTGGTTGATTTTTACTTTTGAGAAGGTATTAAAATTATAGCTTCCATAAATACACACAGAAACTCACATAGTATATCCATTAAATCACTAAAAAAACATTGATGCCCGTTAACTTTAGAAATCAGGTAAAATAGATCAAATTCTTTTCACTTTGTTTTGTAGTCTCACTGACAAAATTTGTTGTTGTGTAGAGTAAGGACCTAGAAGCGTGGTCGGTAACCAAAACATGTACGTTAACCTTCATCAGACTGGCTGTGCTGATAATCCAGGTTTACGGTTCCTCTGGCTGTGCACAGGCTGTCCAAGGAAGGAGTGCACCAACTTTGGACATGGTCAGCAGCATAAGGAAGTGAAAAGCAATCTTTTATGTTATGGCCTTTGCATTTATAGGGACTGTTTTCCACTGGTTCTGCCCCAGGGATCACCTGTTTATCTTCAGCAGTAATTTGATGGGCAAGACTAGAACAGTTGCAAGGCAACCTCTTTTCGTTAGGGAAATGTTTAGGCCTTTAGTGCTAATGGAAACTTCTTCAACTGAGTTACTTTGATTTTACTAGGACATCTTTGGTAGTCATGGAGAGATACCTACAAGTATGAATGTGTGGGAAGGTGAGCAGGGAATGCTTGCTGAAAAATCAGAACTCTACTTTCTGCAAGATGCAAAGCACCTAGGACCTGGAATCAACAAAAATATCATTCTGTGGAAGTGTTAAACAGCCTCAACAGAACATGTTCAAACAGTAATGTAAATGACTCATGGCTCTCCAGTGTCTTCAACATTTATTAAAAAAAAATCTGCTTCCTGTGAGTGACAACAAACGGGGGAACTAATTTACACTATAATTTACTCTGTGGCTTTGATCCTGAAACCTGTGATATATTTTATTAAAGTAATTTCTATTCATAATGAAATGATTAGTGTCCTCCAATGTCTGCCTCAAATTTGGACCTATTTTCTTCACATCTCTTATATAATTTGAAACATATCAGTTAACTGGAGTTGTCATTTAGCTGCCAGCTTTCCTGGAATCAATTTTGAAATCAATGTAGGACACATTGTAATTGAGAATGAGGTTCCAGGTATCCTAGTGGTCACTTCATGGTGCTCCCAATAAACGCAACAATTTAGAGAATACAAAATTAGTCTCTCATCTGCTAAATGCATCCTGCTGTGAAATTGCAGCCAGTTAGAAAAGGAAAGATGCCCTTAGCAGAGAAAAATGGTTTGAGAGAATATGAAAGTTATAATGGAAAATGTAATAGATGCCAGAAATAATTACACAGGTGACTTCCACAGAGTCTGACTGCCATTCCTTGTATTTCTTGAGAAAACCCAGAGCCTGTTATTAATTAAGCTGCAAAAATAGGAATATGCTGTAGTTCTTTAACCATCAAATAGTCTGCTTTTCTTTTGTCTGCATTATGTTCTTTCAAAGAGTACTTGTTCCTGAAATCTTTTTCTGTGGAGAAAAATTATCATTTAATATGCAACTTCTGGGGTTGTGCTACACTCTGTCTTAACCTCTTGCAGTACTGCTTTGAAACACTGTAGCTGATGAAAAGTTAACATGCAATGATGCTTTTAAAGATGTGTATTGAGCATACAATTAGCGCAGGAGAAATGGCACTGCTTTGAATGTTAACTGTAAAAAGCACATATGTTGCAAACCATCCCTGTGTAAGAAATGAAGAAAGGTGAAGAACTCACAAAAAATATCCGGGTGTTGCTGCCTGTAGGTGATTCACTTGGCTTCTTCCTTTTTCCAGTTGCCTTCTGCCAGAGTGCCTGTGAAACAACCGTGTGCTGCTGGGCGTGTTTGCTACTTTCCCTATAGTGGGGTAAGGTTCTAACTGTGAATTCTATGTTATGGTGGCTTCTGAGCTGTTTCTTTTATTAACAGTTTCAGAAACTTTCTTTCATTTTAATTTTTTGCTCCCAGTGGTCATCATTTGATAGAGTCCTAGTGCTATTATTAAAAGGAGGTGGTGGCGGTGATGGAAATCTCTTCCCATTAGAAAGATCTGAGAAACAGAGACTGGACAGGTCTTACAAGTCAGTTTTCTTGCTACAGAGCAGTCCTTGTACTGCCAACCCTGAGAGCCCCTGTGGCAAGCCAAGTCTCTCCATGCTCCCACAGCGGGTAAGTGGGTGATTTACCTCTTTTAATGCTGCTAACATTTGAGCGCAGCCTGCTTTTGACAGGGAACGAGGACAACGTCTGTCCTTATGTGATTTGGAGCCTAAGCTAGCACATGCTGTTTTAGTTATGCATTAGGCTCTGATCTCTTCAGCACAACCCACCAGGCCGAGGCCTGGGAGTTTACACAACAAATGCTCTGTGTAACGATGAGTGGGGTGGGTGACACAGTGTCCTCCAGGGTGCTATTGCACAGCAGCTTAAATTCTTGGCGTCAGCCTGAGTAGTCTGAAGGCTGCCATTACGGATACCAGCAAGAGCTGAGATGGTAGGTGGTTGTCACAGCACTACTGAGATCCCTTCATCCAGCCTTCCTTTTGTTACTTGTCCCTTGCTTCTGCTGGTCACGCTTGTGGGGGGGGTTAAACAGACTCTACTAAGTCACTGGAGAGGAACATGGAAACACATCTAGGATAATGCACGAATCCAAAGCAGAATACATGACTGGTAGCACCGTGGTGCTGCTTCTGGTACTTGTCCAGGCTTGTTTAGAGCTGGTTTGGGTGCAAGGTACAAATGTAAGCTCTGAACTACCACAGGGGCTCAGCTTACATTGGAGAGATATTCCAGGTAGCAGATAACTTAGTTTCAGAGCAAATTTCAGCTCTGAAGGAGACTGTAACATATGATGCGTTTAACATTGAATGGAAAGAATGAACAATTTACGTTATGGAATGCTAAGACAAAGATCTGGTTTTTGAAACAGATTTTACTACTACAATGAATTAAGTCAGAGCTAAGAGTCAAAAAACATGCAATGCTTTTTTTCCTGAGGGATTTGAAAACATGGGGATGGGTAACAATCTTGCGAAGTCAGATAGAACATTTAATTGACTAAGCTGTGATGTGGAAATAAACTGAGAATGAAACAAACAGTAATTGGAAGAAAAGATAGTATGTGTAATTCTAGAAATATAAGAAAAGGGAGGAAAATAATGCAACAGGCAATGGTAACAGGTAAATGATAAAGAAGTAACAATAAAATATTTCAGAGTAATATGGCAGTAATTAATTGTCTAAGGGATTTGGTTGATGTTTTGGAATAGGACTCTGTCAAAACTAACCTTAATTTTTACTGAGTTAGAAAGCTCATTTGCCTGAATATCATCCCACTGCCAACACTGTTATAACTTATCTCTGCAATAATTCTGCAAAAGGAATCAAGTGCTAGTCATAATAGAGCAGTATGTTAAAAATCATGACGAATGGCAGACTTGAGCCAGCTGTGCCCCTCTGTTAATGAATAACATCCTTTTTTATTAAATAATTGAGCCAAAACGTTAAAGATGGGGCAATCAGGCATGTCAGAAACCTTGAAGGAGAACTGCATTTTGTGAGTTCCATACCAATTAAGTTAGTTTATTCTGTTGTATGTCACCGTTGATTTGCATTTTCTTTCTGGCTGAAATCTGGAATCAGCATTCCCCATAAGCTCTGTCTAATATTTTTTACTATTTGAAATATGGAACATGAATTGATGGACTCCCTTCTTTAAATTTCCTCCTCTGCTGCTGCATACATTAGATTTCCAGCTCTCTTCCTTATACAATTAGGAACCTGATGTAGAGACAGGGCAAGCTGTGAGCTGCAAGTTGGAAGTAGATGTGTAAGGTAGAGAGGCTTGGGGCACACTGCACTGTCTCCTTCGGATTATTTAGATGCTGCTAAGCTGGGGCAGGCTCCCCTGGCTTCCCCCTGGGGTTCTCAGGGTCCCTCACCCAGTTCAGGGCAGGGGTTTGAGCTCCAGCTCCCAGTGGGCTGGATCATGCCAAAGCTGAAATTGGAAGTGGAAGGTCTTGTGTTTTGTCAGTCTTCCCACGGTCCTCCCTCAGAGCGACTTATCCCAGGCCAGAGCCAGAAAACCAGTCCTGCAAATCCTTACCCATCTGACTAAGCCGGTTTACATGAGTAATGGCAGAAGTGCTTTGCAAGGTTGGGTTGTTTAATCTAGAACCCAATTATCAGATCAAGGCTTATGTTCTTCAGCAGTGGGGACAATCATTAATCAGGATGCGAGGTTTTCCAGTTCAGTGGGAAGACCCTATCATGGGCAGAGTACGTGAGCAAACATCCTCTACAGCTTTCAGACCAGCTCACAGCTATGGAATTGCACAAGTGATTACACAAGGTAAAGATCAATAAAATATAGTTACAGTCACCTCAAAGAGATATATAGCAGGCAGGTAAACAGAAAATGGGTTATATCTAATGTCCACGTAAAGTTAAAAGTACCTTACACCAAAAACCACTTCCAAATTCAATGACTCGGCAGCTTGTTTGTTATTATGTAATTTCTGCTCCTGTGAATGTACACTGTTTTTCTTAGACTTATTTCAATGATTTGTGTTTCAGCAGTGGTAAGCAACTTGAAAGAGATATGTCTTGATGAATATTGATCAGATAAATATTTTAAAAGGTACAGATTAGCAGAAAAGGCAAGCACCACGTGTAATTCATCTATTATGACAAACTAGGAAGCATTTTAAGATATCTTTGATCTCCAGGAAAAAAATGTCCCACACTAAGGTATCGATTTTTTTATAATTCTTTCAAGCTAGGCTCTATGCAGTTTTGCTGCAGAGATAGGGATACTGTGACATTGTTCCAAATCACTTAGAAACTTTCTTTTTAATGTCAGGATGATAGACTACTTAAGACAGTTACACAAATTATTAGTTGGAATTTGTCAGCCTGGTTGACATTTTCAAATTTATACTAGCATTTTTTTTTTTTGCCTGGGAAAAAAAGTTAGTTTGCTGAAAATTCCCCAAATCATCATAGTCGGTGAGGCATTTTGCTTGTGTAAAAACCGAGTTACAGTTGTTGTGTAATGTTTATATTTGTTACCCTGCCAAAAGAAGTCAAATTGCAGCACTACTGATATCAAGAGACAGGAAAGGCTTAGGGGTGCTGTGTAGGGACACAGAGACATTCCCATGACGTCTTTGGGAAAGCAATAAGATTTTTGAGGGGCTGCTGCCGCCCAGCACAGTGACTACTCTTTGCTGCTCACCTCTGTATAGACAATCTTACTTCCAGGTGCTTAAAGAGATGACACATTAGGATTTTGGAACTGAGGCAGTCCTTCAGACAGACTTTGAACTGTACATGGATAGCAATGTGCTCTGTAGCCACATTCGCTTTCCAAACGAAGAATGAGGGGAAAAAAATGCTTGTAAGCTTGAGAGAAACATGGAATACCTTGAATATATAGTCTAAAATTCACAGGAAGATGATGAGGTTAGCACCCACCTGCCCAACACAGTGCAGCTGAAGTCCAGCTGAGGCATCTTTTTCAAGTGGTGGGCAAGCTGCTGTGAAGGATTCCAGGAAAAATACCAGGAAACTTTGGTGATGTCATTGTGCCACACTTGAAAGACAAAGAAACCTAGTACAGAGCCAGGGGGACAGAGAAAGGCAGCTGACACTGTCCAGTATTGTTCAAGAAAATTATGGATTCGTCTAAATAACCCTGTAATCATAATTTAAGTCACCTGCAAAATATCAATAGTATTTCATTAACTATAGTTTAAAAATGAACTTAATTGATACCTAAAGAAGATTCAAAAAGTATGAGGTAGAAGCCATAAAAAAGCAACTGAAAACTGTTACAGGTGATTGAAGGAAGAGAAGAACAAAGGAAATGGGGTTTGTGTGGTTTGTTGCAATTTGTCTTGTAAGATTGGAATTCATCATGGGCTTCACCGGAGCTGGTCAGCATACTGTCTAGTCTGTATTGTATGCAGGCTACATGAAACTTTGTATAATAGATTACCCACTTTTCTTAAACATAATCTAACTGTTTCTTTCTCCTGCATATCCCTTGAAATACTCCTTCAGTAAATGACATTTTTGTGAGAATGTAATTTAACAAGATCAAGGAACCTGATGTATATTTCACTTCCCTTCTGGAGAGAATAGTATTAATTCCACTAGTGACAATGTAATGATTTGCTCCTATAAACCCACTTCTTCTCTATGTATCCCATGCTCTTTAAAGTGTGGGATTATTACTCTAATCCCTGGGTTAAGGCGGGTGAAGCTGAATCACTGTGTGGTTATGGCTTTATCCAGGGCTGTGTAGCAAGTAAGTGACAGATCTGGGAATAAAAGTTTAGAAATAAGCTCTGTTAATTGTGGTGATAACAGTAGCAGCAACAACAGCAAGGCATCTTGGAAGCTGAGGAGGAGATATGAAACCTCTAATTGGAAATGTCTCTGTTAATGCATCAGGTTGGGCTGTGAGGTTGTCAAAAGGAAAGTGTGTTGGGGATAAGATGAAGCACGGTCGCTATGCTCTGGTGAAATCCAGCCCTTCAGAACGATAGCCTTGTTGCTTGCTAAGTAACCTAGCGACCTTTTAGCTACCAGTCGTCCCAGATTGTACTGTTTTCTTCTAATCATCTCATGTTTGGGGCAGGTTGATCTGCCCCGGCCGAGGTGCCTGGAAGTTACAATAGGTATGAGCCAGAGCAGCTGGCTGTGGGTTGCACCTGAGAGACGTTAGTCATCATCATCAGCGGGGCTGAAGTTTTGGCACTCTGATGGTCCTCTGGGGTACCCCATACTCTCCAGTGGCTGTGCTGTGAGTGACAGGGGTTGCCTACCAAAAGCCAGGAGAGATGATTGTTTCAGGCAAATAGTATTTCTAAGGCACTTTTTAAATTCACAGCTTTGTAACACTTATGTTGTATTGTCAAACTGCTTCAGTTTGTGATCTGCAAGATATTGGAAATTCTGATCTCTTTAAAATTTGGAAGGGATGAGGACTGGAATAGTTCGAGAGTAAAGAAAGTTAATGTAAATCAAGACAGCTAGAGTTGATGTGGCAGACCACAATAGATGCAACTTTTATGAGTGCTATGCAAATATAAGCCTTTTCATTGATTAAAAAGATGACAAATGACGTTTAGTGTTGCCACCGTTCATCAAATGTTTCTTGACTTTGCAGTATTTATATTTAGGAGCCAGATACTGTGAGATGTCCAGAAGAAAGTCTGCTTCAGATGTTTCCAAAAGCAGCTGCATGTGCAAGGAGAGCTATGGTGGCTGCAGTCTTTTATAAATCTGTGTGTCCCTTTTGTGGATAACACCCAATTCTGAGTTAGTTTATTGCCTTTTAGGTCCCTTTCAAAATTCAGATATCCAGGGAGGTGATGGAGGTGACAGGAATGCCTCCTGGGGTTAGGTTTCAGCAAGAAGAGACAACTAAGCAGCACAAGTGGACTCTGCATAATCCAGGCCATAGGAGTTCGTGCAGTTAATTGTGTGTTGAGCCCTAGCTGTAACTGCTGTTTCCGGCAACAAGCTTTCATCTGTCAACACCAAGAAATGGAAAATATACCACTACTGTCAGTAGCTTATTCTCTGAGTTATCGAACCCTTATTACTAACAGGGTACTCAGTAAACTAACACAGGACTCCAGCTCTAAACCAGACTTAAACAACTGAATTTTTTCTCAAAGAAACTTAAACACCATCCTTTTAACTAGCGCTGCTAATTATTTTTACTATAAGTAACTCCAAAAAGTACTGAGTAAGAGCAACTGGGGGAAATGTTTCTTCTGTGTATTTGAGTGTGTTTATTTCTTTCCTTGCCTTTAATTTTTGTTTCTTCTCTATAGTGAATTCTCTGTGTTGTTCATGTGGGTATTTTGAAACCAGAAAAGGGAAAATATTTTTTAAATTAGGAAAATGTTATTACAGGACTACAAAAAATTGGCAGAGAGATTCAGAGAAGATATTCCATCTGCCACTAGTTTTAATTAAATCAAAAGCCCAGAACAGAAACAATCAAACATGCTCAAAACCAGAATTCAGTTACAGTATCCTATTAACTGACTTGTATATTCGGAGAAGTTATTTTCATAAGAAAATTAAAATGACCCCCAAATATTTTTGTTCCCTATTCTCCAGTATGTGTTGTATTGTTGTATAAACCAGCAGATTTTGAAGTAAAAAAAACCCCCTTTTCTGAACCACAGTATTCTTGTTTGTTTATGTTTTCAATATCTGCATATTATATTCTGTAGCTCTCGAGCCATTCAAGTTACTTTTAAAATCCTGGTTATCTTTTTTTACTATTAATTTTTGCAAAGTTTCTGTTTCCCTAGAACATAATTTTTGAATGTTTGTTTAACTGACAAAGTGATGGATATTGCCACTATATTTGGTGGCCTCAAAAAGTTATTGACAACAAAAGTTCTGTGTGAGTTAAGAATGTGACAAGCAGGTTATCAAAAGCTCTCTCTAGACTGACCAGCAGTTCAGTATCTCGACTGTGCTGGTATGTCTGCTGATGTCAGCATCAATTAGAGCGGGCAATAAATTAGTGGGCATTATAGGCTGCGATGAGAGGAAAACAGAATGTGTGTTATCATCTGCATGATGCCAGATAGGAAATGAAAGCTGATGGGTGTCAGAACAGTTCACACACTTGGAAAACATTTAGGAAATGTATTAACTATGTACATCCTACAGTCATTTCAGGTTCTACCAGTTTTTAGTGCCTTCTGTATGCAGTTTGTTGCCATCATTGTCAGCATGCTTTCTTTTCTTCCCTTTTTCTTTCCTACCTCCATGCATGCACACACAGAAACACATCTATTAATTTTATTTCCCATAAATAATAGTAATCCAGACAAAAAAATAAATCTATGGTTGTTGTTCATATATGGGAAATACAGTGAAACTGTTCAGTTTTCACAATGTAAGGTTTTTTTTCCAGTTCATAACATGACAGCTAGAAATAGATTCTGTGATACCTCTGCAAAACCTTTGTAAACGTTTAGTCACCTTTTTTAGGAAAACAGTCTACATGTGTTTTACTGTTGTGTAGATGCATATACAGAGAACCCTGGATTTTTTGCTTTCTTGTCAATTGTAGAGTGTGCTACACTGAGGGTGCAAGCCACAGAGTACCAGTTTCCCCAGGAGATCGCATCCTGTATCTGCGATGGTGGAGGGATCCCTCAGCGTTTCAGTCACCTTCTATACACACCTTGACCAACAGGGGTAGATGATAGGGTTTCTTGTAAACATACTTCTGTTCCCCTGCCTAGATTCATCTGCATTCAACACCTTACAGCATCAGGCTTAAATTATATGAAGCATTACTGCCAGACACCAGCACCACAGCGTTCAGCCTCCAGAACCAAGATGGTGTAACACCTCTTCTATTTGCAGGGTTGCTGTTGGTTTGAGTCTGGTGTTATCTTCAGACTGACGTGGCTACAGGAGGTAATATGAAGCAATGCCACCTGCTCTGTCAGTGTCTCCTGAGGTCAACTTCTTTGCATTAGATGTAAGCAAGATGTGCCACTGCTTCTGGACTAGGCTGTTTTTATGTCCTATCTTGGGAGACATCCGTGTACTATGTTTGAGAAAGGGTACGTGCAATTTCCCTGTGGTTCTCCTTTTCCTGAGAACATTACAGGAGGTGAAACTGTGTATGTGAATACTAGTTCTGGTGGCCTCTGTGTGGGCCATACTGCTGGTACCACAACCCACTTAGTCCACAGTTAAAGACACCCAGACCACCTTATTTTTACTCCTAGACCTGCCATGACAGCCTTGGAGAATGTGAGTCATCCAATGTCTTGTGTCTCACTGGCCAGTGGCTGGATGACTGCCATCCATTGTGGGTGCTTGTTCATTCCTGTTCTAGAGTGTTCTGGTCAATATTAAGGGGTGCACCAGCCTGATGAGAACTGTGCTGTCTTTCCTATTGCCTTGGCCCACCTGCCAAAAAGGAAGGGTTATCCACTAGTTCATTAAGATTCATTTGACTGTCATGTGCTAGCTGAAGACTTTTGTCTTCTCATCTCTCACAGCAATCACATATTTGAAAGAACTTGTTGGAGTTTTGCCATGCATCAAGAAATCCAATTCCCAACAGTACTTGGCAAGAAATCCAATTCCCAACAGTACTTGGACCTATTATTTTCTGTGCTTGTGTAAAATCAGTTTTGAGTCCATGTCAATCTACAGTCTGTTGCACGTATCTGTGAAGGTGTCAATCCTGAGGTGAATTCTGCTGTCTTAAGAATAGCTGTAGAAAGAGGTAAACAGAATATGATCAATACCATGACAAATCTCGCAATCTTAACATACCTTTAAAAGTATAATTTTAAGAAAAAGGGGATTCGAATAATTTTCTGCTATGTATTTACAGAAATGTATCTATCACAGTTGGAAAAAACAGAGGATTTTGGAGTTGTACTATCAAGATAAAAGTGTGAATTTTGTTTTTTCTTTTTATTTAGTTCTTTCCCTTGTGCTTTCAGTTTATCATATTATTCAGCAATATTTGAAAAGCTGAAAAACATGATAACTAAATGAAGTGTAGACCACAAACAATATAAATATACCTGATACATGAGAAAAGAGAAGAAATGAAACTTTTCATAAGGTTAACAAAATGGAAAGAAGACCATACATCAATTTAGAATTTTATAGGGTACTAGTGATGTTCCTAAGTTCTGGCAAGTTGATTGCTGTTAGTGAGAAAAGTCTTTGGAGGGTACTTTGGAAAAAGGAATTACAAGATTTTGCAGTCACAAAATTAAAAACCACTTCCCTGAAAGACTCTGGGATTTAATTTAGAATTTGAACCTTTGAGATACGTACTAATAATCCCTGCTCCCCATACATTGAGACAGGGTAATGAACAGAATTGTAAATTAAACACCAAATGATTATGGATGAAATCATAGTGAACAGCAGGTTCATGTCTGTTATGGCCTGGGACTTACGTACAACTCTGAGACTCAGCTTAGATCCTCATCTGCTGTCATGGATTCACCTCTGCTGTTCCAGGAGAATCGTGATGAGTTTTATCAGCCAAGTGGCCATTTGATTTTGTTTTCTCTGAGGAAAACTAATAGACTGTAGGCTAACATAAGCAAGAATATTCACATACATAATGGTCTAATGACACCAAGATACAAGAAAAAGCTGAGAAACAGCCCTATATTTCCTTAAGATTTCTATTAAATGAATGATAAAAATGAGAAAAGCATTCACAAATCTCAAGTTTCAAAAGGATGTGAAAATTCAAACCCCATATCCTTTAGAAAAAGACTTTTAATATAGATCTTGTTATTAATTGAGCTGATGTTCAACAAAGGTGTTTTAATATTAAAAAAACTCTATTCAGGTGATTTGAATCACTGGTCCATATGGAATTTAAATTAGTTAATTTCACAGATTTTAACAAAGAAAAATTAACTCCACGTTTGTGAGTCTTTCAGGAATATGTAGTTTATTCATATTAATATAAAGATTGGCACTGGTGTATCTCAGCCATGATGAGAGTAATGAAGGATGTCATTCACCTAATAATGAAAAAGCTCTTCATCTTGGATTAGCTGAGAAAGTCCAAAATGTCCAAAATTGTTCTTCCAGAAGGAAGACTAATTAGTTCCAGAAAAGTTTTGTACACCTCTTCAGGGACAGCGGTGTATGTTAAAGGTAAAGCAAATTCCACTGGATCATACTGATTAAAACTTTCACCTGATTTGAGTGCCTCACTGGTGAATAGAGTGGCTGATTTGTTATTTGATCCCTTGCAAATGGTCCTGTCTTCCTGAGGATTTTTTTTGGCAGTTACAAGGTCATTTTGAAGTCATGGTTACAGTTACTCTTCTGGAATAAGTCCTGCTTGCAATTACTTGTATGTATTTGTGGAAATCCGTAAAGGGTATGATGTTCACAGGACACTGAAAGAAGTGCTATTACATGACTCTGTACTGATTCACTGTTAAAACTGGGTCTTGAAACATAACGCAGAGAGTTCAACCGGTCTCATCCCATGTATAGTGCTTGGTTAACATCCTCGGCCTTTGGTTTGCAGTGTGTCCTTCCTGACCAAGCGATGTATCTTTTTGTACTAATAAAAAGTAATTACAGTTCAGCCATATGAATTATCCCACCAAATCTCTAGTACAGCAACTAAATCCTGGTCTTGGCCACATGTTAGGAAATTTAGATCCTGTATTTCTTGCATTCGTAGGTTCGTACTGAATGGCTATATAGGTTCATGTGTACCTTCTTGCTTCTGTCTCTTTTGACCCTATTCTGAGTATCTCTGAGTTTCCCATTTTTAGGCTGTGATTCTTGACAATGTCCTTGTGTACCTAAATTTTGCCACTGGTAGGATAGGGCTAATGACGTTGACCTCTATGTGGAAGGCTTTGTATTCTTCTATTGCAAAACGCCATGCAAAGGCAAGGCTTTACTATTTACAAATGAAACTCCTGGCAGCTTTGAGCGGTACCACCAGAATGCTAAAAGACCTGTAAACCTAGTGTCCATTCCAGTACGTTTTCATGGGCTAAAACAAGCAAAGCAAAGCAGCAGATTGTGAAGACAGGAAAATTAGAGGCATACCATGGCAGGCTTGGGTGGCAAACACAATCTTCTTTCTTACTTAAAACAAGAGGGCATCTTGTGTCTGACCAAGTTGATGTAAAGTAGGCCTACAGCCGACACGGACAGCAATAAGACACTCTTTGGAGCAACAACAAAACAGATGGTTCAATGCCCCCCTGACAACTCCAGAGAATACACAATTACTTACAGGACAAAGCCCATCTGGTCCTGTAGTGATCTGAGAATTTGTGACTAAAGCTGAAGCGGGCTTTTTGCCAGCTGTTTAAATTACCTTGATCAATCCCCTCTATAAGCCTCCCTAAAAAAATTCAGTCCTCTCTGCCCTTTAACCTGCAGTAATAGGTTTACCCCTTGTGATCAGAAGAGCAGAAGCAGCCAGTGCCACCTGTTAGTGTTGGGAAGGCTGGCCTCTACCTATTGGAAACTGCTGCAAATGAAGTGAGCAGTAATAAAATTTTAGAGGCCACCCTGTTAACTTGCTTGAAATTCTGGCAGTGTGACTGATTGTCCGAGGTCAGACAGATAAAGGAGATAGCATGTAAAGGTGTATAAAAGAATATCTCATCATGAAAGGACAGTATTTTCAAGACACTAAGCCAAGGACTTGTACCGCACTCAAATGGAGCGGGTGATTGTGCTATAAACAGGAGCTTGTAGAGGGAGAAGGAGAAAGAGATATAGTCGTACTGGGATGGACTGCAGATCTGGGGAAGCTGAAGCAGCAGCGGTAGTGTTTGATAGTCAGGGTCCATCCACTGCTTTCTGCCTTCTGTAGTTGCTCATATCTGAACAAGATAGACATGAAGGTCTCCCACCTGGGGGAGGGAGCTAATGCTGCGCAAGTGTAAAGGCTATGCGAGCCATGTGTTGGTGTTAAATTGGGTCCTGGGTGTGGAGGCGGTGAGACTGAGGGAGGGTGCAGAGCAAGAGCAAAACTGGGTTGAATTCAAGCTAAAATCCCCTGGACGTATCCTTGGAAAATGTCCTAAACACTTATTTTTTTAGGTTCTTTCATGCTCATAGGGTCACTTTGGAGGAGTCTCTGGGTCAAGTAATATATATATATATATATTCAGTTCTTTACTAAATTGTGTTCTTTGTCTGCGTCGTTGCCATTTTCAGTGTTGATCTGATTTTTTTCTTTTATGAGGGCCCGGCTGGTTTCAGTATGCAGTTGGCTTACAGAAACACGTTTGACCTTTTTAGCCATTTACTTTAACTATCCAAGAGGCATGACTGCTAGCTGCAGGTGACAAAGGGAAAGGAGAGGAGGGGAATGGAGTGATATATGTGATTGTAAAACTCAGCTGTCTGTATGTGAAACCTATGCTGTCCTAAGGATAAAACAAGAATCTCCTTCCTCAGTCAGGCATCCAGTCCTGTGAAATGAGGGCTTCCTCTAAATAACTTTCTGATTCAACCTCTGTAGTATTTCCATACCTGCGCTGCAGCTAAGTTTCCAGTAACCAGCTGCCAAAGAAAAATGTATAGGCATTGCAATATGTTTTCAGAATCTGGAATAGCTTTCAGGATGTCACTGGCTCAATTTCAGGCTTTTTGACAGGCTATAATCTGTCCTTCTTGAAACAATTGACAATTTTGCAGGCAGGAGCTGTGCAAATAGCCAGAAAAATGGACAGCTATTATTTTCAAAATATTATTAAAAATGAGAAAACTGAAACTAAAAAGAGCAGGTGTTCTTATTTTGAGTGTTATTTTTCAGAGTAGTGAATATTATTTTTGTAATTCTACCTGGTGGTACAATTCTAAGTAAAGACCGTGAATTTTGGCTAGTGTAATGTTTGCTGAGAGAGGAACATGCGCCATTTATCTTATGGGAATATAGTGTGTTGGTATGCTAGATGACACCAGAAAAAGGAAACATAATTAAGCATCTAAACCTCACATTAACTTAGTCACAGTGCACTTGTAACTTTAGCTGCTTTAGTAATAATGAAAGCTACTACTGCATGGGAATTCATCACTGCTATCAGAAATTCCTCATCTTGATGCTTTTGCATGTTTAATCATTGTGACCTAGAGACTGACCTGAGAACTTCTTACTGATTCTATTCTTTTTTCTTTTAAAGTACATAGTGTATCACTTTTCTTTTAAAAGGTTATAATTTTATTTTGTAGTTAAAATTGAAAAAAAAAGAAATGCAATTTAAAATTTCCATAAGAAGTTCAGCTTGTTTATGAACACCTTTTCTTCTTAAATGCACACCTTAATACTTAATATGTGCATTTACTTAATTTAAATTCTGTTAAATTCTTTGTAGCTGTTAGTGCAGGAAAAAAAAAAAGTCTTCAAAGCTGGTCTTCAGGTTTGTGTGCAGGCAAATGTGAGTGGGCTGAGCAGTGAAGGTCAGTCCAAGGGCAGGTCTTGGCTGTAGTATGAAGTAGGTCTGGGTGACTGAGAACACATTGCTGCTATACTGAGGGGTCTAAAAGGAACGTGTAAGAGTTTAGGACCGTGTAAGCTATAGGAAAACCCTGTTATCTCTTTGTTGTAACTGGGGAGCAGTTGCCAGAGCAGAACAGGTGCTGTTCCACCCCAGAGAAGATTTGGAAACTCCATAGAGGAATGGAAAAATCTGGAATATTTTTAAGATGTTGATTTAACATTTTCTTCTGAAATATTGAGTAGAAATACCACAGTATTTTTTTTTTTATTTGTCTGTTTTCCATTTTCTACCCTGGAAAAGCAATGAAACTATGTTTTGGAGAGGAAAAAAAGAAGAGATGTTTTTCTCTTTCCTATGTTTTAATTTTCTAGTAGTAATGCAGTGTTTTAGGGTATGTCACCATGCTTGGGTGATTGGAGTTGATCTGTGGCATTTTGGCTAGCTTACGCGGTCCTGGTGTGGTTCTTGCAACTCCGTGTGTACACACCTGCATGAGTGTGTGTGTGTCACTGGTGTGTGCTTTGCTGCTGAGGCCATTGCGTGTCCACAACACCTCCACTCCCAGCCTCTGCTTACAGAGGAGTCATTGTGTGTCACTGAAGATGCCCTCAGATATACCCTCAGCTTTCTTCTGCTTCAGCACTTCAAATGGACACGTTCTTAGCATGTCTTAAGGGAGATGATAATTCCCTCTGCAGAGATTGTTTACGGGCATATACACCATCGTACGCTACACCTCCAGGCAAGCCGAGGTAGGACTGACAAGTGATTTAAGTGTTGTATACAGAGATGAATTTTATCCCATTAAGACCCAAATATATCTGAGAGATTCAGTGATGCATAAGCTTTTTATGGGCTGCTAGCATACAACTGAATTTTATCTGACTTGTCTACTGTGTAAACATCCTCAAATCCAAACCTAATGACTGCGGGAGGTATTAACCTCTATCAGTACTGTACATGACACCTTAGCATTCTCGGTGTCTACAGTTTGTAATGAGTGCTTCATTAAGATTTCCTTGTATGCTTGCCATTGCTGCAACACAACAGGGACGGATTAGGATAATATAAAATGTTTATAAATCACATGTAGGAATTAAAACAGTGGGCATAAAATGACTACCTTCAGGTTGGGGAAAATAAGATTTTAAAGCAATTATATGAAGTCTAATACAACTGGTCTTTTGTGGCTTTAATTCAAAACCAGGTGTTTGTGTACGTAGCTATGATAGGAGAGCAATTGCTATCCACTATTCAACAACTGGAACAATTATTTATCTTCCACCACCACCCCACCACCCCCCTTAATTCTTTTCTCTGAGATCACATCCCTTGTTTGGCTTATCTTTGCTCCGCAACGTGCAAGTACTTTTTTTTTTTTTTTTAATTTGATGAACTTGAGGAAGGTCTTAAGATAATTTTTATTTGGTACATACATTATTCTGTGCCCTTAGACAGTGTGTTATCCTTGGCAGATGTTTAAAGAGCTGACATAAGCTCCTTTAGCAAGTTCCTATTTTCACTGGTTCAAGCTCACAGTCACCAAAGTCTTTTGTAGCACCTCCACATTACTTAAAGCTCCATAAATTTTTAAAACTATCATTCTTTTTTGAATGTTGGGAGAAGGCAACACAGAAATGATAATATACTATCATTAAAATTTCATTTAAGCTCTATATCATTGTTATTTGGCTAATTTTATGATGCATAATAACATGCATCAAATGAGGTGTAAAAGCTGATCTGCTGGAAGTGTGCAGTCTTGGCTGCTGTTGGTTAAATGGGTGAGAGAATCTCTGTTGCACTGAAGACCCTGTTCCACCTTGTTACTGAAGTAAGGACTTAATGTGTTTAGATAAGGCCATTTTCCTACACCAGTCAACCTATCCAGAAGTTAAAAAGAAACTGAACGACCTGCTTTTGTATTTGGAACAGTAGGCAGTGTTACCGGTACAAAAGCTCTGCTTTGTTCGTAGCCTTTGGCCATCATGTCTACAAAGGCACTGGTGTCACAGTTATTGAAAGGTTTCAAGCACCTGCCTCCTGCAAATTTCAGCTTGCTCTGAATGGCTAAGGATTGCTTAGATGGCTAGGTTATCACAGTTCTGAAGTGCTCAAGTGACACAAGGTTTGACAAGTCTCCATTTTCCCTTAATTTCTACGGGAGCTTGCTGCCACTGTGGATTTGAAGAGCCTCACATACCATCTCCGGGAAAGCAAGCAAACAAACAAAGAAGCCGGACAAGCTTTTGGATACTCAAGGTCCTTTTTCTTCAAGTCTGAGTCAAAATGTGGATCTGTGTGTGACAAGCACACAATGACATGCAGACATACTGGAAAAGAGCAGCAAATAATGTCACACAACATGTGACAGCTGATATGTGGTGTAGCTGTATAAACCAGGAGCAAATCCTGCCACAGAGACAGAGCAGGAGGAATGTACTTATTTTTTTGGTAGGTGTTGTGTGCATAATAATGCAAAACCAGTGTTCTCTTAGGAGAAAAGTGATTTTAATGAATGTATCTTCTAAAACCTAAATAATGGGCTCCGTAGAGACAGCATTCCCAAGATACGCAGCTTTTTAAGGTTTGTTCCCTTTTCTGGGCTTCAACAGTTTCATAGTAATTGAGAAAGGTGCTTCTGTTGTACAAAGCAACGAAGGGATTAATTTCAAATAAAGGTCATGCTTAGTGTACAGACTTGAGTTAGAAATATTCTTTTATGGTGTCTCAAAAATGCTAAAAATAATGGGAGTCCCTTTTTCACTCAGTTTTGAGAGGGAAAATGGGATTAGCCTTGGCCACAACTGCTGTCATATACTGAAGATGCTTCCGACTGCATGCATTCTGAGCACATTTTCAATTCTGGTGAGAATAATCTTAGCAGTTGCTAGCTCTGCATACTAAGGCAGACAGACATTATTCAAGATAAACTTCAAGAATTTCGTCTAGATGTTCATGCTGATGTATCTAGCATTAATAGCTATGAAACGAATACAGTAAAGGAGGGGGTGATAGAAGCCCAGGACCTACTAATATAATAAATATACTAATAAAGATAAATATCCCATGAAAGCCAATCAGTCAGTCTGAAGAAACCCCATGGCTCGTAAGTGTCTGGCTTTTGCATTATTAATTATTTGGTAGAGAAAGAATCAAATAATCTGGAAGACCAAGAATGGTTATTTTTGTCACTCTTTTTCTTCTCTCCATTAAGCTAACTATGTTGTAGGGAAAAAATAAAGCTCTAATAGGATTTAAAGGCAACATAAATGTGTATTCTAATTTTCAGTGGCCCTTGGAGAAAAACAAACCCAATATTTTTGGTGTTCCTGTGAGTGACATAAATGAAAACAGGCGCTAAGCACAAGCATTACACGCAAAAACGTGCTCTACAACAGAGAAACAGATAAACAGATTGTTTACATCTGGGCTGTGTCTTGGGAAGGCCTTAATCAAATCATCTCAGATCTGCATTGTGCAGTCACCCTCTGTCTCTGGTAGCATCAGAATTTTCTGGCCTATTTAACTTCACACATGCAGTTTGTGGCAGCAAAAAAGCGGCGTGAGCGGT
Organism: Falco naumanni; assembly: GCF_017639655.2. Lineage (NCBI taxonomy): Eukaryota > Metazoa > Chordata > Aves > Falconiformes > Falconidae > Falco > Falco naumanni. Next base: position 10,053,906 of record NC_054065.1, read on the forward strand.
GTGGCAGACAGCTGCTCTGGCACACAGGCTGTCACTCTTCGGTGCTCTGCAGTGTAATGCAGAGCAGGATTGTCATCAGCTGCTACAAGTCCTTCACCCCATTCTCTTGGCCTCTTTCTGCTGCTGCTTGGTGGGATCATGCAGCAGATCAGAGCAGTTCATTCTTCCAGACGTTTGTCACCATACCAACACATAGGCCACTTAGGTTAGTAGTTGCTACAAAATAGTGAGCTGTCCCTCAGGAGCTCGTCTGTTGCTCATTTCATGGAGGTTATAAAAGTTAATACATACTTGATAAGCACTTGATATGAGATGTCGAGACATGAAGAAAATCCCTGCTTCACCTTAACACCACCCTCACGCAATGAGTTCTGTCTTGTTTTCATAGTAGAGACTATCGGAGGCGCGTCCCACGCCTGCTGCCATTTGATGTAATGCTGTTCCTGTCCCTTGCTCACCATGGTAATCACAGTTTTTGCAACTGTCAGTTCCAATTTGCTTTCATCCAGAATGGTGTTTATTTTATTAAATAATTGTGCCTACATCTTTCCGAAGTCTAACACGTTTTTTGAAGTTCAAACGCAAATGACCAGGGGTTCAAAAGACAGAAGATCAGAGGGAAGCTGTTTGCTGACGCTCTGTTGACGTGTTTGGGCAGCAGCCCTGTGGTGCGTGGTGATGCTCGCTCTGCAGCTCCCAGGGGCGGGGGACGTTGCCAGGGAGCCCTTCCTGGGTGGGTGCTGCTGCAGCCCTTGGAGGTCTCCCCAAGAGAAGGACGTGGTGGTGTTTGATGAGGGAGTGTGAGGTATTGGACTGAGGCTGCTGTGAGGTGGCCCAAAATAGCAAACCCGGTTCATGGCAACAAACTGCAGCCATTAGCACAGTATTTACTGATGCCACCAGGTCTGAGGAGAGCCCGCTTGTACTAGATGCTGTGCTGTAACTGTGGGGTATAGCAATTTCTAGAAGCACTTATTATCTCTTGGTCTTCGTTTCTCCTTGCCATTTGCACTCTGCAGGAAGGGTAGAATTTAAACTTTATGTAAAAATGTGTAGATGGTATGTGGTGGCTAACAACTTTGATAACCTGATGTGGTATTATACAGTGAAACACCAAAAGCTTGTGAAGGAGGAGGACGCATGTTTCCTAAGTGACTTAGTTTTCAAACAAAAAGTATACCATCCTGGATGGTTACTTCATAGCTACTGCATTAATTGGAACACTTGTGGTTTTAGTTATCTGTCTGAGCATTTTGCATAGATTTTAACCCCAAAATTCATCACAGGTCAGTTGCCCTGTCTATCTGGTGGACTTTGAACAATCAACGAATAATTGAATATGATTTTTTTTAATGTTTAATTTAGTCTCGTAAGATGTGTCTAAGAAAACACAGGCTATAACTTCTTCCTGATTAAAAAAAATATAAATCCATTACTATGTTATTATTAATGTGCGCAAGGGATTTAGCTCTTAGTATCACTCAAAAGCTGCTAAGGGCATCGTTACTGGAACACTCTATTTATGGCCTTTTAATTTTTTTTACTAACTGGGTTGGTTAATTGTGGCATACTCAGTGGGATGGGTTAAGGCATTATTTCAGTGGTGTGTGGTATTTACATGGGAATCTTTACTCCTTTAGTGCTTTTAAGTGCTTTAGAAGAATGTTTCCAGAGAGTTCCTAAAAAGCAATATTCTTCCTTCCCTCCCCTTTCCTTCACTCTCTTTTTTTTCTCTCTCCCCTGTGTATGTGTATGCACATGTATGTACATTTTAGGTGAAAGGTTAACCTGTCCATGTGCTTGGAAAGCTTTCAAAAATAACTCTTGCTAAGACTCATTTTTCCCCTTGAGTTTTCTGATTTTTCTATATCTCTATAAACCATCCTGACAGTGAATGATGCAGTAGGATATGGGATGCAGAAATCTGGATTTGAAACGCATCGATATATGTCAAAACATACATTAATAAATTTTCAAGCTATAACCAAAGACTTTTTTTCATGCAGTATAGACCAAATTTAGAGACTGTAAAGAACATAATTTTAAAAAATGCTGGGTTTTTTGTGGTGTGGTAGTCATTAAATGAATACGTAGAAATCAGTTTGAAGTCTTCACGTAGAAACATCTATTCAAAAGAACTGAAATCCATCAAAAAAGAAAAGGAACCTATAAATTCTGAGACAAATGTTTTGATCAGGTCTTACTGAAGATGGGTGCAGAACGTATAGCTATCTGCTTTCCAGGATTTGTACAATCAATTATTCACAGAAGAAAGCCTCTTGAATCTTTCTCAACCTTTTCTTGGACTGGAAACTCTTGAGAACCAGGTTTGACTACCTGGGAAGAGCAGGCATACAGAGCTAGCTGTAGAAACGTTCATCCTCACCCTCTGCTGTACGCGCAGTTGTTGTGGCTCAGGTGTGTATTTTTTTGTTTGTTGTCTAGCCCACAACCTTACTGCTAATTCTACTGATAGAAATCCTTTTGTTGTTTCTAGAATTCAGTCTTGGAGTCTCTTTCCAGATCACATGGTTGTAGTTTCTTGGCTGCTTACCTAGACATTTCAAACTCTATATTTATCACAGTCTCTATTTTAAGTCTGAACTGATCACTTTTCTTACAACAGTTGCTCTTCCGTCTTGCCTTCACTTGTTTCTCTGTGCCTCTCAAGCATGCTTACTCTGGCCCCGATGTTCACAGGGAAGAGAAAAGCATAGAACAATGCTCTCTTTGGGCATGGCCCAGAGCTCCTTTAACTTAAAAACCAGAATATGTTACAGTTTAAAATCCCTGATGCATGCTCTCACTACTTTCTTCATTACATATCCATACATAGCCCCGAGACACTCAGAACTGACTGTCTGGGTGTACAGAAAAGGAGATTGACTCCAAAGCCTCCCTAAATGAATCTGTAAACTTTTGACCAATAATCTAAAGCAAAGTCTGTACTAACAATGTCACCAACCCCGTGTTCCTATTATGCTTGACCGTGTATCTCATTAAACATCAGGAAACCCCTGAAATATTTCAGTAATGTTGTTTATTGCAACATATAATTGCATATTAAACCATTTTATATTCCAGTTGATAAAGCAGTTATTCACCTATGACTGTAAAAGCCATTGGTAAATTTACAGAAAATCCTGTAAGCATCAATATGGTGCTAAATTCCAATAAAAGAGGAAGGGGGCTGGAAGCTGATAGGTGGTGACTCAGAGAAGAAAGATAGTTCAGGGAAGAATAAGCAGAAAAGCACTGAGTCGTGGAGAAAGAACCTAAACATTTTCAGAAAGTCTAATGCAGGTATGAAAGCTGTGGATGAGAGCTTTAAATAACATAGCTGGAACATAAGTAGTACTGAGAACGCCACAGATTTGGCATCAGTTAGGGGGATTAATCTTCATATAACTAGATGTATTAACCCCTATATTTATGTAAGAATGAAATCTTATGATTGAAAGTCTCCAACATGTTATTCATAAGACTGTGTTTTTCCTTCTATGGGTTTTACCACAGCCGTAAGAAAAAAATAAAACATTGTAAAATGAAACAAGAAGGTTAAGTAGGTGATCAGGGGTGAAACCGGGTGATCTAAGTCTTCCTCAGACTGCTGAGCTGTCAAGTATCGGCTTGATTTTGGTGGTGGTAGGGGGAAGGAGTGTGGCGTTGGGGTGGAAGCTGTTGGTGCTTGTGTAGGTGGCTGAGGTACTGTGGTGGTGAGATCCAAAAAAAGCACAGGAAAAAGTTCTGGCATTGCCCTCCCTCGTGCAGCTCTCTCTGACCTTCCTCACCTGCTGTCTCATGCTGGAGTCTCTTGAGAGCTGATGCTACCAATCATTCCAAATTATAGGATATTTTGTGATGTAGAGGCTTGCTGTGTATAACAGACACTTAAACTGCTGCTATTGGCAAACCCCATCTTTAGCACTGCCTCAAAGAAATATTCCTTTCTGTGCTGTGGGCAGAGACCTCTGAAGGAAGAGGATTCTCTTGGTAGCAAGTTGTACATAAGTACTCGGAGAGCTGAGGCTCAGATGTGCTGGGCTGCTCTCCAACATGGAGAAGGGGAAAACTTGGAGCACAAGGACCAGGAGAAGGAAGCATCCTTCAGCCCTCAGCCCCATGGAAAAACATGCCTGGACTGGTTTCTGATGGCTTCAGGAAAATCTGTTTTTGCTATCTGCTTCCACTTGAATGGAAACTGTCTAAATTTAATTGCCCTCTTTTGTCCCTGAGCTAAGACACTACCCTGGCAGCAAAACACCGGGAGTCACATGCAGTTCAGCATTTATGGTACCACAAGCCTACTACATCAACAAGAGTTAAGCTGTTTGCAGAGGCCAGATTTAAAGTGTTTTCCTTCTGATTTAGTGTCTTAAGAATCACAGATGTACTTGCAGTGCTTTCTTTAATCAAATCAAGCAAAAAAGGAATTCTAAAAGGAAATGCTATAATAATATTTTCATTTTTAATGAAGCAGCTTATACAAATGTAATGAGGAATTTGGTAGTGTTCTTGTAGTCCCTGTGACTGTTACAGTGCTAGATGAAATGTTTTTTAAACATTACTGATTTTTTTGCAGACTGAACAATCCGTGGTTTAGAAGATATGAATGTAAAACGAGTCACAGAGATTTTCATATCAGTGAAAAAAATATAATAAGCTGAGTTCCCTGGGGGAAGTGTTTTATTTGTTCAGTCGGAGATTTTGTATGGAAAGTCTAGATTTCTTACTTGAAACAATGTGCTGTCAAAGTACTGAGGTTCAGCTGTTACCTTGATATGTGCTGAGAATATTACAGTAGTGTACGCTTCTGCTACCCACGGGGCAAAGCATCCTTTAAACAGAAGTATTCAAAATTTATTGTGAGCCTCGTATGTCTAAAAGTTTGGTAGTTGTGTATCTAGGTATTTAAACTTAGACATTATGTAAAAAATCTGAAGGAGTAAAACTAGATATTGATGAAATATTAATTATTTTTAAGTTTGGTTAGATATGCAATATTTTAGTCATGTTTTTCTGTCAGTAAGAAACTTGGTTCTGATAGCTGAGTGGTTCCCAAATGGAAAGAAAAAGAGATCATAGCTGATCTGTAGTACTAGCAATTGCTGTCTTTTGATGTGAGCGGAGTGACTTGAGTGTTTATGCAGGTGATAATGAGCCAGAAATTTTAACCAAAGAATTATATATTTTTCTAAATTAGTGCTTTAGATTGGTTTTATTTGTTGCATTTTACAAAACTTCATATATCAGTTATTCAAGAGAGCAAAAATGCATGATGACATCATCTATATAACTTGCATGGAATTGCTATATTTTTAGCATGTGTGTTAGCCCATGTATGTAAAGCAAGCGTCTTACCAGTGAAATCCATACTTTCTCTGCCCAGCAGGTTTTCATTTAACCTCTTTTGCAAGGAAAAATAAAGGTCTGAGCAATTAATTTTTTTTATGAAAAAATCATAATTCTGGGAAATTGGGTTTAAAATTCTCCAGGTGACACAAATTTTCAAAATTCCCAGACAACTGTATAGTTTTTAACGAGGGAGAGAAATATTATGGTTTAATACACAGCACTGCAAACCTAGGGGAGGTGACACTCATTCATTTCATGTACCTTTGAAACTCACAGCACAGATTTCCTACTGGACCTCACATTGCATGATGCACTTTGCTAAAACAACTGCTATGATGGATCACCAAGAAAGGAATATTTCATCAGGACAACTTTGATTTTTAAAATTATTTCTAAACACTTCAGTTTTGAGGCTTTCTTATTTTTTTAATCATGCAATTATCTAAATTTAATAGCATTTTAAAATCAAATAATTGCAAATAAACTTAAAGGCTAAACAATTGACTTGATAAACAGTAGACGATTTGACAATTTCTGACTAATCTTGCTGTCACCACTTCTCCCACTTCTCCCACCTTCCCCTTTTCACAAACATTTTAGGTTTTAATAGGTCTGCATTTTTCCAGTTAAAAAATAATTTATTAAACAAGAATCCTTATAAAGGTACACTGTAGCCATCAGCCATGCTGTTAGTACACGTTTATTAAGATTTTCACTGGTACGTGCACACAGTCCGCTACCTGATTTAGAATGGTAGTAGACTGTGTGCAAAGTGTTGACATTAGCCTCACAAAATATTTACTTTTTAATTCTAAAGAATGTGCTTCTTTTCAGACCCTGACTGCTATTAAGTACATTTTACAAGACTTCAGTTTCTTTCATAGTGATGTGACAATAAGTTTCAGTTCTGCATCTGAAATTCTTCCATTCATAGAACTTTGAGTTTAATGGGATTTTTTCTGCAGGAAGGATTCAAATCATTAAGGACACATATAGAAAAAATAATTCTGCTGCTGATGTTGAACTGAAGGCTATTGTCAAAATTACTCACGTTAATAGGCAAAACACAGACCCAGCAAAGCAAAAGGTTGAAAATATTAACTTCATTATTGGATAGAAAAATGAACTTAATAAATGCGAGTAGACTTGCATAAACGAGACTGCAATCCATATTTCGCTTTAGGATTCTGGGCTGCTGTATTATCTTCCACTTATATTTCTAACAGTCAATTTGCCTGAATTACCATTGTGCTCTCTGAAAGCTCCACTGGCAGATCCTCCAGCAGGGCAAAGCCCTATGCCTTTTCACATATATTTCCATTTAGGCACAATTATCCTGAGTTACTTCTTTCCTACATGCTCTATTGAGATCACTTTAAATGGCAGCGGTGCAAGCACGTGGAGAGTCAGACCCTGCCATTTGGGAAGCAGGAGTTTAGCTGGGCTCCAGAAGAGAAGATTGAGCCAGGCCACCTTTGTTTTAATTCCATGTGCTTCTCATTTTTTCTCCTTATAACTCAGGGAGGAATGATTTCTCTGGGGAAAAGCCACAACCTCGTTGACACACAAGTCCTTCTTCAGGTACTAAATACACAGGTAGTCACGCTTTGCTGGTAATGACATGGAATAGTGTCCAAGACTCTTGGTTTTGCTCAGAAATATTTAATTCTAAAAACAATTCTGTGCCTATTATATTGCCTAACTTTATTTGAGCATTCATTTAATCAAAGCAATTAGATCAGGGACCCACTCATTGTGGGATCTCTCTGTAATCACTGGGGAGACACAGACTTTGCTGGCTGCTTCTGGAAGTGTTGTTTGTGGTCTGCTGTGGCACTGTGAGTGGGAATAACCCCGCCGACAGGTAGACATTGACTGTAGCTCACCACCTCATGTGGCATCAGGCTGTCCACCCCAGAGCAGAGAAACATCACCCCCCTTGCCACAGAGCTGAGCACACCTCAGGGTGCTTGGGCTACACAGTTCTTACTTCTGCTGATGGCTGGGCAAGCTTGCTTTGGAACTGGTTACAGTTCACTCTGGAAATAAAAAGGGAGTAGTGGTAAATATATAGATTGTCTCTATGCAACAACAATAAAACCGATTTAGTCTTATTTCCCATGGAACAAGGTGCAAACCTGGGTGCTCAACATTAAAAACTTGGTGGAAGTTAAGACAAGGTTAAAGGAGCGTGGGAGGAATTCTAGCTAACATGATAACTGCTGATCCATGTAACGCTCTTACGGGTGGAGAGAGATTTGTTTTCTTCTGTTCTTTTCTTTTCCCTATTGATTGCTTGATCAAGTTATTGAAATACTGATTTAACCTATTTAATCCTGCTATACATGCAACATCTACATGGTGCTGAAATATAGAGGGTGTGGATGCACCTGCAGGTATGGATAATTATTACTGTGGATTTTCATGAATATCCTTTGAGGTAAAGGAGGAGGCCCCAGTTTCTAGGCAGGGATAGTGAAGGAGGAATACTGGAGACTCCCAGGAAGAAATGCAGGATCCTGAAACACCATGGTTTAGGTTTGAGACTGAAGTTGTCACAGCATGTTTACTCCTGCAGATTAGTTCTGCTGCCTTCCCTGGAGCATGCACATGAATAATATTTGCATGTCAAGTCCTCCATATGGCTGACTGTGCTGTTTATCAGGCAATCTGAAGTCTTACTTCAGCTGTCACCTAGCTGTCACAAAATTTGCCAAGTCTATGCTAGGGTCTGGATCTTGGCCGGTCATGCGTGTGGGTGCCTGGAGCTGTGCTGTTCAGCACCCAGCAAGTGGCAGGTAGCCTGGCTTCTCTAACTGCTCAGCACTGCAGGACACCGGCTCCCACACAGTGCGACACTTGGTTCCCATTGCTCCTTCCAGACCTTCCCTGTGAGTGCGGTTAGCAGGACTGAGAGGGGAGGCATAAAATCATCTCTGTTAAAGACATTCTGGTTACTTATACAGTGGGAGAGGGGCAAAAAAGAAAAAAAATCAAGGAATGGATAGATGCTGGATTTCAATGAGCATTTCATGTAGGAGAATATTTTTGACACAGGTTGCATCTTATTCTCCTGCTGCAGTTCATGTCTTAGAGCAATGGAAGCACAGGAACCTGAGGATATTCAGGTGTTGGTCCCCTACCACTCAACAGTGTAGGCAGAAACACAGATGTTGTTTGCTCTCTTTTTGAGGGTGAGGTATTATTACTTGGCTGTCAGTAGTCATAGTAACACTGCTTTCCCATGGCTGTGGAATGCTTGGTGCTGAAGGTTTCTTTAGTTCTGGCAATCTGTTTTTCTGTTTGTTTATTTTTCTTGTCAGAATTTGTTCCCCTGAGACTTTAAAACTAATTTGACAAGTTAGCCTATAATTTAACATGTCAAAAACTGGAGGCGCTTCCACGATTTTGATACAGAATCTGTGTTGGCGCCTCGTAGTTTTATTTATTCTGCCAAATTATTTTAATACCCTACATTTAGGACAGGCTTCTCAGCTGGTGTAGATGGGCAAGGCTTTACTAGGGCTCTGAAGGCATGTCTATGCAGATGGGTGCAGACAGCTGTGAGCTGCTCTGTCCACTCTGTGAGCCAGCCCAGAGCAAGCCAGCCCTGCTCTGGAAGCTGTAGAGCTGCACTAGTGAGATGCTGTGCCCAAGCGTTTATCTACTGCCTCTTTGGCAGGGTTTCCAGTCTGAGCTGGCTCTTGTCTGTCCCTCCTGGAAGGTGAACGGGAATGTTCATGCCTGGCTCTATTCTTCATCTGAGAAGGCATATCCCTGGCTGCTGCTCAGACCTTAGCTCCTGCTTAGTTTTAGTTCCAGTTCCTTCAAGGAGTTTTGCTTACATCTGTTTGGTTCATGCTTTCATTCCTCAGATCTTTTTTCCCTTTTTTCAGTTGCTGTCCCCACAGGCTGGATTGCGGGTGTCCCCCAGCACACCCTGAGAGCAGTTTACACCACCTGCAAGCCCGTTGCTATCACTGGCACCTGGGTCCCTGCTGGGGTGGGACACAGTGGCATGTGCCTGAAGGGATCAAATCCTGGCTGACGCAGGGCATGCAACCGACTTTCTGTCGGTCTGAGTGCAGGCTCGGGGGCTGCCCTTTTGTGTGGCACAAAGCAAAACTGAAACCACGAGTTGTGCTGGGTTCTGCTGCAAGCCCCTGTGCTATGGTTGTCACCTTTAGGACACGGGACAGGGCTGGGGCAGCCCCAGATTCATCTTTGAACATCTCCTTGGGTGAATTTGTTTACTTTAACATTCACCATCGTTTCGTAAACCTTTCCAGGGACTGGCTTGAAAACAGAGGGCTGGAAGACACGCTAACTGCCATACTTGAAGTGAACACCTTTGAATGCCAAACACGTTGTAAACAGCCAGTGCTGTCATGCACAAAGTTGCTTTTCCTCCCCAAAGTCTTGGGAGGAGATAGGTGCCACCTGTGCCCTCTGCAAAGCAGGAGCCTAGTGTTTATCCAGTGTCTCCTGTGGGAAGTGGTGTGAGATGGTCATCAGCTCACGTGCCTACAAGGCTGTTGGGCAAGAGCATGTAGGTAAACGTGGTGCTGGAAGATAGTGCCACTGCTGACCTTGAGCTCACAGTCCTTGGGACAGAGGGGCAGTGAGAGGTGATGAGTACAGATCTTGCTTTCTGTTTCGGATGGGCTGGACACACTGTTTAAAAGAACTGACAAAGTAGGTGATTGCGGTGGGAAGGATTTCAGATGCACAAATTGGAGAGAGGAACAAGTTCTTTTTTTTGTCCTGAGGGAAAGCAGGCACCTGTGATAGGGACAGACAGCTTAGTCAGAGGAAGAAAAGCGCACACTCGTGGAAAGAAAATAATATTTAAAAAATAGATGATTTACATGGTTAGGTTAAATAGAAATGGCTGTATCTGGAGATAAGGTGGTAGGTAAGTCAAACTAAAAAGCAGCTGTTTAATAACTAATATATAAAGCAAGTGTTAAAGTAGCAGCGATGAAGAAAGCATGTGCAGTGAAACCGTATGAAAGCAGTAAAGAAAGGAAGATTCAGCAAAGTTTCCAGATTTTATCATTTCATTACATTTCTATGCTAGGCAGTTCTTTCAGAGTCTCTTGGGAGCAGCCCAGCCCCTCAGCTGCAGGGAAAACCGCGTACTTTGGTGTCACGGGTGCCTGGAGAGAAGGTGACCGGTCTTCTTAGGTTACTGACTGAAGTTCTGGAAAAACTGGGAAAAAAAAGCCTGGAAAAGGAAAAAAATAGTTAGTGTTTTTCCACATAAAGTGTGTATTTTTAATTGAAAGGGCTTTACTACATGGGTGCTCTGTGTTTAAAAGATGCACCTGACTTCAGCATAGAGGGGTCCCCCACAAAGCTGCTGTGGCACCTCCCCGGCTGTGTGAGCCTGCCTCCCTCTGGCTTGCAGGTGTTTCTCCTCTGAAAACAAGGGAACTGATGCTCATTTTTTGTTTCTAAAAATGGATTCTCATCCCTAGAAGGAATGGGATTTTTGAGATTTGTATTTAGTGTTTTTCTGGTTTCTACCAGTAAATTAAATTGGATTTTTTTCAGTCTTTTGCTCACCAATCAACACTGAACCTGCTGAAATTAGAACTAGAAAAAAAAAAAAAAAGAATTAAACTCAGTCTCAATGTCTGCAATAATTAAGTAGTGTTAAGAAGGCTGCCAAGCAAAAAAAAAAATTAAAAAAGATATAAATTATTCGTAACCAACTCCTCCTTCCATTTGAAAAAAACCCAGCTGAACGATCCCTCTTAACTTCAGTGGAGGCACTGTCAGGTTGGAAATGCAATTCAGAAACATATGAGTCAGAAAAGGTGAATGTCAGTGCAACAGTGCTGAGTGCAGCAGTATTATGCCAGTTTTGTGCTAGATGAAGATCCAAAATATTTTATACGTTAAGTGTGGTTAAAAATGTTGACTCTACATTTATGGTAATTTTATACTTACTGTTGCAGAGACAAAAGAGAAACAACAAAACCTCACATAACGTGCATGTGACAGAAGCATCTCTATTCACAGTCTTTTCCCATTTTCCACATCTTTGTGTGCCTGCCATCTGCTGATGTGCTTTCTCTAATATAGATGATAAGATCCCTGGGATATCCATCTAACTTTTAATATTTTCCCTCTGAATAATGATGATAACTAATGGGAAGAAATGGAACACTGACAGAAGCTTTCTTCTTAATGATCTGATATTTCTAGTTTGATTAGGTAGGTGGGTGCAAAGCTTAAACTGAGATAATTTCTGCTTCAGGTATAACCTGTGGTACAGGGTACTTTTGGGAACTCTCACAGAGGGCATGTCGGCACACTCACATGACTATAATACTCTCAGTTGAAGCATTTATAGCTGCACAACAAAGCATTCATTGCTGATACACAGAATTTGGTGCTGCTGCTGTTTTTGCTATTCTGTTCCAGATGTTCAAAATGAAGATTTTGATAGTCAGCTCTGGGGAAATTTTCAAAGGAGCAAAGTGCAGCCAGCTCTAACTCCCTCCAAGAGTCAGTGTGTGTGAGACTCTACCTAGCATTGCATGGGGTAATAACAAAAATCCAGACTGCTTTCTGGGCACCTGACTTTTGAATTGTTGCAGTAGGGTGTAAGAGTCAGGATGGCAGGAATGAGGTTCTGCTTAAAAGATGAGGATGACTCACAGGTACTTTTCTCCAGCAGGCTTCAGGAGGAATTCCATGGGCTGTGTGTAAAGGCAGACTGGACTGTCCGATTAGGAGCTTGCAGAATGGGGGATCTTCCATCAAGTTTAGTCTTGGGTAAGAGGAATTGGTACGTTAAATTTTCTTCTTGCAATTCAGCATTATGCTCCTGAGGACAGAATTGATACAAATCTACGGTTTGTTGGGAGTCAGTGTTGGAAATTAAATCTAGGCAGATAGGCACTCTAGAAACGTTTACATTCCTCCATTAACATTGGTTTCTGTTTGCCTCCGTATGAGGTGGAAAATTTGTTTTTTCTCTGTGTTGTTTATATCTTAATAAAAAGGAAGCAAGGGCTGTCATCAGGGTTGATTTACAGAGAGAAAGAGTGCCTCCAAATGAGCATCAGATCTAGTGGAGTATGTCCCGGGTCACATAACCAACCATCCATCTCCTTTCTCCAGTGAACTGTCTTTCTGCTTCCTTGGGAAGCAGAAAATCACAAGGTGATGCAGGCACTAGGCGTTTTGGCTGTGGTTTTCTCCCTCGTCCGGTGTGGTGGTGTCGGTATCAGCTTCTCATGGGCATTGCAACAGCGCATCAGAACAAGAGGCAAAATGCTCTGCTCTGTTTTTACTCCCAGTGGGTCCACTAAAGAACAGCAGTGCTAGAGAAGCCAAAATGATATTGTAGCCTAAAAAGAAAGAAATCCCATTTTGTCAGCTGGCACAGCTTTATAAACTTTTCATTGTTTTATGAGAATACTGTTCAAATGCCTTTTTGCCATGAAAATTCTTAATCACCTATCTGAAGTTATCTGTATCCCCCAGTCCTTGATCCCAGCGCTTTTGGGAAAGCCTTCTGCATCTGTCCTCTACTAGTGTCCTTCAACAATTGTCTGTGGGCTTTTTGTTTTCTGCCAGCCAGTTTGCTGTAATTTTTCAGGCTGACAGGCTTTGTGCATGTTCAGAAAGATTTGCTTTCAAATATGAAGTAGCCAAGTCTTTACTTACTGAACTTGTGCATGAAAAAATGGTTCACTTACCCATACAAAATTGCAAGCAAGCATTTGCTTTCAAAACGATGTCCTTTTGTAGCTTTTTCTCATATGCTCATTAAGCACTCCGAAGTGCCTAGGAATAGAAAAGGGGATTTAAGATGCTTTAAGAAAGGAGAGTGTTCTTGTTCTGTTGTTATTCATTTGTACTTGTTAGTGTGTAGAGATCTCATTCAGCCCCACTGGAATCACTACCATCCAAACATGTCGTAATAGACAACCCTTGTCCCGGAGATTTGCTGGGCTAAAGAAATCATGGGCAATGGTCCAGAGAAAGGGACAGCAGAGAAATGGAATTACTTGGCTGAAGGCGCCCAGATTTACTGTGATCTGAAGCAGAGGGAAACGTGTGCCTCTGCCTGTGCCATGGCTCTGTATAATTCTGTAAGCCTCTGCTGTTGTTTTGCTGCAGAGCTGCATCCCCTTGCCCTCATTAAGTGGTAACTTTTGGGGACATTAGTTGTGGAAATTATATGTGTTCCATGTATACCTCTTATTACTTAGTTTTATTATTTTAATGTTGAATTTCCTCCCAGGATTGATATTTTAAAAGTTAGTTGTTAACTCCTAGGATGCCTGGTCTACCTCAAGGAGCTGAGTTCTTTGCAAAAGATTAGTAGGTTTTTGTGACTGGTTCAAATTAGGGCATGTATTCCACTGCCCTAGGATTAGACTCTGGTTACAAAGCCGCATGCTTTGTCAGACAGAACTGCACCAGTGTGCAAGAAATGCTTTTCAGCATTGGGGAGCATGATTCTTCTCCATGTGCTAGGCTGCAGAAGGCTGCTATCTACTGCAGCCTGCCAGCACCTGGGAATTTGTTGCAGAATGAGTGGGGAGAAGGAAATTAATAATTTCCTGCTTATTTCTTGTTATTGCTAGGAGCACTTTTTCCTCTAGAACTCTGTTTACAGAGAGAGTAGGAATCATGATGGTAACCTTTGGATGGCTATACAAAATATTTGCATTTGAGAGGTGTGTGCATGTATACGGTTGTGCATTTGAATATGTGCTAGAAATGGCAGCAGGAAGGGAATTCTCTGTCCCCTCTCAAAGGTTACTGCAAATCCAGGCAGGACAAGATATTGTTATGCTCACTTTAGTGAAGTTCCTGTGTTAAGGTGTATCCCTAAAAAGACAGAACTAAAATCACTAGGCTTTTGTTAGTGGAGAACTAGTACTTATTTTGTGTGGAATGAAATACTCGAGCACCATGAAAGCCCAGAACTTCAGAAGCACAAAGCCATCAAATTCCCTTTGCTGTCAAAGGAAGGCTGATCCACAAATATGTTTAAATATCAATCTGTTGAAGGACTCTGTGTTATCTGTTCATGTTATGCCTCAGTTTACAAATCAAGTATAAAAGACAACACATACCATTGCCTGTCACTTTGCAAGCACACGATCACTGAAGAAACACAGATACCCTCACTCTCCCCGAAAAACCCAACAAAACAGAACAACCCCCCAAAACCCCATAGGCTCTCAGTGTGCTCAGACTGTGGAGTAGGGGAAGAAGGGTGAATTACTCTGGGAGCCACAGATAACAGAAACGCTGATGCTGCATCAGCACTTCCCAGGACTCAGCAGCTCTGCTCTGCTCTTTATTTGGAGTAGTGCTCCTCTGTAACGTGTACTGAGTATATTAGACTTGTTATGACCTCTAAAAACCAAATCAGGATAAAAATGTTTTGTTTGCGTATACGTATATATATATAATTGTATTTGTGCACAAATCCAGTGGCAAGCTGTTGTATGTCCCATTCTCCTTAAAGTTACAATGTAACGAAACATAAATGTGAAGAGAAGATTGCGCTTATTTATGTATCTTGCCTGAAATAGTTGTGATTGGGATGACATACACATTTAGCAAATAAAACTTACTCAAGCATCCTTATTCCTGGAGGAACATGGGTTTTGCCGCATTAAGGGTGTTTAGTATATTACTACCCTGATCAGTATCAATACTTCAAAGTGAAATAGCATAAAAGCTAACTGTACTTAAGTAAACTGATTTTTGATTGACTGACAAATCTTAAAAACTAGAAGAATGTTTTTTTTAAATTTACCTCCAGAACCAGATCAAATTCAAAGAAAAGGTAGTGTTTCTTATCACTTTCAAATGAAGGGGCATTTTGAAAATATGAGAAAAAAATGCTTTGATCTTTTTCAAAAACGCATTTTTTTTGCCAACTGGAAATTTCACCCAGTTACACTTGAATTTGTGAATATCTATTCACATCAACTGATGAGGTCAGATCAGGTAAGATATGTGCATTATGAACAAGTTTTTTGGATGAAAATTTCACTAAACCTTGAAAAAACCAAACTAAGCCCCAAGAATTTCACCCCTAACCTTCTGCTGCTGGTTAGTGCTTCTGATCTGAGCCATGACAATTGTTTGTTTTGTTTTTCTATTGTTTGTCTCTAGGACAAAAGTTTCTATATTTTTTTCTAGGTAAAGTTGGAAATAGTAATTTTTTTATGCATGTTGAATGCTTTATATAGCTCTCCTAGACTTGCTGACATAATGATGTCTTGTAGCAATACTTTTCCTAGATTAATCTTGTAGTATGTAAAAAAATTATGTCCTTTTAGTAGATTTTCTTGTTTCTGTGAACAATGCTTTAGAGATTTAAAAAATGTTATTGGATTTACCTATAAAGATAACGACTTTTGTTCCTGTGGCACCAACTGTGAAAGTATATTCATTATTTATACACAGACTAGAGCTAAAAATGACAACTGTGAAGTGTTGACAAAAGCAAAACATTGCACTCTATTTGTACTTTCTCAGACATATGAGGGCATATTAATAAGTTTCGACTTAATTTCAGTATACTGTCTATTTATATAACTATTTTCTGAGCCTTGCAGAAGAGCTGCTATATCAATCATTCCAAGGAATTCCTTTGCCTTGATAAATTTATACCATATTTTGGTGATATTACAGCACCATTCTACAAGGGAAAGTAGTTACTTTACATAAAAAAAAAAATTAGTTGCTCGCTGGTTTCTTGAGTAAATGTCAGCTAAATTTTATTTTTGAAGGCAAAACTATCTTCCCTTGCATTTTCCTAGAAAAGGTTACCCAGAACCAGGAAAACTTTGACTTTCCTGCTTGCTGGTCCTGCTGGACCCAGGGCAGGTGTTGTCACATCTCGCTGTGTCATGTGAGCTGCATCACACCTTTAGTCTTGGAGCAGCTGATCACCACAGACACCGTCTGAAGTCAGAACGGAGGGGACACGGCTCTGAACTCTGTCGGCCCATGGGCAGGGAGCCGTCAAAAGAGCAGCACTGCTTGAGTGCAGCGGGGCTGATCGAGGGACCAGCTGCTGAGACAGAATTAAACTTGGGGTGAGGAATTAAGCTTGACAGAAGATTAATTATTTGCCTTGGAAACCGCAGAGAGGGTAAAAATGGCATCAGAGATTTTGCTTGGCAATTCTGGCATCTGGGAGGAGGAGGAATCTGAAAAAAAAAACCCTAAACCCATCACATGTTGGGCCTTATGCATCAAGGAGCAGAATATTAGCTGTCCAACACAGCCCCTGAGGTGGGTATCATGGTCCCCATGGATGGCTGGCTTCCTTGGGATCTGTCGGCACTGATTGATCGAGCTGTCACAGCCCCTTATGTGTCAGAGCGGGGAGAGGCCCGCGAGGAAAAATTTTAATGGTGCTTGTCGTCAAAGAAAAATGTGCTTCTCACTTGAGTGGCCCTGCTGACACTGTCAATGTGGTGCCTGCACTCCTCCTGTCCAGGATCACGGCAGGCTTCCTCTTGTTGGCCTGATCATTGCTGGGGCTTCACGTAGCTCCTCTTCACTGGGTGCGTCTCTTCCACACAATTAAAGGGAGCAAAGGGACTCCGATGGAGTTTAACAGCTCCAGGCTACTCCAGCTAGGTACAAAAATCGTCAGCATGCAAGTTGCAAATAAATGTCATCTTGCTTGCAGGATGAGAGGACTAAGGAATGAAATATTTACTTCAAGGGGGGTGGGGTTTGACTGCTGTTGGTTTGTTTTTGTTAACATATGTTTTAATAATTTATCATTTGTCTGCATCCGCGGAGCAGCTCAGTGCTGGCTCACGCCCGTAGGCTGGCCACCAGCGGGGGTGCGCTGGCAGAAGGGCTGGCAGGACACAGGTCTGTGCTGAAGGAGAGCAGTGCCTGTCCCTGGGGGGTGGGCAGGGGGGCCAGGCAGACCCCAGCTGGTGAAGGGGCTCACGGGAGCTGCAGCAGTGGCAGCTCTTGCACAGGTCAGCTGGGAGGAGGAGGTTCTGAGGACGGCAAGGGCAGCATGGAAGTTTTTGTCGTGGGCTCTGCTTCCTTCTCATGGGTGGAAACTTTGGGGACAAGGAGGGGTTGGACTATGTGCGCTAGAGACATTGTAACAGACGTGTCAGGGAAGATAGGCAAAATTTTTATCCAAAATTTCTCTACTGCCCCAGCAAAAAAACCTGTATGTGATTTGTGTGGTGTAAGAAAACAAAACAAATGTGAATGGGCAACGTGGATTTTTTTTTTCTCCATCTTTTCGTGATGCTATTTGTAAATGCTGGAAATCAAGGGAGATGTTCTGCTCTCTGCTGACAGGAGCCTGGGCGCTGCGGAGGTGCCTGTGGGTAGCAGGGACCCCAGGGTCAGGGCCAAGGACACTGCTGGGATCTGCTGCCCATTGCTCTGAAATGGCTGAGGAAGCCCCAGCGTGTCTGCCCGTCACTTTCAGTGGCAGCCTGGGGCATTTGAGATTTAAGTGTTTCTCCATTTGAGACCTGGTGTAATAAATGCAGTGATCTCCAGCACCTCGCAGGGCAGGAGCCCCAAGGGGAAAGGGGCAAGGGCTTGCCTTAGGGGGCTGGTTACAAACAGGGCAGAGCCTTTCTTTTTGCAGTGAAGGAAGATGTTAGGGAAATACCTACATAAAAGGGAAAGGACAGTTTCATATGGTATGGACAGGTGGAGGAAGCCACATCCATGCCCATGGTTCATCTTGTGAGTTTTGTCACTGGCAGGTTGTGGTTCTGTGTTTGACCTCCCTGGGTTAGAGGAGGAAGCTTCAGTTATAGGTCCTACTGAAAATAAACAAAGTAACAACAGCAAGAAAGATTAGCAGTAGGTAATTAACTAACTGTACCTCTTTGCCCACCATGATAAGAGGAAATTTATAGTTCATGTGAAAAAGATAATGCCTTCATAAAAACAAAAGTACTGTGGTTGTTGTTAAGATTACTTCAATAAAACTTTTCTTCTTCTTCTTCACCATGGCATTTACAAAACATTGGGGTGCTCTATTAATTTGTGAGTAACTGTCGTTAAATCAGTGTAGTTGCAGAGTTTCATATTGCCAAAGCCTCTATGAAAAGCAATACCTTTTTGTAATATATAAGCGTTGTGAAGTCTCATCTTCCACTGTGGAACGGGACAACTTGCAAATCAGCAAAACTTTTCAGAAGGACAAAGATGAATTTTTATTCCACAGATGTTTTGGTCTGAGGGGGACAAGTTCCTCCACCCCCCAGTGTGTTCCTCCATAAAGATTTCCCACAACCAAGCTGTCCAGCAAACTTGAAAGCAGGAGGCAAAATAGTGGTAAAACTAGCCTTCAAGTTTTAAAGCAAGTATTTTTCTAGTATAGCTTTATGCTGCTATTTAAAAACTTGCTCCTGTATTTATCGCCTTCAGAGTGAGTTCTCTAACATGCTGCAGTGTGATAGGATGTTGTCTTCAACTTTTTAAAAAAAGTTTCAATGTTAAAACTTAGCACAAGTGCATCAGGGGATCTGTCTGGCTGTCAGTTTTCCAAAACAACTCAATTTTGAAGTCAGTGGGGATATCTGCTGAACAAGGAGTGGCACAACATGGCCCAGGGCTACTAAGTTGCTTACTTGATAAATGTTATGGGAAATGTGTTCTGATTATTGCACACTCTGGCTTTTTGCTGAGTGGCTTATTGCCAGGGATACTATCCATTAAGTTCTGGTAAATGGCTTCTCCATGAATGTGTTTTTTTCTGCCCGAGTGGTACCAGTTGAGAAGAGGGAGGGGAATGTAGTCTGACAGCTGTCCCTCTTGTGGACCAGCTGGTACTTCTTCAGCAACTGCAGAACACCAGAGAGAAGGGTCAAGAGTCCATAAAAGAGGTAGCTTGTCACACTTGGCATTTTAGGCCAGATACTCAAGGGGATATATTAGTGCCAGTTGACTGACTTTGAAAGAAATCAGCTGGTTTACTGTGTCTAAGGTCTTTCATCTTTTTAGATACTTCCAATCTGGACATAGTTTGTGATGTTTTGTTCATCATAAGTTTGTTCAACTTTGGTGGTTTTTTTTTTCTCTTTTGTTCATCACTATCAAGTTTTGATAGTAAAGTAGTAAGGATTCTTTTAGTCCTGGAGGATTCCAGGTAAGACCTGGAAGACTGAAGCTATTTATATATAATTACTTTCGGCCTCAGTGAAACGGCCCATGTGTGAGCATCTACACACTGGTAGTGTTGCCAAGCAGGTCTAGCAAACGTGCTACTGAGTTTTGAATTACAGTTTAGGCAGTACAAAGATTAAGATAATTCTTAATATTTTGGCCAACTTCTGGAACTAGGTGTAGCTTTAATATCTAATTCCTGCTAATTACTTATTAGCAAAAGGTGAACATACTTCCCAATGAAAGTCAGGTATGGAAGAAATTCCACTGAAGTTATTTGGTAAGCTCTAGATGAGAAAGTCCTGGAGGTGAAAATACTTGGAATCCAGAGATGTATTCAAGGAAAGCAATATAGCGCAAATTTCCCCTGTTCTTACTCTTTCCAAGACGTGTTTATAACCACTGTTGAAGAAAGGCAAATTCAGTCTCACCATTCATATATTTTTAATAGATCTCCTCCTCCTTCTGCAATTTTTAACTTTTCCCTGCTCTGGCTCTCCATATCACAGCTGAACAGAGTGACATCTAAAGCAAAGTTGCTCTTACCAAAGTTACAGTTTTGTGCGAGTACTGGAGTTAGTTTTCAGGCGTAATGAATTAGAGAAGGGGAGCTGGGTCCTATCTGCATAGATGACACTGATACACGTGATCTCACACACAGCTACAGCATAAGCCTGATGTAAGGACAGACTCTGCAAAAAGAAAAGCAAAGAAAAGGATCAAATTTTAAATTATATTTGGATCTTCTGATGCAACACTGTAGGACAACTGCAGATGTTCACTTTGCTGGGACTTATGCGTATCAGTGGTTCTTGGACCTTAAGGAATTTGGTCTGCGCAGGAGGTCTTACTTTGAGCTAGTTGGAAAAACTGAAAATCAATTCTTTTTTTATTTTTTGTACGACATAATTTTTGAGGATGCTTTTGTTATGAAGTGCTCTCAGGTACAAGACAGATTTCTGATTGCACATGTGAACAGGACAGATTAAAACAACTTTGTGTCTTGAGTCGCTACTTGAGATGCAGATTGTCTAAATGCAAGTCAGTGGTGTTTTTCATGTGAAGTAGGGGTGTTGCCCATGTCTCTGTCACCTAGTAGGGAGGTCTCACCCTTTGCTGTAAAAGCTCATACTTTTTTTTCAAATGAAAATACATTTTACATTTCATGCTAAATCAAGACACACACACCCCCTGCAATGACCTGACTTCTCTGTCCTCATCTGCTCTTCCCATTTTCAGTGAAATGTCTTTCTTGCTTTCTGACCAGCTGTGGCTAGCCGTGATATTCATTAGAGATTAGTAAAGCTGGAAAGATACTTACATCAGCTTATGCTGTATGAAAACTAGGTTGGCAGGTTTCATAACTTCTCCCTGACACCTGAATGACTGCTCTGATTATTTCCACATAGTGATCAACATAGCAAGGCAGCAGCTTGGATGTGTGTGCTTGTTCCTGCGTTCACAAACTCAGCCTCATGTTTCTGTTTCTTCATGTATCTGCTAAGTTCATATTCAGTTGTTTCAGCTCCTTTCAACAAGAATATCTTCTTTCTCAGTCACCTTTTCAGTGCCAATAGCAATGGGATTTTCATCTTGGGTTTCTATGTGCTACTGCATTCAAGTAATAAAGAGAATCTGTTCTTTTTGCCCTTGACACTTGTTTTACAAAGGGATACACAAGAAGTAACCAGAGCCAGCTGTTCTTCTGATGTAAATAGGCAGAGCTTTATTGCCACCAGTAGAGTTATGCCCAGTTTTACAATCTCATGGCATGCCATAAATGTTTTTGCCCTCTGAACCGATATATTTGGAAGCATTTTCCTGCATTCTAATCTGTGCTGTAGAAGGAGAATGTTTCCAAGTGTTACTTTCTAAGCAGCTAATCACTTGCCCAGCTTCCCAGACTTTTGCTTTTGACTTCTTCATGACTGACGAAGATAGTTTTAGTCTGGAAGATAAGGTTTTTCTACTGTGATGTATATGGGGAAAACAGCTTTTTTTTTTTTTTTTTTTTTAAATCTAGGCGGACTGGGACCTGCAAATGTTTCACTATATAAAAGTATCAGATGAGGATGGGTAATTGCGTGAGTGCAAACTTGAGTAACTCATTAAATATACTAGAAATGTGAAAGTAGTCTCTTGATTTGACATGAAGTTGAGATTAGTTAAAAAATAAAAGCAGCTGCTTTGCCGTCATAAACAAAGAATTCAACACTTTCCCTTATCCTCTTTCCAAGCTGCTGCTTAGTCTTATCTTTTAATTAAACCTGAACTCTAAAATACATGTGTCTAGCATGCCAGTTTATTAAATGAAATATCAATAGGCAAACAGTATTCTCAGCAATTACCATTCTGTACAGAGGTTTCTGGTGTGGTTTTTTTTTCTTATGGAATGCACACATTAAAGATCCCAGTTTTGTTGCAACTCAGAGTTTAAAGTCATTGATTAGAAAGAAACAGAAAGTGTTGTGCTGGAAACTTTTTTTAGCTTTCACTAGCTTTATGAAAATAAAAAACCACAAGACCACAGCCAACCACTTTAATTTTCTGTTAAACAGAGACATGACTCCTAAGAAATGGAAAACAAAACCATCTCTACTTCTGATGAGTCCTTGATAAGGAATTCATAACATCTTTGTTCTTTCAGAAGGGAAAACTTGATCTGATAAATCTTCCCGAATTCCCTAATAATTTTTCCTTTTTAAAACATTTTCACAAATTGAGTCTCATGGGGGAGTTGGAGGTGAAACCCTGACTACAGTGAATCTGGTGGGAGCTTTGCCATTTATTGAAGGCCAGTTTTCACAGGGTTCCTCAGATGGGATAGAATGAAATCATAAATCACCCCTGTAATTACTGTGCAAGCACACAGCTTTGATCTAGATGTAGTTATTAAATCAGGGAATGGAAGTAAACCCCCATGACTTAAATGAGCAGGCCCACTGCACTAGAACCCAATTCAAAATACTGAATATCAAAGAATGTGATTTCTGGCTGCAGTGACTAAAACCCACATCATTTGGGCATGTTCCAGCCCAGCAAAGGACTTTTCTGTTCTAAAATAAGAAACAGTGTTGGGACCACCGATATTCTTGACATTAAATGTACACTTTGCTAGATTTAATCTCAAGTACTTATAAATAATAAATTACCAAGCAACCAAGATTAGTCCCCAAATAACTGGATGGCCAAAGAAATAGCTGATTATATATATATAAAAAAATTGAAATTGGTGTCCAAACCCCTAGACTACCAACAGAAAAAATTTCTTTATTAAGAACTCCAGTGACCTGAAATACTTTCACCACCTTGAAAATATTAGCAATAAAACCCACCATTTTCATCAAATATACATGATGACTGCTCCTTCGTTTCTGTTCGATACAGCATTACGTTGCAGTTTTGTGCACATTAATAATACAGCGCAGTTGTAATGTTATAATGACTTATAACCTAGAGTAAACATAGTATATTGATCTAATATAGAACGATGTGGTAAGCAACGAGGCTAAAACAAGCATCGAAGAAGGAATTCATGATGGAAGCAAACAAGATTGTTTCCAGTAACTCTGTGCAAACATTAGGAAGGCAGTTAATTGGCAAAATGAATTGGAATTAATTATGCATGAATCTTGTGGCAACTGCAGCAGCACTCAACTCATTAAGAAATCATAGTTTGGAACAGAGGATGCCATATCCTGACTGCATTATATCATAAATGTGCTTATGGTCAGTTTTCAGAGGATTGCAAGGTCCATAGCTAGCTTTATAGAGTACACTGTCATTAGGAGAAATATCTGGGATTTCTGAATCACTGATGATGCTTTTCAAGAACCCTTGGGAACTTGTGAATTCCCTGACAGATGAGCAGGGACAATACGCTGTCTTTAAAAAGAGAAAAGGGGTAAGGCTGGAGAAATAAGATCCCTGGGAAGACTTAAAAACAAATAGCTAATCAATCTACATTAAAAAAATTCAGGATATAAGAAAATGATGCAAAGTGCTATTAGAAGTTTTTCCAGAAAAGATTCTGTCAAAGCAATTTAATTTCCTTCCTTGAAAAGGCAACTCGTGTAATATCTAGAAGGACAGAAAACTAAGTCTGAATTTTGGTATTGCTTTTTGACACTGCTCAACATGATGTTAAAAAATACGGTCTAGCTTTAACAATTGTAAAGGAGGATGCGCAACATGGATCAGAAATTTCCCACTTTAGCTAGTGTGAAGTACTAGGCTTCACCTGGGATATCACTTTTTAAGGAAGGGGCAGATAAGCAGCATAACAGGCCACCAAAAAAGATAAAAAGTTTAGAAAGAAAAGTTAAAGAAAAACATAGAATGTTCACTGTACAGGACGATGTTACACTAGGGAAGGGGAGCAGCTTGCTGCGTTATTAATTGATGGCAAACCCCCAAAAGTATATTCATTTACATCAAATGAGGTTTACACTGGGTGTTAAGAAAATCTTCCAGAATGTTATGGAGGAGGAAGTGTTGGGATGAGATACATGGTAATGTTCAGAGATTCGTGGAGTCACAGGATAGTTCAGGCGGGAAGGGCGCTTAGGAGGCTGTTTGTTCCAACTCCCCACTCAGATCCAACAGGACAGGTTGCCTAAGTGAAGTCCTGATGATTTCCGGTGATAGAGATACCACAGCCTCTCTGGGAACCTGTTCATGTGTTTTACCACCCACATAGTGGGATCCTTTTTCCTTGTAGATTACTGGAACTTCCCATGTTGCAGCTTGTGTCCATTGGCCCTTGTTCTATTATTCTGTGTCTCCAAACAGAGCCTGGATCTGTCTTCTCTGTGTCAGACTGCTAGTAAGCTGAACGGTTTTTCAGTTTCCACTGTTTCCACTATTACAAATACTGTGAACAGGTTTGATAAACATCATCTGGAAAATGCTGGAATTTCCCTCAGTACATGCGTAGGATGAAATGAGAGTAAGTTCGTTGTCATTCTGTGCTTTTGAGCTCCTAACTTTCTAGAATTCTTTGGAATATACAGAAGCATGCCATTTAGCAAATTACTGTATGTATCTATCTAGGCACTGTGTGTAACAACGGGTAATAACGCATTTCAGTTGTTTCAACCACGTTCTTCTTGTGGTTAAATGTTTGAATCCCAAATGTTTCAGATTTCTTTTTTTTCTCTCCAAAAACTCCCAAGATGCATTTATGATGAGAAAAGAGTTTGTGGTCTAGTTTTCTCTGGAATAGGGGCTTTGTAGTGAATAATTTTTAGTCTGGGGAGGGGGAGTGCCTAATTTTATTTCCAGTAAACAGATTGAGAAATGTTTAGTTCCAGAGGCAAGAGGTGACTGGTTGGTATTATATGAAGGGTTGATGAAAGGAAGAATACTTCAGAAATACCTACCTTATTTTTCAAGCAGCATTTGTCAGGCATGAACCATGTGAGAAAGCTTGGGAGATACAGAAGGAAATGTTGTAAATTAAAATTACCAGGACAATGTTTAAACCCCGCATGGTTTGAAGAAGGCTTAATAGAAGATGCTGAATCTTCTGCAATTGTGGGTTTAGAAAGGATCTGAGATGAAAATTTGCACTATCAAGTAATTTAAGAGGGAAAAAAAAGAAGTAAAAGTTGATACATACATTCTGTAGATGATTGCAGAAAAAATAAAGCAGAAAACTGAGCACTCTAAAATGAGAAAGAAAAATGATAAGGCGAAAGCAAACAATCCAAATGGTGAAAGAAGTTCTAATCAGCTCTATGTGTTCATTTTCAATAAAAATGTCTAATAAGGGCATAGAATTGAAATCAGAAAAGTTCTGCTGGAAGCAAGAAAATAACTAGCAACAAGAATTAGATGAGAAACAGTAAAGAGTAAACAAAACTATGTTTGATGAGAATGTTACAAAACAAATGATAAACATGCAGATTCATGCAATATACACAAACAATATGAAAATAACGAGGATAAGAGGTCTGAATTTCAGAAGTTATATTTTTAATTTTTGTGGGATCCAAGGGAGCTGCTTAATGCTCTTGAAAAAGTAGATTTGATAGCCAGATAAAAGAAGAGCTGGAAAATGATTGTGAAACTACCTTAATAGTGAATTATTCTAGAAAATATTCAACCAGAATAAGGAAAGTTGAAAATATTATGTGCTATTCAACCAATATTTATATTAAAAATGCTGATGCAAAAAGCTTGTAGGCATTTGTTTAAGAACTAACAGCAATCAAACGTCACTCCCTTCTTCCATAGTGTTTGTGCATATCTTCAATGTTATCATTAGCTTAGAGAGAAGAGTGTGGATATTGGAGGAAAATGGACATGGTTGGGCTTGGGTCTTTATTCAGTTCCTACCTAAGCATAGAACTTATTAAAGCCAAAGGGAGCTTGCCTGTTTCAAACATAAATTTTTTATTATCTACTAGATAGGTTAATGAGCACTCCATAATTTCATTCTCTATTGAAAAAAAATGTTTTCTGGAATACTTTCTCTGAAGTCAGCAGTTACAAGTCTTTTTTTAATTATTTTATTTCAAATAATAAGAAAAATAGGCCATTTCTGGGTTGTTTTTAACATCCCGCCATACTGCTGAAATCCTGCCATCTCAATCTTACAGCTAGGGAGTTAGCAGTGTTGTCCTTTTTGGTCTCAGGAACTTGGTTAAGTAATTATTGGTCTCTTCTTACAGTCCTGCTGGCCTATGTCTTGCCAAATCACTCACCCGTTTTATTCTGCAAGGATGTCTGTCTGATCCATGAAGCATCTTTCCATGTTATGGGTAGATGAGCTGTGATAATGGTACTTTTCTGACACTGAAGGCAAAATGTAAAGCAAACGCTGCTTTTCAATTTTGGTTGACCAGATTTCATGATGGGGCCTTTAATGACCCAGAAGTATCTTGCCTTCAGGCCAGCACATGAAGGTTGGGTGAAATATTGAGGAAAGAAGGAAAAGTCTTGTAGATACCATTAGGATATTACACAGTGTTTGCGATATCCTTTTCTATCTGATCTTTCTACACAGTCTGTCCTGCTTAATTTTTTGGAAAGAAATGTGCTCAGTCCCATTTTCAAGATAATGTTTTGGAGTACATCAATTACCATGATTATGCTGAAATGAATTTGTAGTTCAACGAAATGTATTATCTCTCTCTTCCAGGGTTGGATTACCTTTCCTGGGAAAAGAACAAATAGCTGCAAATGTAATGTCTGTTAATCATGATAATATATAAATTGAACAGCTTGCCAGGATTATATTTATTATTTTGCTCTGCAGCCATAGTAGATATCTCTTTTAGCTTTCCTTCACAGATGTGTGTTCCTTCAGCCGATTTCAAAATAAGAATTATAAACTATTCCTGTACGCAGTGTCGCTTCTGCAGTCTAGAGAAGACATTCATGATTTGTTGTGTGAAAAATGAAGAAACAGAAAATCTTTAACTGTGTTTTAGACAATAGTACCACTACAGCTGTGGACATGTTTGAGTCCTCTGCTCACTAGGACCGGCACACCACATAAAATACAGACCAATTTTTCCAATGTCACTAGCCCTACGGCCACATTCCTATTGAACTTCACCAATAATTCTTGGAGAAGACTTGACCCAAACTGTAAGGTGTTTGAAATCCTTCTCCTTACAGTCTTTGTCTTTCAAAACGTGCCTGTAGGAGAAGGTGGTAATACAGCAGATGGTCACTGTCTAACTGTACTGCTCAGCCTGCAGCAAATCTAATATTGGTTGTACCCTCTGCTTGATGATGGGTTTTTTTGAGAGGAGGAAATTCACCTTCCCTCTTGCTGAAAGCATTCTAATTAAATATTAATTGGGCTAGAGAGTGTGCCCACAGGCAATTAAAATTAATGGTTAAAGCACCCATGGGCAAAAATTTCAGTGTGGGTTATGCTGAATATTTGGAAGTATTCAGTGGGGTCAAAACTGGAGCTGAATTCGCTAAGGTAATTTGCTCCTTCTTGTGCTTGTGCTGTCTGTGTCCTCTCTCTCTCTCTGTGGTTATTGACACAGGGCAGAAAACCGAGAATGGCTTCAGCATGGACTGCAGGGGAGCTTGACCCTTAGAGCTGGCTAGCTAGGAAATTCTAAAGGTCATCGGGAATTCAAAACAAGTGGAGTTTTTCTCCTCATTAATTAATTTGCCTTTGGAGTCCATGTATGATCTTCATGTCCATAACAAGCCAGTTGCACTGGAAGCATGCAAAAAGCGTAACTCTGAGAATGATCTTTGAACAGCTTGAAAAAAATAGGGGTGTAAAACAACACACAATGAGTTAGTTCCTTGTCAAAAATTAATGCAAAGCATTAGACCTGGCACTTGCTACTGTCATCCAAGAAAGGGAGAAGAAAACAAGCATAAATTAAGCAAGAAGAAAATAAGCATAAATTTAAAATAATAATAAAAAATTCTGCTTGTAAAAGTGACTTTTCCAACTGTCTCCCTTGTCTGGAGGCAACATTGAGAAAAACACAGGTGTTCTGTCTTCAATATGGTGACCATGGGGCAGATGTAATTTCTTCACCAAAACAAGATCCCTATCATGGGCCAAGAAAAAAACAAGTCTGTAGAAAGGTCTTAGAGCTGCGTGAGCCAAAGTAAAGCTGAATGCATGCAAAGCAGTCTTGTTGGTTTGTTTTGTTTATTTTGTTTGTTTTTTGTTGTTATTAATAGTAGTTTGAGTTTGCTAGGCTTGAAAGCCTGAAGCAATGTCAGCTTTAAAGTGGTTTTATTGGGCCTCACAAATTTTAAATAAGTTCAGATATGAAAGAGAGTGAAGAATTATTCCTCAAATAACAGTGTAAAAGCACTATGATCTAGATGAGATGTGAGATATTATCTCTTATCGTAAAAGAGAAGTAACTTTTAGCAGATGTAATAAATCCAGGAGATTTAATTATTTATGAGATTTGTTTGGTGAATAATTTGCTTCTAAGCTGTGTTGCTATATCACTTGTTGTTCACAGTTTCTCAGCTACCTCTGTGTTCTCTAAAACCCTCTCTAAAACCTTGTTAATGTCACGCTTTTGTGGCTGCTGGACTTTTTCCTTTTGCTGTCACTGTAACCTGCTCTCCAGTTTCTGGCTAACCTGCCTGAGACTAAATGGGAGAAATCTGAATGCTGGTTTAAGAATTTGCATTTGACTGGGGATGCAAATTGCCTGTGATTATAATTGAGGGGTGTGTCAAGGGAAGAAGCACTGGTCTCGTCATGAGTTAATGCAGTGTGTCCAAGAGTGTTAGCAGCAGTGGACTGATCTGAATACTCCTGTAGTAGGATGATCCTGGGTTTGTTTTTGTTTTTTTAAATGAAAATAATGATTGTTCAGACCTGTAGACTCATTACTGATCTTTTTCTTTTTGCATTCAGGAAAAAGCCACCACCTTTTATTATCACACTCATTTTTGCAGACATTTACTGTACTGTTTTCCAAGAGGAAAACAAACAAAGAAACAAAAATACTAGCAACACAGAAACAAAAATAATTAATCTAATATGCTATGT
Organism: Falco naumanni; assembly: GCF_017639655.2. NCBI lineage: Eukaryota > Metazoa > Chordata > Aves > Falconiformes > Falconidae > Falco > Falco naumanni. Next base: position 10,082,920 of record NC_054065.1, read on the forward strand.
GTAAGAGGCTTCCCAACAGACTGGCACTCTCCTGTGCCGTTACAAGTTCACCTGTCTGGGGCTATGTAGAGCATTTACGTAAAAGGGAATTACAGTGATAGTGTGCTGTACCTCTCACTGCCTCAAAGTCCATTGAATCTAATGGGACACTTTCTGAAGGCTTCAGTGGTATTTTGAAGACGTTTTTCCACACACTTTTGAGTGTAATAGATGTATGTGGGTGCTCATGAATATCCATCCCCTAGACATTCTGACACAGACTTCCCTCAGGCTGTAATACCGGAGGATCTTGGAAGTGATTTTAAGTTCTTTACTCAGCCAAATGCAGAAAATTCACGAGGTTCAGGAGTTTGTTCCTCCAATTTTCACAAACGTTGGTAGTTCTATCGTGGGCTGCATACTGCAATTTACTGATTATATCAAAGGAACTGAAGTGCTAATCCCAGGTGAGCTGCTGACTGTGTAATGAGAGGCTTCTAACGTCTTTCAAAGTTACTGAAGCAGGTGTTGTGAGGGATAAGAACATCAGACTAAAGCAAGAAAATCATCACAGAAGCTTTGCTTCTGTAGAAGCAGATTTCCTTATGCCATCCAAGTTACCATGTGGCTTTACATAATTTTGTTGTTTTTAAAATCAATCTCCTGCTCCCACAAAGTTCCAGACCACAAAGCCAGAAAGTGAAATACACAGATCAAAAAAATTACAATAGCAGTGGCAGATCAGTTATCAACCTCTCTTTTGAAACTCCTAACCGGGGCTCTAACCTTTGTGTTGGCTTTTACGAGACAGACAAGTGTGTAGATGGAGGTCATCCATGCATTTCATGTGGATCACTGAATAATGATCACAGGGTAGCAACTTTCTTTTTGAATCAGTAATGCAGAGGTGAAAAGCACCGTCTTTCATTATTAATGCCACGTGCACTCCAGGTCTTTGCTTTCACTTCTTCATCCTACTGTTTCTATGAACCCTTAAGAACCTGGTTACTTTTAGGGTTGAGTAGGCTGCTTTTTCTGACCTTCAAAATGGATTGTGAACCTGAAACGTTGTCTGTTCACGGTTGCAAAAGGGATGCATCTGGAAGAATTTGTTATGTATGAAAAATACTTTTAGAGGAGCAAAAGAAATGAGTGTGTAAGAAGAAAGGGAATAAACTGTAGTCTTCATAATATGATAAGAAATGGTAGAGTAATGAAAACAAGTAAATAAAATCACTGTGAAAATCAGAACAGTAAATAACAAAGCTTCTTTCCAAAGAGATATGGTTTTTTTTTATTCCAAAGGATACATAAAATGTTTTCTTATTATCTAAGTTCACCTTTCTTCTCCATTTTATGACATGAGAAGAAGGAAGAAAGAAAGGAAAAAGGAAGCAAACAGCTCTTTCAAAGCACAATGATGGAATATGCCATTTCAGAGAGTCAACAAAATGCTCAGAACTGGATACTGTTGTGTGATATACACTCCAGAGTATTTGATATCTGGCAAGCTTAATTCTCAAGTGACCATCCAGTGGACCAAGAAATCAGGCTGCAGTAAGTGAATTCTCATGTAATCCTCACATGGGCTTTTAAAGATTGGTGCTGAGACAAAAATATAAAAATCAAATTATAACTGGACAACAACTAGGGCTTGTTGGTGCCATTTAGTGATTAGGCTGGATTAGTTTTCAGTTCAGGAAGCCCCACCTGTCCTTATGTTGCCTTCAAATAATGACAGCGTATGCTTACAGAACTCACTGGTGATGCCGTAAAGTGAAGCAATGTCCTTATTGTAATTCATGGGAATTTTTCCAAGAGAACGTCTATCCAATTTTAAGTTTCCCTTTAGGAAGACTGGTATAAAGACAGCAACTCCTGGGATGTTGTTTCTTGAACCTGAAACCCTCTCCCTGTTGGCTGAATCCACTTACTGAGCTTCACACATCTTTAACCATTTCTTTTGAGGCAACCAGAAGACCTTTCATCTTGGTGTTTGAGAGCTGTGTTTGGCATCATACCTTTCTGTCTGACATTTAAATGGACTGTGAGACTAAATCTGTCTGTATTAAATCTATTTGGTTTTGGTTGGGTTTTTTTTAATACCTTCCTGCCATAACAGTTAGCCAGATGTGCTGCTTGATCATATTTACTAACTAATTTTATAAAGATAGCATAATAGAATTTTTTTTCTAATATGAATCTACTCATGCTGTGAAAGGTACTTTTGGCTGTGCTTTATTAAGCCCAAGTTGTATTGCTGCTCAAGTTGCAAGGTGCTCCAGGTGTTCAGAAGCCTTGAGAGCTGAGCCTCTAATGAATTTTGAGGCATCCCCAGAATTCATGAAGTGAAGTTCCCTATGTACATCAAGTCATCACACAAAATTACTCTTGCTGCTTCCCAGGGGTAACAGAGCTCTGCAGTTCTAAAGCTGAGTCTCACTGGAGGAACTGAGACCATGGGCAGTTGGGTAATGGTGAGGAAAAGGTCACTCTGCATCCAGGGGACTGGGCTTCCCTCAGAATTTTGTGCCGAGGTCGGTGTGCTGCCAGAGTTCAGTGTGGGCTTTTCAGTGCCAGTCAGCGCACATTTTGGGCCAGCTGCCCTCTGCACAGAGGTCAGCGTGCACACAGCAGTCCCTGGAGCATCACAACATGTTAACCTGCTGCAAAACTGCTGCTCTAACGAGCTCTCGGGGCCAGCGGAACTGCACTGCCCTTGTTATTGACTCTTAATCCTCACCCAAAATCTGATATTTAAAAAAAAAAAAGTTTTCCTAGAGACTTTGTGCCATAAGATAACCAGAAACAAGAGCTCTTTTCTAAGGTGTGTCCTCAGAAGAGTAAATATTTCCCTTCATATTTTATTAAATAAGTATATAACATATTTGACTAGTGAAAATGAATGAACTTTATAGAATCTAATAACTGAGCCGATGACTCAAATATAAAGTTCTTTTGACCCATGGAGAAAAGAAGTTCCAATATAACAATAACAATAAAAACAAAAGAGCAGTAATAGTACCTCCACCAATAACGATAGAAAATAAACCGATAATAACTTTTCCCTAAAACATATTAAAGATCATAAATATATTTTTAACGATTTGTGCTCACTTTAATATTTAGTCTTACACAAAACCATAAATTTCATCTGCTGGAATACACACCTCAGCAGTATATGTTACCAAGGGCATATGTTTGTTTTTCCACTCCTTGACATTTTTATTTGAAGGGTGGGTTTCTACTATTGGTGTGTAAACACAGGCGAGCAATTTGTCTACCTCATACACCTCAATAGTCGGTCAGCGTGGGACCAGCATGGGATTTTCTGGTTTACAGAATCACCTTGAGGTATTCTCAATCAAACATGATCAATCAATCATCAAGTAATACTTTCAAAGTTTTAGGCAACCTCACTTTGTTCCTGTCTCCCACCAGTGCTCACAGCAAGGCACTGTCACCAAGGGCCTTTTTGCAGAATAAACTGAAAGCTGAAAACTTGGTTTCTTCAAATCTTTCTAATCAGGGCAGTGCCATATACTTATTAGTAGCCATTAACTTTCAAGGGTAGAAAGCATAATTTATTTTTTTTAATCTCTTATTATCATTAAAGCTTCAATAACTTTTGAAAAACAACCTAGCTTACAACTGTACTCTTTTAAAATTTAAAAAGAGAAGATTATGTAATGTGGAGAAAACAATCAGTAAATCCAGAGTGGCTCCCCTGGTGTGCCTTGGCTGTATTTCTCCTGCTCTTTCAGATTTTACAGAAGAATGACTAAAATTCTGCTCTTCCCAGGACCCTCATTAATTTTATAAGCCACCAGGGTCCATTCTCCAGTTCCCTGCGTTTTGCAGAAAGGTGACCCATGGGCCAGCCCATGCTCTGTGCCTGAGAGCGCATGTTTGTGACCGCTCAGGAGCACAGAGGTTTGTCTCTTTCCCCTCCCCAGGAGCCTGAGTCTGGCCATGACAGTGGCTGTCACGGGTAGGAGGGAGTTCCAGCTCAAAATGGAGATGTTTTTAGATGTAAAGTAAATGACATATATGGCAGAAGGCAAAAATTAGCCGCTCCTGGAATCTCACTGCCTCTGTTGCCTACTCTGATATTTTTCCACAGACCTTCTTTGACCTTAGATCTCAGACCTGTATTTTTTTACTGTGTACGTAACTTGAAATTTGTATAGCCCTCTGTCGGATCACACCCCTGGTTTCCTCGAAACTGGAGCAAAATGTTCACAACGCACTGAAAGGTGCTTCTTACAGGTTTCTTACCAGACACTGCTGGGTGTGCTGGATGTCTGCAAGAGAGGAATAGGTGGAAGGGAACATGCCAGCCTCTCCTCCTAGTTCATCTGCTGTGGACTGCAGCTGCTGCGCGGAGAGAAGGAGGGGGACCAAAGTCTGCCTGTGCCAGGGAGCCTCTCCGGGTCCCTCAGGGGGATGGAAGCTGCAGACACAGAGAGAGCAGTGTGCTGGGTCTGTGCTGGTGCCTGGGGTAGCCCTGTCAAATGCAGGCATGGGGAGAAGATGAAATGAGGCAAACTGACTATAGCTTAATGGTTAGGGTGTTGTGCTGGAGGAAGCTGACCCAAGGTTCTAATTTCCGTTTTTATTTTTAACCCAGTAATTGTCTCATGTCAAAGCATGTGCGCCTCAGGGAATGGGGTTTGAAACTCCAGCTCCACCCCTTGTAATTGCTGTTCCTCTTACTCCATGATTTCTGCACCGCTTGGATGCACAATGGCCTGCTGAGGTGCTGCTTAGAGTCCTTTCTAGGGGCAGGAGAAGAGGTGGGGTACGGCCAGTCCCCTCAGAGAATCATCTCCTTGCCCAGAATTATAAGTATGTATATTGTAATGCAGAAGCACACCTGTGTGTGCATGAAGAGAGGATGGAGGGAAAAGATGTGCTGCTGCTGTCATCCTCTTTTTTTCTTTTTTCTCTTTTTTTTTTTTTTTTTTTATAAGGGAAACCATCACTCCTCCATTTAATGCCTGCACACAGATGAGCTTTGAGCAGACTGGATACCGAGTGTACTCTTTTAGGAAACTGTCCCTCACATCTTTGATTTTTCAGCCATCATTTATTTTAAGGGTTTTCCTTTATTTCATTCACATGAGTAAGAGGAAAGCTTAATCAAGAGCTTTGCAGAGCAACACAGAGCAACACACAGCAATGTTACTGTTAATTAAACTTGCTTCAGAATTTGAGCTGGAGAAGCTTAACCACAAAGGCTAACCACAAACTGAGGAAAGAAAAGTTAACCTACTGCACTGAATAACACACACGTGGCTGTGCCTGCGAGCTTATGTCTACACTTACTATAATATGATGTTATACAATATTTCAACTTTGCACTTTTAACACAGGTAAGGAAATGGCACTTGAGGAAGCTTTTGAAAAGTCTCTGATTCAAGTCATAGAACCACACAAGGTTTTGGGTTGGAAGGGACCTTAAAGATCACCTAGTTCCACCCCCCCTGCCAGGGGCAGGGACACCCCCCACCAGCCCAGGCTGCTCCCAGCCCCATCCAGCCTGGCCTTGAACGCTGCCAGGGATGGGGCAGCCACAGCTTCTCTGGGCAACCTGTGCTGGTGCCTCACCACCCTCACAGTAAAGAACGTCTTCCCTACGTCCAGTCTAAGCCCAGCTTTTTCTGGTTTAAAAATGTTTCCTGTTTAAAAATGCTTCCAGTATATAGGCACTACTTTGTTTTATTGCAAAGGCTGAGTGAGTACTGTGTTCATGGTATGGCTTAAAGCATGGTAGGAAGCCAGCTGCTTCTGGGTGGATCGAAGTTTTCTGAGATGACTTACACACTGTTGGGAAATTTCACCGAGGCTCAGCAGCCTCTGAATAGTGGGACATGGTGGCGACGAAGCTTTGGTGTACTGTGAGCTCTGAAAGCCTGAGCAAACTGTATGAGGGAAGCTTAGAGCTGAGTGCAGGACCTAGAAGGAATAAGATAGGTTTCCAGTCAGGTTACGACAAGGGCTGGGTGCGGGTTTCAGAGAAGTAAGGAGGTGGAAAGATACCTAAAAACAAGGACATGAGAGGTGAAGATTTAATCTCTCTTTCACAGAAAAATCCCTACACTGGTGCATGCAGACAGATGGACACAGCTTAGAGCTGGATGCTGCGGACAGTCTTGTGTGCGCTCACTTTCTCAGGAGAGAATTCTGTGTGATGAAGCTGGAAATCTTTGTAGAGAAATCTGTTTCATTTTTCATCACTTTCTTGTTCAAGATTGAGTGCTGTGTATGCAAATAAGCATGTTACATTTTTGCAGTGCCTGCTGAAGCAAAGGACCATATGTTTATTCACAAACTGCGACTTTTAACTACCACTTACAAAAAAAACCCACAAACCGTATCTGAAGTGTATTTTTAGTGATGTTTTTCTGTAACTAAAAGAAATGCAACCAGAATTGCTATATATGGTCAGTGTTCTGAGTATTTAATGATGATAATACCCCATAAATTTATAGCTGGCTACACATTGATTGCATTATGTGTGATACCTGGAATTTATTGGCCAGTAGCAGGGGCTGTGAAACAGAGCTGTCATGGTCTCAGGTTGAATCTAGCTATTAATGTATTTTTAGTGTCTCAGATTACCTCCCTGCTGGGACTATGAGCATGACAGTGACTGTGATGGTTACATTCTATCAACAAGTTAGGTACATGCCCTCAAGAGAAGAAAAAGCTTTGCACTTTCTTTCAGGAGTGGAGAATGATTTTACATGGACCAGTAAAGATAGCAACAGTTGCCATAGGGCTTACAGTAATTTATGCAGAAGTTTCCCAATTGCTTATGTTGGGCTGTCAGGTAGAAGATGACGACGTGTAAAAATAATTCTAGCTCAGCTCCTAAGAGCAAAACTCCTGAAACTTTTTTAGTCAATAAAAAATGCACAAATACAGAAAATGACAAGGTGACTGTTGCAGCAGCAGCAACAGTGCAGTAAAGGTACTGGCTGAAATAGCTTGATTTTGTCAGCTGTAGTCAGTGGAATAGCTCACTTGATTGTATCAGCAAATTGAATAGCATTTTGTTCCAAGATTCACCATTAAGTAAAATAATATATCCTACCAGTTCAGAAGCTTCATAGGTTGTCAAAAATATATTGGCTAGTGTACTAGTGGAGAAAAAAGTTACAGCTTTGGTTTTCCCATCATTGGTGACATTTATACATTACATAAAAACTGCCTGGTGGCAATTTTCAAGTTCTTCAAAGATGATAAAGATAGGAATGATGGAGAGTCACTTTCAGTGTCTCAAGACTAGTTGTATTTCTTCCACAATCGGCTTTGTGGTACAGACTTAAAATTAGAATAGTCTGGTTTTGTATGACCTGAAATTTATTGCATAATGAATTCATTGAAGGGTCAGTTACAATAAAAAATTGATGAAAAGTCCACAAAAGTTAATTCTTCTCTATCTGAAAAGATACTATGGCAAAGCCAAAAAGGTGGTAATAGTTTTCTGGGTCATATACATCAGCTTCAATGACTTGATCTCACAATTTTGCCTTAACTGAAGAAGATTACCTTTACTTGATTCAGCCACTTTCTTTGAAAAATGTTGGCTTTTCAGGAAATTGCAAGCATTTTCAATGATCAATAAGCTGGATATGGTGCTCTTTGGTAAGAATTATTGTTTACTAAAAAAATCAGTAGAGCACCTGCACTTGCTTCAGAAGTATTAGTAGTCTAATGGTCTAGCTTCAAATCTTAGTTCTTACAGTCCTTTTAAAACACACAGAATTTATTAAGTCCTTTCCTACCTTGTAATGAGCAGTGGGAAAAATTTCTTCCTTGTCTAAACACAGTACCAAGCCTTCCAAGTATTGATTTTGTTGAAGATGTTTCAAATTAAAGTTTTTCAGTTGTACACCTTGAGTTTTGAAACAGATTTCAAAAGAAAGACTGCCTTCTTCATCCTATTATTTCTGGCAGTCTTTGCTTTCAGAGGATTCTCACCTCCCTTTTGGTGAATAAGCATTGACAGTGTCAAAATCTTTACAAAAGTGAGCCCTGAATGAGTGTCAAGGTTGAGGGTTTTTTTTCTTTCCTTTTTTTTTTTTTTTTTTTCCTCAGGACCTGGATGACATTTGCCGAGCTGATGGTGTAGTGAAGACAGAATGACTCCCGGTGCTCTCTCCAAGGGGAAATTGGCTTTGGAACTGTCGTACTCGGTATGCTCGATTGCAATGACAGTCTTTGAGAACCATTAAACTATTTGCTCAGAAGAGCTGACTGGCCTCCAAAGTTTACTGTGACCCCAAGTGCCTGGAAGATGTCACTAAGGGCTTTTCCATCTTTGCAGTGCACAGTGAAAAGCAGCTTTCCTCTGCGCAGGTATTTCTGTGCACACCCATCCCAGACTCACAGTGTGCGGGAACTGGTCCACAGCTGCTTGCAGCACCAAATTGCATAGCAAAGGTGAAAAATTCATAATAAGTTTTAGCCTTGATAGTTTTCTACTGGTTAGTGTATAGGTGACAGTTGTTCATTATGCCTTTCTTACTGAAGATTCAAGTTAGATTTACTGCAGCTAGTGTCAGATGCAGCTGGCTCTTGTGAAAGGGGGTTTCTGTTTAAAAACCATTCCTTTTCAGTCCATAAAGTACCAGAATTCCCCCCCGCCACGTTTTTCAAAATCCCCACATTTCTATTCTGTGGTTTTGTTTTACATAGTGTTTTGGAAATGGATTGCAAAACAGATTAAGAAGTCCCAGGCAAGAAAAGCTTGGACCCCTTTGGACCCCTCCACCAAACAGAACAAATCCTGATATTTCCTGAACGGCTCCCTCTCTGATGTATAATACGCTTTGCATTTGCAGACAGATGTGTTACATGTTTATTTTAAAAAAATTATTTTGGTCTCTGAAACCATGGAGGAAATGCGAAGATGTTACCGCACACCTCCTGTCTTCCCTGCTTCTGCATTATCCTACTGTAGAGCAGCTAAAGATCTTTTGTGAGTTTTTTTGGGGGGTTTCAGAAATGCTTCTTTTTCTGTTTCGATCCTTGATTACAATTAATTGAAATAAATCATGGGCCCAGTGGCTACATCTGTGCTGATAAGTAACATTAGGCCAGGGACTGTGTTTTGGCTGTCAGGCCAAATGACACAAACCACATCCAAACTCCAAGCACTTGACCTTGTGCCTCCACTGGGTCCCATGTGGCTGTAAGGCAAAACTGTTATTTTGTTTATGTTTTCTTTCAGTTTAAAGTGTTTGAAATAGTGTGGTGATTATGTAGTAGCCTTTCAGAACAGTACTTTTATAGCTTGAACCTGAAATTTTGCTACGTGCCTTTGGGTGTTGCGCGAAGACAGCTGGGGACTTTGAAGATACGAAGCCAGAAAGCAGTGTTGGGATAGTGCTTAGCTGGGATTTCACCCTGGTTAACACAAAGAGTATTCTAAGGGAGATTGAAGCTGGCAAGGAGTCTTGGTGGTATTTTCAAAAAACCTCTACCAGTTTCGCAGAAGCAAAAAAGACTAGTTATCATGCATTGAGCGCAGACTGGCAAATAAACTGAAATGCAATGATTTCAATTCCCAATCAATGCAAGGCTAATAAAAGGGATGCCAAACAGCAATGAGGAAGACATCGTAGGAATTGGAAGATACGTCCTGGATGTATTTGTGTTTTTTTTCTGCAGCCTAAATAGAACACTCTGCCCTCACAAATTTCCAAGGGCTTGAAGACAGGTTTGTCTATTCAACAAGCACCATTAATAAGTACAGCTGACCCTTATTCATTTATTCCTTCTGCCTTAGGCAAAGTATAGTCTTTCTTAGTAAACTGATGTCTTTAATCTTCTCCTGTAGACTATCTCCAGCCTGAGCTATGAGGCCATAATTCTGATGATCCTTCATGGGTATTGGTCACATCTGATTTTAGTAGGAGACATAAACCTTAACCAGAGATAGGGAGGAATCAAAAACATTTGGATTGGCTGTCTACAACGAGCTGGAAGTCCAATATTTGTCTTCATGAAGTTGAAAACTTAATGTCACTGTATTTTTCCAGCCTCTTGAAAGCAAATTCTAATCTCCCTCAGACCTACGCAGCTCAGTTAATTTCAGTGGAGTTGAAGGGATTTTTACAGAGTTAATTTTGCTTGCTTTCCTCTCTTTGTCTGTTTACAACTACAGAAAACTCTGGTCCATAGCCCTCAGCTATAGGCTGGTCTGAAACAAAAAAGAATGGAGAAAGAACAAAAGAGAATGTCAGCCTGGAAGGACACTAATTACATTCTTTTCACTGGACTTTACTTGCAGTCCTTTCAAACAGCAACAAAAGTTTCTGTATTCAAGGTACTGAGCCTGATCCCTGTCTCGTACAGTACACTAATGAAAATGAAGAGGAATTCTATTGATTCCAGTGCAGTTAAATCAATGTAAGAGAAATTTAAATTGGGCCCTTTGTAGGCATGATATAAGGCTACAACCTGTCAGGCATTTATGTAGTCCAACAGCATTCTGTGTAGTACAGAATAAATAAATGCAGTAGATCCCTATCCCAACCTATGTCGAGGCAATTGCTGGGAAATTAGCATTCAAGAAATTCCTCATAGCATGAAATCATTCAGAAGCTACGCAGGGGTGAGAAAGTGATTATATGTATTATTAACTCAGAGTACATTATATCACATGAGAAAATTCAAGAATATTTTTTTTATATTATTCCAGACAAATGTGGTTTAAAATGAGCAATGAAATGCATAAGAAGAAATATAGTTGAGATGAAACAGAGACTATGACTTTTATCTTTTCCCCTTGCAACCACTCACTTTTCCAGGTCAGTGAATTCTCATCATCCCTTGCTAGCAGGTGGAAATGAGATTAACATCTGGAAGAAAGACAATCTTGAAGGTGTTTCCTTCCATCTGATACTGCTAATGAGACTCCTGGACTCGGCCAGGGTGCTAGGGACTGCACGTGTGTAGTAGAAGATGCTCTCTGTGGTTTTCACTGTAGATTTTCTATCATGTTTGGAGTTCCACCCTGTAGTATGCTTTATGTAGGAATAAGTTTTATATATGCCACAAAATGGCCTCTTAAGACATCTGGCATGAGTTTGTAAAGGATCTCTTTGTGCAAGAAATGCCTTTTTTCATGAGTAATTTAGGAACCAGAAACAAAAAAAAAATGTGCCTTTGAATACAGAACAATGAGAAATTTTCTCCAGTTCGACAAAAGAAAGATAGCTTTTGTGACGTAACGATCCGACTCCTTTCCCTAAACAATCTAAAGCCTGAGGGAGGCGGGGGGCTGGTGCCAAGAAGTGCTCAACTTTCCCAAATATATCAGGTGATATATCAAGAAATACTATATTTGCCCACTAAAATGATCTGTAAAAAAACAACCATGCAACCAAGCAACACCCCCCTCCCTCCATTTTATTTCCTAAATTTATAGTGAATGTTTTAATTTCTTTTATTAAAAATGACTTTTCATTTGGAGTGTTAACTGAGGTTTTAAACCATTCAGGAACATTTTAAATGGCTGGAATTGGAAAGAATGGATCCTCTTCAAAGGAAAGATTTAATTTTTATCACCCAAATAATATGTATTTACTTGCCAGCTCACCTGCAGTTTAAAAAAATCTCATTTTTTGCCTCATGGTTCATTTTTGTCTTAATTCCTCAATAAGCAGAAAAATCCGTAATTTCCTGAAGTGTTATTTTTAACACACTTTCCTATGTCTCTCTGTAGCCCTTCCTCTGTGTTCAGAGGCTAGGAATTACAGCTGTTTTCCGCAGGCTGTTTCCACATCCCTGGGTAATGTAGTCTATCACTAGCTCTGCACATTCCCTCACTGAAATATGCAGAAGAGCTTTCTGTGAGACGCTTCTTTTTCTACTTTTCTGTGTCTCTACTGTGTTCACCTTTCCCGTTAGCCCACCCTGATGGTCCCACTAAACTCCATACCAAAGCTACCTTTGATTTCAAAAGGACCAGGGTCTGGCTAATGATTAACACGGTCTGATCAGCCTGATGCTGTGGAGCAATATGGTGCTAAATGTACAGGCTGGAAATAAACTCCTCTTCAGCAGGATGGCATTGTACAGTCACTATCATATCACCAATCAGAACTCATTAAGAAGGGAGTGAATTTGTCAGCTTTTCTCCTTTTGTTGCCATTGCGCTATTTGCTGTCAGTGGTGGCCTGCCTACCAGCTGAATAAATGCTGAAAAACAAAGTCTGATGAAACTGTGAAGTCAAATGCAGATTTTCAGCCACACCAGTTGTATTAACATCTGTGGGGGTTGCACAATTGAATACCCGTTATACCAGGCTATAATATAAGCCTCAGGGACTGTTTCTGTGTTCTTTTTGCTACAGCCATTATCATTAAAAAAGGAATCGCACCAGCTACTTTTGGATCAGGCTGTAGGATTTCATGCAGGAACTGAAGCAACGGAGACCTGCCACAGCAACAGGAGGCTGAGAATGAAGGGACGAAGGTTTTATACCTAGCTCAGCCATGGCTCCTTGTGAGGTCTTAGGCAACGCTTAGCAATCTCTGTGGACTCCAGGTTTTATATCTAAAATCATGTTTCTGTTTGCAAAGTGTTTTGAGGTATGTGAGGCTACCCAGCATGAGGCACTGGGATAGTACAAGATGTCCCACTGTTGTTAATGATCAAAATATCATGTGAAAATTGGTGGCAGACAGTATTCAGAAACGGGCACGAGGGAAGTAATGGGACAAGAAAAAGAAGAAATGGAGAAAATAGTTGGGGGTAAAAAAATCAGTGTGCTTAGGGGACAGCGTAAGCCTTGCAGAATCTCATTTAAGTCAGTTCGACTATCTTCAAAGAGAAATTTTCATTCAGCCTTGAAAGCACCTTTTCTGATTGAAGGTCTTCATATTTACTAATTTTTTAGTGAAACATGTCTTGGATTGTCTAGTAAGTGCAATTTCTCTTTGTTCTGAGTGAGCTTACGTTTCAAGAGATCCTCAGCTCTTGAGAAAATGAAGTTACCTCCATTTATAAGTATTAAGGATCCAAACAGTCTGATCTAGTTCCTTTTATTTTTATAAATGTTCTTCCAGCATCACCACCACTACTTATAACAGTGTTTAATGACACCATCATAGCAGCAAAATAAATACCTGTTATTTATTCCTACCTTCAAAAAACTTCTTTCATATGAAAAATGTATTCCTCTGTGAAAAAATATTTTTTTTTTGCTTTGTAGTATGGTTTTACAAGTGGGTATAATTTGGGAAAATATTATTAACGTATTGGAAGGTAATTTTTTGATACTTTACCAAAATCTTGACTTCTTAACTTGAGCCTTTGTCTATTTCAGCAAAATAAGAACATTATTTTTTTTTTTTTCATTAAACCTGAAGGGTTTAAGATGATCTAATCCATGCCATATAGAGAAAGCTAATCGATGGTTTTGCTTTTGGAAATAAGAATCATGAATCCATACTTTTGCCCTGGATGGAAGATTAATGATGTTAAATGGTCAAAAGCCAGAAAATTAAATAAACCACCAGGCCTGTAGGCTATAAAGAAGCTTGGTAGAGTCACTGAAATCAGAAAGAAAACTCTATTTATTGTTCACAAAATGTGTTAAGAAATTGCTTAAAGTGACATTAACGTGATAGTAGTACCATTACTTATCATATAACTCCTCCAAGAGTTTTCTGCTTCTGTGGACTTCTTCCCCTGAAATCTAAACCCAGGGGAACATATAATGATGAATATGGTTTTCTTGCTACTGGCAACATTATTACTGTATTATCCTCCAGATAGTAGGAAATTGTTGCCTAGTGGGATAGCTTCTAGCCCGTTACTTAACTTGGCTTAGCTGAAGAGCATACTCACCTAGGGCCGGTCTGCCAGCTTGTATCTAGTGAGGAGTGGGTGTGAGGAGATGGTCTTGTTGGCTTGGTAGAAGTTACTCTGAATCTGGTGTTCATGTTTGGACATAGGGTGTAGTGGTAGATGGTCTGGTGCCTCTCCAGGATCAAATCCTGAGAAATGGGTTCAGAGAGATTAGGAAGGGGAAAAGAATCAAAAATACCTCAGATGCAGATCCTTTTATGGAGTGAGCCCCAAAATCTTGTACTTGGGAAGAGTCTGAAAGTAGACATCTAAGAAGGAAATGCTCTTCTATCTCTACATGCAACTGAGCTGTAATAGTCTGGTTTGGAAGTGGTAAAGACATTTCTTTCTTTCCATTACATGAAATCACACACCCCCCCCCCCCCCCCCCCCCCGATATATTTGCACCTTCTACAAAGGATTCTGGTATTGGAGTGATCCATAATGAGTAACTCCTTCAAGCCTTTGTTCTGGGCAGTTGTGGGACAAAAGGATTAGGCAAGGAGAACAGACTTTCAGATGAAATCTTAGTGGGATCTTCTTGTTTTAGTCGTGATGAAGAGCTGCCCAACATTAATCTGGAGGCCAAAGAAGCAGCAACAGAAATTACTGACCTACTCAACACCGCTGTGTCCATCTAGGTCCTGTAAGATGGTAATGCCCAGTGCCTTTAGCTCTGAGTTTTATTTTGGGGAAATTCTCTAAAACATCAGTGAATTCTGATCACAACAGTCTTGGTGGTGTACTCCAAATCTCTCTTGAAAAAAAGAAAAAGAAGGGTACTGGAGGACTTTAAATAGCTCTCAGCACTCCCTTAAAAGAAATAAAAAGCCTGGGTTGTCATGAGTAAGGACAATAACTTTTATTGTCTCTATTGTTAGCATTATTTTCATCACTAAGAATATTACAAATACATAGTTATATTAGCTTATGCGTTACTTTAACTAGAATTCACCCAACAATAATACTTCCCTGGTTTTAAAACTAAAAACTATATCAATATTGTATGACCTTTGCAGCACCCTAAGCAATCAACTCTTTGAACTTCTTTGAAATTTGTCTTCTGAAAAAGGTTTTCTTGTGTTTCTGTTTGATTTATTTAACTTCTCTTTAGAGTACCTTCTGTTCCTCTCCTACCCTCTGAAGTTGCATCCAGCAGATTCATCTGTGCTGACGACATACTTCCCTGGAATCTTTCCATCCTGAACCAAGTAAGATACCTTGCTTTCTCTTCTCCTAAAATAAATAATATGATTATTCAGGGTGATACATGTTTTGGCCCCGTCAATATGAGTAACAGGTTCTTAGCCCTATTCAAGATTCGAGCATTGATTTATAATGGGATAATATATTCCTGCAGGAGCAGGATTCCTGCTGTTTTGAAAACATCTTAAATATTTAGCTTTGACAGAAAGTCATATAATGAAAAATCAGGGCAATACTATATCAACGTAGACTATTACATAGCAAGGATTTGTTCAATAAATTAAACATTAAATTTGTTTAACTAGCTGTCAAACAGCTTAAACATTTTCAGGTATACGTAGCATGGGCTTTTATTAATAAATTGAAATTTAGTAGGTCACACAGATTCTGACCTTGTGGTTTTCCAAACAATGTGGTGGATATGTCAGATTCCTGAACGAAGTACACATCCTCATATGAGCATGAGGAAATGTTCATTCCTTGTTTCATGTCCAGAGGTAATAGTGGCCTTTCAGATTCATATCATCTCTTAAACTGCTACAAATCTGCTCATTGCAGAATTAGATATAGTAACAGAGATTTCAGTCAAACCATCTTGCTCTGCAGAACTTTTCAGGGCAGCTTATTAAAAATAACTAATGGTATCAAGTAAGTCCACCTTTATCTCAGTTCACTGAAGAAACTGTTATTTTCTAATTTCCTTGTCAAAAAGATTTCTTTACGTAATTGATTTAGATGTTATTCTTTTTTTTTTTTTTTAATCTGTCCTCTTAATTTTTTAAGTTCTTCATCTTGATGCTTCCAGCTGAATTACCTTCTTCAGGGAAGAAATGATGGATGAATTCCACATGCGCTCTGTCTGTAGTAGTAGATCTTCCTGTAAAATCATCTTGTCTCATGTTCTGTTTTTCACCACAATATTTTACTCCCTTCAAATGTGACTAACCCATCCTAGCTTTATGAACTGCAAATCTCTTTCTCTGCTCTCTCTCCTCTTGAAAACATACTTAGCCACATTTGATTTAAGAGCAACGGTGGTTACAGATTTGAGGGTCTTCAGTGGCAATAAATAACTTTCTAATTAGATGTCTGGAAGAACCCCATAGAAATACAGTAAAATACTTTTATTTTGAAGTTTGTATTCTAATTGGGGAAAAAGCCTTAAACTTATTACTGTGTTAGGGTTCAACTAGAAAATTTCACCCAACCATCTAATTTATTATAATGCATTTCATGCAAATTTTTTGTCTCAAAATTGGGTAGGTGAACCCTGAGGGAAAATGGGTATGCAATCCAGAATACAGAAAAAACTGGGAAGGAAAGCAAACTTTATTATGATCGCTGCCTTCTTTATTCATCACCTGCCTCCCTTAAGTTATGTTACTAGTCAAAGAAAGTGGAACAGAGTTACAGAAACTTTCTCTTTACAGACTGCTGAGGAAGTGAGGCAGGACACTGCAGTACTAGAAGCCTAGTAAAGGACTGTGTAAAAGTGAGCTGCAATACTGGGGACCTTTTCTAAGATACCCATTTTGCATTTTTGCAAATGATAGCATTGTATGTAGTCAGCCTGCAATTAAAATACACATTGATAGAAGAAATTTCCCTTCTTGGTTAGCCCAGATTACCCAGTTTGCCTCATTAGGGGCTAATGAAATCAACTTTTTATGTGTTAATAGAAAGACTTTGGTAACTGCATAATGTTTTTAAAAACAGTTATAATCCTTTTGCTTGGTATCAGCTGTAGATAACAGATGTTGAAGGCATAACATTTACAGTGCCCTTTTGTAGTTATAAGTTATCTGTAAAGGTCAATGGAAATTACCACATCATCACTGCCCTCTTTGCCATTAGCAGCATTATAATTTTTTCCATCATCCAATTGTTTCTAGACAAACTATATCTGAGTTAAAGTCCCATCATGATAGGCAGGGTGCATGCTTACCATGACATGAAAACCACAACTTACATGATATTGCATTACGATATCACAGCTCAAAGGATGCTGTAAAAACAGGACAAAACCAATTTGAAAATAATTTCTCCCACCAAAATCAACTTCCTTTGTCATTCAGACCACTGCCAAGATCCTCAGATCAGCACAGATTGATAATTTAAAGAAACATTAACTTAACTCTCAATAGAATTTCTCAGGCCATTCAAGTTAAGCGTGCCCAAACACCTCTTTAACAAGATGTTGAGGATGGGTAAAACAAAGAAAAGGGAAGGATTCATGCAATGATCTAGTTCTTGCAGACAGCAATTATTTTCACATTTCATATTTGTAATATGAATATGAACAGATTAACGATCCATCACTTATTTGGCACCAGAGTTTGCATGTAATCTATTTATTTTCTGTAGGAGTGACACTAGCATTCCACTAACCTTAATTGCAACATGCACAACCATTGACAGGTAGGGATTTATCAACTGTATAAAATATCTTCATGGTATCCTGAGGGAATTACTTACTTACTTTGACATAGAAAACAGACAAAATCTTTCCAGTCTACTTTTCTGTTTCTCTGTGATTCACCCTTGCGGTCACGTGAAGTCTGTGAATTTCATACAATTTTCTGAATTTCTCCTAGCACAAATATTGTTTTTATTATTATTTTTATTTAGAACAGAGTAGAATAACCTTAATTCATTGAGGTACTTAGAGTATGATTATATCCCTGCTAAGTTTCTTTGATGGGAAAACATCTGGGAAGACCTCAGGGAAAGCAGAAAAAGGAGCATTTACACTCTTATGGAAATGATGAGGAAGGCAGGTTTTCTTATTTGCTGGAAAAATATTTTGCTCATCACCTGTAGCTAAAACATTGTTTCTGGGAGTGGCTAAAAGACAGAGAGAAACAGTGACAACCACTGGGCAGTCACAGCAGCTTCTGCGGAGGCTGGTGGCATGGGGCAGTGGGGTTTAGCTCCTGAAAGTGCTGGACTGAAAGCAGGTGAGTCCTCCAGTGCTTGGCTGGCAGCTCGACTCTGCAAGTGCCCTTCAGTAGCATACACGCTCTTCTGCAAAGGACAACCTTTTCATTGTATGTTATACCTGAAGGTGTGCCAATTTCCCTGCAGTGTCATGCTCGCCTCTTCTTGTTCTATTAATAACACATAATTCCATGGCAGCAAACATTATGCAGTGAATGAGGGAAATTTGCTGGCCCTTCAAATTACAGTGTCTATATAACTATGATAAAAAGCTCTTCAGCCAAAGGAATAGTACTACAAAATCAGACCAACAGAGAAAATTAGGATAGGAGAGTAGAACAGAAAAGAAGGGAATTTTGGATAAATATCTTTAATAAAGTAAATGTAATTGTGTTTTTCAATAAAAATGACAGATGGTCAAATCTAGCCAGGAGGGATTGAAGAAAGTTAAAAGAGTACAAGCTGCACTGGCAGCTTGCAGTTCTTTGAGCTCAAAGCCTGTGTGCATTCAGCAGTGCAGAAACTCTCCTTATGTGTTAAAGAAGATGAACTCATCATGCCTGAATTAACCCTGGAAGCAGATATGTGAACCGCAGAGCCCAAGAATAACTAGCTGCCAACAAAGGCATATTTACACCACTGTTCAAAGCTCTTTGGACTCTTGTGGACAGCAAGTATCCCAAAACAGAGGTAAACTGGTAAAGTCTCCAAACATCTCATTTTGGGGAGCCATGCAAGCTCCACGGACACCTCTATGTACTGGTGCAGAACAGCCCTGGCTTCTCCACTACCCACTCCCTGTGTGTACTTGATGTAAAATTAAAAGTTAGACAGCTGATAGGATTGTATTGCCTAAGAACAACATTAACCTTGAATTTTCTACCAGTTGCTATCTAAGACACGGTCTTACAGGAGACCAATATCAGTGATCCACAGTCTTACAGGAGACCAATACCAGTGATGCCGGTGGAGGCTTGCCCGCAGTCTGACTGCCTGTAGCATAGTTCAGTTACTTACTAATGTTCAGCTTATCTTTTCTGTTAGAAAATACCCTGTGCATGCATATGCAGCATAGAGGCTGCTACTGAGGGCAACAGACCTCAGATCAGAGCAAGACTTGAAGCAAATAGATGCACAACCCTCTTCTTGGGTCCATTGGTTACAGTCTGCTTTTTTGTCACGGCACTTGCTTTCAGCTCCTGTGTGCCAAGTGCTTATGATTTTCCTACTCTAGCAGGAGTAAATAGGGTCTTCAGTTTACTAAATGTCTGTGACAAATTCGATAGGATGTTCTCCTTTTCACTATAGCATGCAGTTTGCAGATGTGCAGTAATGCTAAGGGCTTGTGGACAAGGGACAAAGCAATGTTCACTGTGTACCATCAGTCATGTACTCTATTAGCTAGTACCTTTCAGGAAAGAGGGATGCTGCTGTTTCTTATATTCTTATGTAAATATTGGGGGGATTTAAATCTAAATGTGAATTTTCTAAGTAGCCTACAAATGTCTAATGCATCACATAAACACTATGTATTTTAGATACTTGAAATATGGATCTGTATTCAAGGAATAGAAATCACAGTAACTAATTAAGTGTAAGTAACACAGCTTGAACTGAACCCAGTATTACATACAGATAGAATATTGACATTGAACAAGAATATTCAGTCCACAGATTCTGGGGAAAAAACCCAAAGGAAAACCTCAAGGAAATTATTAACCTGCCTCAAATGATATAAGAGGTTGGATTTACCAAATAAGTTATCTGTTGTAACTTACTCAGCTTTAGTTTATATATAGTTTAGTGTAGCAGATATGATAAGGATGCAAGAGTGATACTTTTGCAGACAGCAACTGCAGCGTGAAAGGATGAAGCCCACCATGCCCACCACTGGTGCAAATGCCATTTAGATATCATCCGCTAGGTTTATTCTGCTGTTTCATGTGAACAAGCAAGTGGAAAAAAGATGTTTTTGTAGGAAAAACTTCTTTTTTAAAAAGGTGATGGGGAAACTGATGATTTTCTTCCCCAAAAAAGATGTTGGTGTGTTGCATTGGTAATGGTCTTATGAGCTATGTGCCACAATTAGTCATATTTCTGTGACACACACATTGGAGTTTGGGAATATTAGATTATGTGACTAAAGGATAATCACATAGAATGCGAACACTTCATGAGGATCAGAGAGCTAGGATAGATGGAGGAACACTAGTAGCCAAACGAAGGAAAATGGGACACCTCCAAGCACAACATTTTCTTCAGCTCGGCACGCACAGTATTTCCTCTTGGGGCAAGAAAGGAGTGAACTAGGGACTTTCAAAGTAGGTTTCAAAAAGCAGCATATTCATCCTGTAGGTCAAAGCATTACATCTCAAACATTAAAAAGGAAAAGCCTTGCAAACCGGTGTCCTACTTTCTGAGTTAATCAGACATTACCTATCAGTTGTGTGGAATCCTGGGAAGTACAGATGCAAGTCTGTCAGATTTCCAGTTTTTGGCTTTGTATTTCTTTCATCCTTTGCTTTCTTGGTTGGTACCAGAATAAGCTGGTATAAATTCTCTCTGGAGAGTGAGGCTTTCTCTTGAAAGCTGTTTGGTATTCCTGTAGTTTTGCATCAGGGAAGCAGGAACACATATGTGCACAACATTTAGAGTATTGATCCAAAAGACTTTCTGAATGTTCTGTGCGTCCACAGTGCTTGCCATATCTCCCTGCATAATAAGCTTTGAAGTTCACATGTTTCCAAGAACTCACATCTGTCACATTGCTTTTTTCCTCATCTCCTGCATGACCAATGTAAAGGCTTTCAATCACTTGCTACGCATTCAAGGCTGGCAACCAAACTTCAGCACCACAAGTCTGATATCTGTACGCACCAGATGGCAAAATCTTTGAACAGTCAATTTTATTTCCTGACCATTTGGGAGCATTAAGAACTCTCGTGGGGAAATAAATTGTTGTACGCTAAAAGCAACATATAAAATCTGGGCAAATGCATAAATGACCACTTAATTAAATCAAAACAAGCATTTTCCTACTACATGCCATGGGGAAAGTGCTTTCCAATTCAGATGAGCTTTTAAAACATACTATGACATGTTTAATTCAAAGCAATACTGTATGTTTTATTTTTCAGAATGCTTGCTTTTATAAAAGGAGCGTGCAGAAAGAGACATTGCTTGCTCATATTTGGAGGGAAAATTGAGCCCCACAGGCTTGCTGGCATAACACATAAACCAGTGCATTTTATATCACCAGGACTACGTTGCTTTTACACATCTGTATAAGGTAGAAGGAGGAAAGTGGGGAAGAAGTGGGGGTAGGTCAAGCACAGGTAGAAGGTGAGCCAGTACATCAGACTTTCAGACTCAGGCAACAGGGAGATAATGTTGTTACTACAATGCCCAGCACCAAAGAAAGTCTTTGGGCTTTTTCCGCATGCCATTATCTGATATTTTCTTTTTTTTGGAGAGAGAGTATGTATGCTTTTCAGTGCTTGAAAAAATGATGAAAAGTAACTATCACTGAGCACAGATTCCACTTTGAATCAGGATTCATGTTGCATTTACCTGCATAGGGAATACTTAGACACTGAACTGAGGCAGTTGTGAGCAATTTTAGCATAAATAATTTGAAAGATAACAGATAAGGTTGAGAGAGACTATGCCTTTGGGCCTCCACAAGACCAGGGAATGTTTACAATCTTGAAGACTTATCTGAAACCCAAAGATTTGGTGTGAAGTCCTCGCCCTCACGGAATTCCATGGAATTTTTTCTGTTTACTTTGGTAAGTCTTAGATTTTTATTTTCCTGAGGACTTAATGCATAAAATTCAACATGTGAAACAAGCAGATATTTCCTGCTTTGAAATAGTAAAATAAAATGGAAGTGATTACAGATCTGAGCGTGACCAGCACACACTGCAAAAATAATTCATGTGACATGCTTATTGATGTGCTGAGAAGGGAAGGATTTTGTATTTTTGATCTTACCTTGATTATTGCTGTGTAAAGAGAAAGGGTGAATAAAAAGCTACCCACCCCCACATCCCAACACTATTATTTGAAATAACTATGATACAGTTCCTATGATCCTTCAAATAATTGAAATGGTGTCTTTCCATGTCTTTGAATGGCACAGGCTTTTGAAAGCCTCTGACAAATATATGAATTGAAGGTAATTAAACAAATCTGTGACTGTTGGAAACTGCAGACATTACTTCCTTAGCGGGGAGTAGTTCTGAACACAGGAGGAGAAAACTAAAGATATCTCAAAGTATGTTTATATTAAATACGTGGTGATATACTTAGACTGTTAAAAAGACAGGGCTGTTTTCAAAATGTATTTACTTAGCAAGGCCCTATAGGATGATGTCAGGAGACCCGAAAGGGCTGTTTCCATTTGTTTTACTTTGCCATCTCTCTCTTTTCACTGCAGTCCCCAGAAGGGCAGTTTGATTTTGGTGACAAGGCTGCCTTCGAGTCAGCCAGAGCCAGCAGACCGCCTTTCAGGAAAAATTCAGATTGATCCTCTCTGTGCTCAGCAGGGCTGGCTGCCTCTGGGGTGTGGTGAAGGTATTTGTATTTGTTTTACTATACTGGAGGGAACTGAAATAACTCTTCCAAGCCAAAGCTCCATTTTTTCCCAAGAATATCAGTGCGCAGAAAGGCTGACAAACCAAGGAAAGGGAGGAAGGAAGCATCCTCACATCCATGTGTTTCTCTGCAGTATTCAAACTCACATGTCTCTTATGACCCTTGTCCCTGTGGAGATCATAGTCAAGAAGAAAATTAATACTTTGGGGGCAGAATTAGCTTGCCATGCAACAACAGGGGCTGTGTTATTACCAGTTTTAAAACAACTCTGTAAATTAGTTTAGCATCATGAATGCCCAGGCCCTAAACCTTTATCCACATGACTTTCTGCAATATTTTTTTTTTCACCGTGGTCTGTGGTCCTACTGGACAGCAGGAGTGCTGGTACCCACTACTGTCCCATCAGTTCCTCATCTGAAATTACTGAAAGTGTGGGGCAGCTTTTGGAGGAAGATGGTAGGCTACTGATCATGGTACCTGCAAAGACAGACAGTTAATGGTTTAGCAAGGGATTTTCTGAGTCTGGCACTGCAACAGGTCCTCACAACTAAAACTGGAGCAATGGTAGCTCTAGTGGCATCCCTCCCTGACAGAAGATGTCTTGTAGCAGACTGAGCAAGGCAGGGGGAGCTGTCCCCATTGTTTTCCCCATCCTTCCCCCTCTGGATGGCCACTTGGGAGCTCAAGGCTAGTGGTATGCTCCTCTTGAGGTGCCTAATTCTCAGTGATGTCAACATAAAGGCCTGTTAATAAAAGCAGAATTCCAAATGGCACTGAAAATCTACTTCATCTGCAATCCTTGCATCACGTCAGATCATGGCTGTCTCTCTGTACAAAAATCAGCATCACAGCCTGACGTTCATCTTCATGTAGGTGTCTGCCTACATCAGCTGCCATTAGTTCTCTTCAAGCATTGTGGAAAGAAACAGGTACTTTCAGGCTAGGATTCATCTGATTTATTTTAGACATCCTTTTCAGGATGAAATTGAATCCAAAAGTACTTGTTTCACTCCAGTGATTATAAGAGGAGCTGAGGTGACTAACTCAGAAACTAACCTCTGTCTTGCCAGATACATTCCACCCAATGTTGTTTTTACGCTGAGCAACAGCAGGGATCACTGAGACTGTAATGGAAAGGTGAGTGGATTAGAAGTTTTCCTTGAGACTTGTTAGGATTGGTAAAAAAGGACCAGGAGAAATATTTGGATTCCTATCTCTCTCCCCTCGGTATCTCCAAAGCCCAGGTATTCTCATACAGAAACCTGTTGTTTTGGCTTCCTATTACCCTTGGACTCAGTGGAGGGTATACTTGACGCTAATGACAAAAACAGAAGAGAAAATGAGTATGTCACAAACAGGATTGATGCTAAATAAATAGTATTCCTCATTTATTGCAGCATCTTTTGAGACACTCCTTATATCTTCTTCCCATAGAACAGGACCTCAGAGGAGTATTTTTTTCATGGAGTCATTGCTGGTTTCAGACTGGTGTGCTGGGCTTTCCTTTGCTTTCTCCGTGTGACTTTTGTGAGAGAACTTTAATGATCCCTTCTGCCTTTGCAGTCTGTGAATAGTTATTTGACCGTGGAGGGAATCTGGGAATTCAGAGGTTCCTCAAATGACTGTACACAACATCACGTTTGGCCCCAGAGATGGGCAGATGAAGAGCAAAGTTGTTTTGATTGTAGCATCATAGAAAAATGGAGTAGTTGAGGTTGGAAGGGACCCCTGAGGGTCATTTAGTCCAACTCCCCTGATCAAGCAGGGTCACCTATACAGCCAATTGGACAGGTGTGTCCAGGTGGCTTTTGAACATCTCCAAGGATAGAGACTCCAACATCTACTGGGCAACCTGTGCCGCTGATCAGTCACCTTCACAGTGACTTCACAGAAAAAAAGTTTCCTGATAGTCAGATGGAGACTTCTGTGTTTTAGTTTGTGTCCACTGCCTCTGGTCCTGTCACGGGGTACCACTGAAAATAGCCTGGCTCCATCTTCTTTACATCCTCCCGTCAGATACTTGTATACATTAATGAGACAGGCTCCCCCCTGAGCCTTCTCTTCAGACTGAACAGTCCCAGGTCTCTCAGCTTTTCCTCACAGGAGAGATACCCCAGTCCCTTCATCATATTAGTGGCCTTTCAGTGGGCCCTGTCGTATGTCCATGTCTCCCTTGTGCAGGGGAACCCAGAGTGCCTTGAAGTCCTCAAGGTTTACAACAATTTATGCTGACACAGTTTGGGCATCTGGGTAAACTACTCATGTTGTCTTAATTTGATGACAAGATTTGATCATTTGCACTTAAGCCACTGGTGCTATTATTTGATTAAACATAATGTGAAATACATAGCGAGATTTTAAAGCTGGAAGGTGAGTTTGGGTTAAAAGCCTGACCATTTGGCTTTTTACGATCACTTTACACCTGACTGATAACAAAGGAGCTGCTGCAAGGCTGTGGCATTCTGATGTTGTGGTTTTTTTGTCCATGAAATGACTAGAGTAGGAGGAAAATGAAACAAACTTGCAGTGTCTGCTGCATCTGTGACCCCTGTCACTTTACTTATGGACCCCTGCTGAAATTTCTAACAACTTTTGTGCTCAAGAGAAGTGATCCTTCTTTCAACAATCAGACTTCTTTAGGCAAACAAAAACACTTGGTTTCCTTTTTTTTTTTTTTTTTTTTTTTTGCTAGACTGGGCTTTTCCTTTGTAATATAAATATGTATAAAATATAAATTTTCTAATATACTTGCGGAGCTGAAACTGCTTTATATCATCTCCAATTTTTTAGCTTTCCTGATAACACCTTTAACATAAAGATTGTGCAATGGCAGTATTTTATATGTTGCAGCTAGTGTGTAAGGGTATTATTAGGTGCAAGAGTAGTTCATAACTCTTGTGGGAGTTTTAAGATCCATTAATCCAATAGTTTCTGTATGGTATTAATACAGTACTACAAACATGCCATGTGGGCACTTCACCAAGAAGTCTACTTTCTTGAGATATTTAGCAGCTTGTTCTTTATAAGCAACTTTAGATACTGCTTGCTAATTAACCAGCAACATTCAAAGGGTCATCAACAATGACATTATTTGTAGCTAGTGCACTTTTGTTATTTATGTAAGGCTGTCACATGAATCAATTTGTATTCTTCTGTGACTCAGATACTGCTTTTTGCCACTTGTAAAAAATATATGAGAAAATGGTTTGCAGTCTTCTTGTATAAGCTGTTAGATATCCTGAGCTCCAGCATCTCTGTTCCAAAGGCAAGTAACATAAAAAGATCTTTTCTGTGCCTTGTTTTTCAGTACTTCTAACGATAATCATATTACCTGCTTAGAAGCAGGCATAAAGCATCCTGAATGGTTGGATCTGTTTCTATCAGGTATTAGTGAATGATTTATGGAAAGTATTTGGGACTACTATTTAAAAAAAAAACTTTCAAAATTTCAGAAGACAAACCCCGTTTCTTAGATTTTCCTTAAAAAAAAGTTGATAAGAAAGCCATGTCTTCATTTGTCCATTATCAGCTGACTCAAGGAATAACGAACTTGATGTGTCAGTAGACAGATACCTTGACCTATGAAATCGTAATTAGATTTTGTGATTATTGCTCCCTCCTGCATGGACTTGGCATGGTCAGCTTAGGCAAGGGTGATGAAAAAGAGGCAGATGAGAAAATGTAAAACCTTTTTTAAACTTACAGATATTTGTGCCTGAGTAGCTTCCATTATGTCAGCAGCAGTGCAGTTGCTCAGCTGTTGCAGTATGCCTTGTAATCAGTTACTTTTAAATACATGTCTGTAACACCGAACCATAGGAAAAGTTCGACATTGGACTCAGGATGCAGTAATGGTAACTGCAGTCAAAATAAATGCATAATAGTAATTTTCCTTCAGGGTCATTCAGATTTGACTTCCCATTTATGTCTCAAATACTTTTGAACCATTTATAAGGAATTTGATCTGTGGACAATGATTTGGTTTATCTGATAATAGACCTCATATAAGATATGTCAGTTGGAACTGGGGAACTGTTCAGTAATACAGCGGAGATTTTCAGACCTCTTAACAAACCATTAAGGTAATGCAGTTTTGCTGCATTAGGAGGGGTATTTTTGTTGCTTTGGACATATCCACAATTTCTTTTTTGAGCAAACCTTTTTTTTTTTTTTTAGTGGTATATTATATAGCCTGGGAGAAAAGCACCTGCTTGTTTGCAGAACAACTTAATCCAGTTTTCATCCTTCTTTAACATTTGCTAAGTAGAATTGAATAAATAGAGGCTTCATGACCTGTTGGCAAAGTGGAGCTTGCTTTAAAACAGGTAACTACTGCAATGAGGCCCTATACTGACCCTTTCGGGGGTGTGTGTGTGTACAGAACTGGACCTAGCACTCCAGATGTGTCTCATCGGGGATGAACAGAAAGGAAACATCACCTCCCTCAGCCTGCTGGCAACATTCATCCTGATGCAGCCCAGGATGCTGCTGGCCTCCTTTGCTGCAAGGGCTCATGCTGCTGACACACGGTCAGTGTGTTGTCTACCAAGACCCTCAAGTCCCTTTCTGCAGAGCTGCTTTTGGAGGCGATTAACCTTATAATGGCAAATTTGCTTTGGAAACTGTGGTTTAAACTCTAAGGCTGAGATCTGCATTAGGGCTGTATCAGTGCTGGGTGTTAGAGAAAAAAGCCTTTAGCGACCGAGCTGCAGAAGCTGGGGTCCGTGGCAGGGAGGCTGGCAGTGGGCATGCAGAATATTAAATGCCTTGGAATACCAGCAGCGTGTTTAGTGAGAGCTTGCCCTTATTAGATCTTTCAGCAGGAAGCTGCCTGCTCCATCTGACAGTGAAATGCTGGGGATCAGCTTGTGTCCTAACCCCCACTTTTCGTCTGCTCAAACTCCTTTCCTAGAGCCTCTTAAAGAAGGCAGGTGCCTACAGTTTTCTGAAAAACCTGAGCAATGGTCACTCTCTCCTTTTTTCCCTTAGCACCGTTGTTAGGGCCCTTATTTATTGAGTGTTTTGAAGTGTCAGCTTTAGGTCTTCCATTTGTTTGAGGGGGACGACTTCTCAGGAGAGTGCTCGGAAGTCAAATTACAAGATGAAGTTCTTGCACTTCACGTAACAGTACTAAATATTCACTGGGTACAAGAGAGCGGATGATTCTTCAGCTTTGTGAGTCATCTGGCAGGCAGAGGCTGGCACCTCACTTATAAAACCTTTCCCTCCTTTCTCATTCCCTTGTCTTTAATTATTTTATAACAAGAGTAAAAACTTCAGGAGAAAAGGTAGAGAAAACCCTTTCATCTTTTGAAAATTATGATGCTTTACCCAACTAATGGATGTAGGTCACATACTCTGCAAATTTCATCCATAAATCTGTTTGAAGAGACTATTTTTTACCACGCATTTGTACAGTAAAGTACATAGAAATTTGAGTTCGGATTATTTTAATTAGGAGTCCAAACTCTGCAGATTGCTACAGCAATGCAAATAGTGACCACTGCTTATGAAACATCTCAATTACTTTTATTTGAGTTGTGATGCTGTATTTCTCCCCACTGAATGGCAAACTGGACCCCTTGTCTCACGGTCAGGAGAAGAGAAAAAGCTTAGGAAAACAGTCTCCTCATTACAAAAGTCATCATGTGTCAGTGAGAAGGGCATGATGTCAGGATCAGAAATATGAGTAATAATAATAAATGAGTTAGGTGTACCATAGTCCAGAGATGGAAACTTAGCTAACAGTTGTCCTGAAAAGCACACAGTTAAAAACTGAACAAACGTGTGGCGTATTAGCCTCAACAGTGGTTTGACATTAGGCTAGTATAACATGTTAATTCTTGGTATATTGCTGCTAAAGTATTTTTATGTGTAACTGCATCCCTTTATCATAGCTGTTAGGGGTGAAATTCCAGGTTAAATCACGTCTTGCCTGCTCTAAGCTATCCACCACTTCCTAAATGCTTTTAAATATGCTGGAATGAAGATGTGTTTCTGGGGTCCAGCATCAAAGCGACTTCTTGAGGTGAGGGCAAAGCCTGTGCTGTGCAGAATGGGTGTCGTGTACCCTTCACAGGTCTCTACTGACCTGTGCCTGGGGTGGTGTTACAACACCTTGGAAGACAGCATTTCTGAAGAATTGCTCAGGTAACAAAGATATTGTGTTTACCATGACTAAGGTTTAATATGCCTCCGTTCTGTCATTTTATTTCCTTTTCCCTTATGTTTTGTTTTTGTCTGGGTCTTTTCTCTTACTGTGTTTCAGACAGATTCTTTCTTTTTTGCAATCGCAACCAGCAATTAAAGCCCTCATTGGCTTCCATTTTTGTTCAGCGAATCCATCGTCCTTCAGTTTATATGTGCAAATCCACTGTCTGCAAAATATAGCTGCTGTGACATCTGGGTAACCCTATCAGGAATGTAAATATGGTAATTAGAGTGAATTGAGGGACTAAAAGGTCATGTGAAATCTGCATGTGAAGAGAAGAATACTGTGACCCTATTTAAAAAAAAAATAATAAAAAAATTAAGTGATGTGGCTTTACACAGGCCATCCACTGAAAATATGGTAAGTACCTTTTTGAAGACTCTGGGCTCAAAGGTTCAGTAACAGATTTCTCTGGTCCTCGCCTGTGGACATATTGTGAGTTAGGCTGAGGTTGCCTCTTGTTTATTTATGCTATTTATTTGTGAGGTCTCTATCACCATGCCCACCTAGCTTTCTGTAAGAACAGGTCACAGTTTAAATCTCTGTGGTTTGCATGTGCCCTGTAGAAACCATTCTCACCTCTGTTGTGCCTATATATGCAAGGGCTCCTAAATCTTTAACTCCAAACCAACTCCTTAGTGCTAGCATGAATCTGTGTGTTTCAGTGGTCTTCAATTTCAGTTCACTGTTCTAGGCCCTGGTGAAGCTATTAAACAGCAGAAAATAGAAGATACCAAAATGTTTGTCATCTTGGTGACTTTCTGAGCACAGACTGCAAGAAACCCCATGAGCGTTTGGGCCAGTCTGATGATAATTGAAGGTCACTGTTTTATATCTTGAGAATTGAACAAGAATGCTATAATTGATCATTACCAAGTCTATTTCAAAAGTAGTGGCTGATGCAGGAATGAAATGTTATGGCCTGTAAGCTGCAGGGGGGCAGGTGAGATGATCATAGCTATTCTTTTTGATCTTCAGATCTATTATCTCAATATAGCAACTAAGTTCTGTATAATAGAATGGGCTGGCAGGAAATCTAACACATTACTGTACTGTATGTTTGGCATTCAGATGCTCTGGCCGTGGAGCAGACCTCTACTGTGTCTGCTCTACAAATTCAGAATAAAAAGACCAACCCAACCCAACTCATACAGACAGAAATTCGGCAAGTATAAACTGGAGTAGTCCCACTGATTTTTATGAATGTATGTTGGTTTACAGCAGGTGGGGACCATGGTCACAACAGATGTGAAGAAAAAGTAAAAAATAAGTGGTTAGACAAAGCAGGTCTCCAGGAGAAGCCCTCCAGTGGAAAGTTGATTTGCACCGTCACCCTAAATGTCCTTGGATGTGGCCTGACCAGCCTGGAGAGAACAACCAACCTTACTCCAGAGCTTCCCTCTCTGTTGGTGACAGCCTAGGCAAGGAGGAGGGCTTGCAGGGAAGGTCAGGGCTGTTGTTCCTTGTTTTTATTGTTGGCCTGTTGTGTCTATTGCAGCCCTGTATAAATTAAGGAGGTCCTTGTGCTACTCTAACATGACATGAGAAGATCAGTCCTGCAAGGAGCTGTTTGCACCAGGATGAGAGTTGGGCAAGCAAGTCCCTCAGGCCACCCTTGATGTTTGGTCACTGACTCTCTCGAGCTTCACCACTTCTAAGTTCATTAATACACCTGGTGATCCCATCAAGAGGTGGCTCCTTAGAAAAGGTAAGGGAAATCTCATTCTGTTAAGTATTTACAGAGTTTATTTATATACAATAATATATAACATATGCCTATAGACAATGAATGTATTTATATTGTGTAGGTCTTCAGTAAGACTTGAGAGGAAATACAACAAAATTATTCATTTTGAAAACATTATCAGGGCAAATGTGATCCCCAACCACCAAAGCTACAAGCCAAATATGAAACTGTTGATCACATCTGTTCTCATTGTTACGAAGGCTGTACTGCATTAACAATACATTGTTTCAAATAAAGATTAGAGCTTGAGATCAGTTCACTAAAAGGACATCGATTTGTTAAGAAAGTCCTTAAGAGAAAATATTTTGGAAAAATTAGCTTTCCTATGAGGAGATTAATTGGGAGACCGAAGTGCTTGGGTGTACATGAGTCCTGGGGTTTTAGAATATGCTGTCCTGGAAATACAAATACATTCCTGTTTTACTGTTCTGAGCTGCACAGGTTGCACAGCCTCCACCACAGCTGTCTTTTGTTGTACAGAGGGCTAACAAAAGCCTGGGATGCTTTCCACTGAGACAAAGACACTAAATGAGCTGAAGTTATGCTGAAGATCTATGGTTCTTAGTTAGCAGGAATAGACAGATGATACTTCTTGCCTTGCAGTCTTAAGGTTTGTTTTCTCCATAATCAATTATCAAATTGTGTATCTCCATTTTTTTTAACTTCATATTTGAAGAACTCCAAAGAAACTTCAGTTGTAGTAAGTCCCACAGTAGGCCTTGTTGAATTACTTCAAGTGCAAATCCAGAAGTGAGTCTTGGTTATTTCTGAAAGTTTTAGCCACACATTATTTGACGTTTTAGATAATTTGAAGTCTCCAGGGTGAAGGAAATGTGTGGACTGCAATGTGATTATAGACCTACTGAGACTTTAACCAGGCTCATTGCATTCTACTCAGACTTTACTTCTTTTTCAGACAGAAAGTGCTTTGGAAAAGATGCCTTGTCTTTGCACTGATACTCTCTAAGATACAGATGGTGTGCACAAGGGAAACTTCTTGAACTCTCCTGCTCTACTAACTGGCTAGGATCTTGTGCTTTATTTACAGCTTCCCTTATTGCATCAAGTCCAAAATGCAGCTCATCTATGATTCTTCCTTCTCTAGGCAAGAGCTGAAGTATAAATTTAACTCTATATGTATCAGTGCTACTTACTCCCAGCACTGCTGTGAAATTCCATATTGATTTTGAGGTTTTTCTCTGTGCTTCTTAAGGCATGAATTGATTGCGATTCACTGTCTCTGGTACCTAGTCTCTGCAGTTTCAGAGTTTTTCATAAGCCTGTAAATTATCAGCTGTGAGGTATGTCCTCATTGCAGGGAGATACACACTGAAGTGTGTTGGAGGATTTTTAACTGACTATTTGCTGGTGTATGGAACTCCTGAGTTCGTTTTTGAATTACCTACCTGATCTTTCATGATTCCTTAAGCAAACCATGAAGAATATTTACATATCTTTTTGCTTGTATCTTCTCAATACAATACTGATACATACAATTATATCCACCTAGAACGGTTCCTCGGCCCTGCATTAAGAACAAGGTATAATTTTCTGCTATTTGTAACACAAACAACAAGTTTTGAGCTCAAAGGCAGTTTTCTTGCAGAATGTTTGTGTGTCAAAAAATGGTGGTTTGATGGATTGAAACATTTTGCAAAGGCCTGTCATTTCGTTTAGCACTCGGGGGAGATGGTGCCAGTGATGCTGCTTCCTAGGGTTTTGTTGTTTTGTTTTCCGTTTGCCTGTTCTTTCCCTAGCCAGTCTGGCTCTCTGCCTGTCAGGGACATGGGGCAACTGTATCCAGTCTTCCCGGCTTACCATGACCATATCTCTGGATTCCTCTCTTTCTTGGGATGTCCTTATGCCCAAATGGCTCATTAGATGGGCTGTCTGATTGCCCTGGTCCTTAAACCTTGTGAGCCAGACCCTGCCTCTGGTTAGGCTGGCTCTCTGTTCTCAAAGTGACCATGCTGGGGCTAGCCAGGCTCACGAATTTGCCGGCTGGTGGGACCTGGGGCTGTCCATCTGCTGCTGTAGCTTGTGAATAGGCTGCTTGGATACTGATTCATCACAAGGCAGGGGAGCTGGCTTCTAATAGGAGAAGTCTATGAGATTTCAAGATTAGGGGGAGAAGAAAAGGTCAGGGAAAAAAACCCCAACCAACAGTTTTCTTCTTTGGAAAATATTAATTGGGTTTGGGGTTTTTTTTTGTGTGGTTTTTTTTTTAATTATTATTTATTTGAACAATGGTCTTTATAGTTACACCTAGTGTCAGCCTTCTCTACAGACCATTCCAGTCAGCTGTCTTGTTGTGTACTTTTACTATTTTACTACCTACAAAGTGGGAAAAAAGAATTTCTTTTGAAGATCTGCAGGGATTCCTATGCAAATGAGAAATGCTTATAGGGGCTTGATATGAAAATCAATTAAAAAAATACGAATCACATGTTAATTTTGTTCATTGAAGGAAAAAAAAAGTGGCTATAACCTGAAATAGAGTCACTATGCCAAGCTTAAAAGTTAATTTCTGCAAAAACAGTTACGTAAACAATAGTAGAAATGATACCAGTCCCATGAGATGGAAAAGGTGAGTAGGTATGTCAGAACTCTCAAGTGGGAGAAATTCAGAGTAGTCATTTCTCCTCAGTTTTCAATATATAAAAGAAGAGATGATCAGCAAATCTTATGCAGAAATTAAAACAAAATTAAGGACAACAGTTAGAGAAACCAAGACCAAAGGACAGTTAAGTGGCTTATAACAGAATGTTTGTCATCCTAAATACACATTGACCTGCAAAGCTGAGTGTACTGGGCTTAGGAGCTGAATAAGAAACATAGCAACTTTGAAAAAATCAGTGATATATTAATTCCCGACAATAAAATAGAAAAAAAAAAAAAAAAGAATTTTTGCGTCTCTTTAAGAGAGTAGACATAAAAAATTACTAATCAATGGCTCATTAATCTACCCAGAATGGAGTGTTCTACCATCTGGTAAAAGACTCAATGCTCCAGATCTGAGAGCAGTGTAAATTAGCACAGATGCATTGACCTAATTCAAGCCACATTGATTTACACTAGATATGAATCAGTCCTGCAGAGCAGATATTTAGTAAAAAATGCATAATATCTGCGGCTGAGTGAATACGCAAAAAAGTGAAGATATGTTCCCATCTAAGTGTTTTGCCACTTGCTGTTTTGTGCAAATGTCAAAACATTAGCCAGTAGGCTTACATCAGGAACTCTTTTTCATTAATTTGCAAACAGATGTCTAGTAGAAGACCTATTTGTTTGGTCCAAAGTTTTTGTAAGGGCTTGACTGGGAACAAAAGAAAAATCTATTTCTTGATGTACTATTCTTTCAAAAATTATTTGCCCTTTCCTCTCAAATACATCACTGACAAAAACAAGATACAAGGCTACCCCAGCATGGTATTTCCTGCATTGCTGCAGTGCGTGTAGCAATGACCTTTGCCATAATAATTGAAACATATTTGATCCTGGAGTCTAAAATGTTCTTCTTGTTCACTGGAGAAGAGACAGTTTAGAAAACCTTTAGGTCTGAGCCAAGGCTCATGGTGAGTGAGTGGTATTGGGAAAATCTAAATGAGCTGAGAGACTGCCTTTGTCTCTATCACTGGATCAGATGTGAGAAGGAGAGGTAAGACACTAAATAAATATGATCATGCTGGACACTTCTATCATAGATGCTCTACAGAAACAGTGGTGAATGAATAATAAAACATTGTGAAGAAGCTCATAGCTGAGATAGGTTAACTTGTTCGCCTGGCAGGTGGGTTACCTGCAGAAGAAATGGTAGATGACATTCACGTCATTACAAGTTGCTTTCATTCTTGACAACCTGGTGGCCTTTGAGTTCAGGTTGTAGAGGTCTTCTGTAATTATTTTGCTTTGGGCATACCAGATGCATTTGTTGGCTGCTTAATAGCATCTTATTTCCATTAATTTATCTTCAAACTCCATACTGCCTACCTTAATGAAGAATGGGAAACTAACCTTGAAGATAGTATTTATTTAGACTTTTCTAAGAAAAAAATGTACAAGTCTGACTTGCGTTGTATTAACATTGGTGTGTAGTAAAGGAACGGTCAAAGTTAAATTACACCATTGTCACTATTTAAGTGGGTAGTCTAAAACATTTAGTTTAGTTTTGTTTACAATGTACTCAGATGTTTCTTTTTGAAATAAAAGGAAATTTTCACTTTTTTTCAAGCATGAAGACTTCTCAAATGAAATTGCAGTTAATTGAAGCTGTAATTGCTTTAGATGAACACCATTACAATGCTTAGAAAATAGTTTTGAGGGTCTTGTTTAAATTTGCTTTAAAAAAAAAAACCTGCAGCATTTTTTTAGTTACATTTTTAAAAAGTTCAAGACAGTAGATTTAATTTGGATTAAATAATTTTAAATGATTCTAAAATGTCACATACCTTATTAAAATACTGAAGTCCTGAATGCAGGGAGGAAGGAAAGTCAGGACGATTACCAACTATGTGAATGCTATACAAGTATGTTACAATTAAATATATCCATAATATAGCATCTTGAGACCTTTTTTTGTCAGTGAGAAAGCTTTCTTCACACCCCATACTTGGGATCTGAGATGCTGCTAATGATATTGTGGTATCTGCAGATGTAATCAAGAATTTCCATAAGACATTTTTTTTCTTAATAAAAGGGGCTATTTCCACAGAGCTGCTTCAGCCACTATACACCCGTAGGGTGCTCAGTGTTTTACTGACAGGTTAAAAGAAAATGAAGTACATATACATGTCTTAGGTTTGTACTTCTCAAGTGGCTGTCAAGGAAGTCAGTGCAGTTGTGAAGGCAAAGAAACTGTGTGTTCCTGGGAAATTACAAAAATACAGAGTTACAGATGTACTAGTAAAGCTTGTTCTTAGAGATTTATATTGTGGAATAGCTACTCGTCTCTTCACGTATCACTGTGCCTGTTGCTTTAGGTCTTTTCCAAGGTGCACTGGTGGTCTACAGTAAACAGAAAGCATCTCTGTGGAAGGAGCAGTGATGACTGCTTGATTTGACTGTGGCTTCTGCCAGAACATCAGCCCCAGGGTCACGACAGATGACAATGTGTCATCTCTGTGACTGCTAGTCTAGCTGCTGGCTGACACAAGGCTGCTGCGGTCAGTGCACATGGGGCTGATACACAGAGGCATTTATCCAGGGTTTTCAGCCAAGGTCGGTCTGGAGTCTAGGTAAACCCAGCTCCTCCATGGGAGCATGGGGGCATCTTCTGAGTAATGAGTAAAGGGATGGTGTGAGCTACTGGCTGATAGCGCAAATCTTTATTTTGAGTAAATGTCTGAGTGACTTGCCTGGGACTTGGGGGCTGTTGGTATCACAATGTCATGGTAGCTCTTTCTCCATCTCCCTCTCTTGCTGAGTTTGGCCACCTCCTCTCCTCCCTTCCCCACACATGGTATTTAAGTGCTACCAGCCAAAATCTGTCATACTTTGTGTTGGCATACAATGTGCCAGCAGCCTGATTCAAACAATCAGCCAAGCATACTGTCTGAAGCATACTGATGTCAACATTTCTTTGGTAATCACATCAAAATGCATCTGTTCATACAATCTTCCCTAGTTTTGTGGAGGAAGGAAAAAAAGTTCTCCAGGAATTTTGTTATGACTATTTTTGGTTAGAGCTCAAAATCTGAAATGCAAAAAGCTATTTATTTAAAAAAAAAAAAAAAAAAACAACCACAAACAAACCAAAAAACCAAGGGAAAAATAATAACCTCACCAATGTTCTTCCTATGTCCTTAAACATAATCAAAATATCTCTCAGTGCTTCTATGCTAAAAGAGGTAAATATACATCACCAAGAGTGAAGCAGCAAATACATACCTGGTCCAAGCTTGGCACAACTGGCTGAAATTCTTACATCTGGAAACTTTCCTATAAGAGATTCAAAACCTGTTAAAGAGGGATATTGATTTTTCTAGTACAAATCATAGTAATTCCATAAATGAAAGATATATTAATGAAAGGTTTATTTTCCAGTATTAATGCATCTATATTTGTGGTACAGAAATGTAAACAAACTATGCTTTTTGTCAACTTTGCTGGCAGAAGTTCTAATTATTGACCCTGAGCATAGGTGCCAGCACTATCCTTATCAGCTCTTAGCTCAGAGACTGATAGAGAAGCTATAAAATATATAAAGGTCTAAATAATCCAGTACTTGGTAATACTTATGGGAAAGTGGCAATGAAAAGTAAATAAGCTCCCAGAATAAACCTCTGCTGTAGGAACATCAGAAGGACTTTTTGGTCAAAATAGTTCAGCACAGAGTTTTCTAAAGGAAAGAACTAGCCTTATAGTTACAAACTTAGACACAGCTGCTCTTGGCAGATGTTATGCTGAGTGGAGCTATAGAAGAAAGGGCAGCCTTTTAGTAGCTGCTCTCCTGTATATGATATCATTATTACATATCAGTTTATTGTAAGGCAGTGTCTTTTAGTTAAGGGGTATATGAGCTACTTGCAATGGATTCTTGAGATGGGATTGAGAAAATCATGTTCCTAAGTAGAAAGAACAATCCTCACGAAGCCAGCCTCTGTGGCAAATGTATAGAGTCACAAACTATAAAATTTTAAATCCTTTCTCTCCAAGAAAACCCTTTGGCTTCTATAATCCAGGTTACACCTTTCCTTGCTGTGATAAACCCTTAGGAAGGAAACAGGGTACAAACCTCTCTATGAGCATCCATCAAGGGAGCTTTTAAACAAATATTCACTTTAGAGGAAATCTGGTGAGATGGGGAAGAATTGTGTGTGAAGATAGCCACATAGACTGAAGAATTTGACCTCTTCTTTGTGCTCTGCCTGACAACTCACTTTCTTGTTGTCTCTGGTTTCTTTCTCCCTGATACCGTTCTGTCAGGGTGGATGGGACTAGAAGCTGCGTTAGAGGCTGTGCTCACTTCCCTGTGAATAACCTGCTGGGATGCTCTGCAGGTCACAAGTGTTTCTGCTGCAGAGACTGGATACTTCTCATACTCACCTAACTTGACACTGATGGGATTTCTTCTGGTTTAAATTATTTGCTTGTTATGCTGCTTTAGGGTAATACCACCCAATTTACTCTCATTTTCTTCACCACAGAGGTGATCAGAGAGAATAAACATCTGTCATGTTTTAACCCAGCAGGTAGCTAAACACTATGTAGCCGCTCACTCACAACCCACCCACACCCCACATACCACTACCGCCATGCCCCAAGTGGGATAGGGGAGAGAATTAGAAGGGGGAAAAAAAGGAAAATTTGTGGTTGGAGATAAAGACAGTTTATTAGCAAAGCAAAGGAAGGGAAACTACTACTATTACTACTACTGACCAAATAATTGGAATACACAAAACAAGTGATGGACAATGCAATTGCTCACCACCTGTCAAATGATGCCCATCCGGTTCCCCAGCCAGCTTTCTCCCTTGTTTATATACTGAGCATGATGTCGTTATGGTATGGAATATCTGTCTGGCCAGTTCGGGTCAGCTGTCCCAGCTGTGTCCCCCTTCTTGTGCCCCCCAGCCTGCTCACTGGTGGGGTGGGGTGAGAAGATGGGAAGTCCTTGACTAAGTGGAAACACTGCTTAGCCGCAACTAAATATCAGTGTGTTGTCAATGTTATTCTCATCCTAGATCCAAAACACAGCACTCTGCTAGCTACTAGGAGAAAATCAACTCTATCCCAGCTGAAACCAGAACAAATCTAAAACACGTTGTTTGCTGACTTTCAGAACTCTGATTTTTTGCTCTGCCAGCCACTGAAAACAGAAACTATAATACAAAAGAGATTGTTCTTTGTCTCAAATAAACATTTAACATAGCTTCAATGAGCTAGTTACTATATATTAATTGAATTTAAATAGCTCATTGAGAGGTTCTTTCGGAGATTTTTCCTTGCCATATGGTTAGCTTGTTTAAAATGACGAAAGCAATAAGTACTTAAAATATATTAATAGGAACTTAATTAATTTCTGAACCTCCTGAGCTTTTTAATGGGTATTTCTCAAGGTATCGCAAAGGAATAGATATCTTATAATCTAAGAGTAATTATTTGCATTAACAGTTTGCTACAGAGTGCTGTAACCTGTCTTTGGAACTGTGTCATGCAGACAGGAACAAAATGTCAGCATTTTGCACATGTTGTGGCAGCCTTAGAATGAAAAACAGAGACCTAGTGAGTATCTCCCAAAGCAGATCTCACATTTCTTTTTCCTGGAGCTTCTGCTCAGTAAAACTGAGTGTACTCTACAACAGTGGCATATTAGAATAGTGTTGTTCTGGGGGCAGCATAGACTAACTGGACATTTCAACCATTGCCAGCTCCTGGTGTGTTCCTGCTACAGTTCACCTATTTACTGCCACTGCTGCCATCTCTCTTTAGACACAGGACATCTGTGTCTCCCAGGATGCAGAAAACACCAGGGCCCCACAAGAGAAGGAAACATTTTTTTCTGTCTATATTGGGTGATATAAGGTGCAGCTGGTAAGCAAATGACTAGAATTATCACATGTTTTAGAGAAATGTTCTCAGCTGTACATTTAGCACTCTGTGAAGTCTAGTGAAAAAGGAAATCTTTTCCTATATTTGTTGAAAACTC